>NW_020536999.1:60628676-60714740 GCF_003426905.1 Ctenocephalides felis
AAAAAAAAAAAGATTTGTCTTCTAGAATCTGGAATCTAAAATGTTTGAAAAAAGACCGTTTTTAATCACTTTTTTGAGTTTCTTGATTTTTTAAATATAGTAAACATTAGTAAACATATTTGGAAATGAGTTTACTACATACCAGAGAGAAGTCTACAAAGAAGATTCTTTGAAAATTTCAAGTAAATTGGTTTAGTAGAACTCTAGTAGCATCGTATTGAAAAACACGATTTTGAGAGAAACTCGTTTAAAGTTTCGCAAAAGGAAAGAAACATTAGAAGATTATCATGGTTAAATAGCTGTATCTCCGAAAATAATTTAAATTTTTAAAAATTTTCTTGTACACATATTCTATGAAAATATGAAACAAAATATACTATGAAAATATATAAAAAAGAAAAAAACGATTTTTTTGAATTTCTACACCAGAATACCCCTTTAAGTAAACAACTTCTCTGCTTAATGTAATTATAAATATAGAATTGCAGAATAAAATTAAAATAAAAAAAATAATAATAAAAGTGGTAATTTATTTGCTACATGCTTGATATCTCTATTATAAAATTCTGTACCAAAGTTTATATTTAAAATCACTAGTTAAGTCACTGATATACGATGCACTCGTTAAACGAGTAAAATTTGATTGAATTTATTTCGCTACATAGCTATTTTTCGTAACATCATTTTTTGTGCAATAATGGCACCATATGACATGAAATATTCTTTTACATTTTTCTTAATAAATCATCAGTCATTTACAAATTCACCCCAACTGAATTTTAATGTTCAAACATTAGACACGCTCTGTACCAAAACATGCAGTCGACAAGGATTTTTCTTTTATCTAAAATTAGTCAGTTCGCAAGATCAGATTCTGTCCAAGTCATTTAGTTTTTGGAAACTTTAGAGTAGACTAATGGGACTTCTAGACAATAACTCGTAAATTATGCCCTATTGCAATTGTTATGGAAATTTGGTCGAAAAAAAAAAAGATTTAAAATATTTTATACTGGTTGAGAACGAGGATTTTTACGAGTGAGGGTGCATGTTTTTTGTATTAATTCCTAAGGCGTTTCTAAATAGCTTGACACGGAGATGGTTTATGAGAAACCAAAAAAAAAAACTAGTGGTGTATGGCATCGTGCCTTGAGGCAAATTGCTGGAACTTGTATTGAAATATTCGAGGAATAGTTAATGCTCTCAAATAGATCATTATAATTACTATAACTTTCATCATTCGTAATTTATAAAGAAACATAAGAGCTTATCAATTTTACGACGACATTTATATATGTTTACATGCAAAATAAATAAATAAAACTTAATCAAGCGGATTTAAAATGAAGGATATTGTCTAATTGTTATAAGAATTATATAAACATAATTTCAAAGTTAAAATTATTTATTTGAAGCATATAAGTGAGCTTTAGAACCTGGGCTAGAATTAAAATTAAACTCTTTTTTATTTTTGATATTTAAAAATATATTTTTTTTAATTGAAAAAAGAAATTGTTTTTTTAATTTTGAAATAAAAAAAATCCTAAAAAACAATTGTTACTGGTTAGGAAATCTTTTTGCACGTAAAAAATGAAAAACATTAATATTCATGCAAATGTGATTCACATGCTTGGTATTTTATTGGTTTAAAAAGTTTAAATGTATATTTTGGTGAAACTTTTTTATTAGTTTATTGGTTGGTGAAATATACATGTTGACGTAAATAATGTGAATATTGGTTAAGACTTTAAGATAAATTTAAATATCTTTACAAATAATTTTCTTATATATGCCTATTTATGAATGTATATGTATATATGGATGTAAATATTTGTATATATAATTCATAAATGCGGAAGGGTGGTCGTTGAAGTGTCTTACACCTATCTAGAGGCGTTGATCGTTGACCGGAGGTATTGATCGTTTTACGATGTAAATACATACAAATATATACAATTTTCCTGTATATACGTGAAATATACATATATAATCTCGATCTTAAAATAATATTTTAATTTATTTAAGTTTCAAGTTTGTATTTTAATAATTGACGTAAAATTTGTGTATATATGTTTCATAATATTTGTCCATGATGATACTTTAGTTAAGCTATAATTATTTTATTTAATATGTACTAGATAAGCAATTACTTTTTTTATTTTTATATGATTTACGAAGTATCTATACATTTCAAATATTTTGATATTTTGAATGCAGAATTAGACTGATTACAGTAAACAAATGATTTTAATTAAAGTAATTTCAGTAAAATACAAATCTAAAAATGATAATAAACGTAATAATATACTAAACGTGATAATAACTTGAAAGAAAATTTATTTCTCAAAATGTTTAAATCACAAATCTAAAAAAGTAATAAATATAGGCAGTATCGAAAAGAGAATAAAGTATGAAAATAACTATAATGGTAACAAGATCAAAATTCATCAATGAAATATTATTTGGTTGAATAGCATCTTGCAAATTAATATTTTCTTGATAGGCTCTATCATATAATGATGAAATTTCTCCCACATAACAGTTGTTAATATTAATTATAATCTCCATAATATTCAATTTAATATCCGCACTTGATTGTTAGTTTTTATGCTCTTCATATATTTACTGTCAATATGACGAATATAGATAGTAAAATGACAATGTGACTGTGATAAGTTGAGTAAATAGAACTCGGAATCGTTTCAACACAAGTGTTTCCCTGGAATCAGTGAAATTATCAAATCAAACACACTCGTCCCTAAAAAAGTCAGATAAATAGAGCAAACATGATTGAAACTATAGATAACATGAAAAAATATTAAATTTTATAAATATTGTGCTACTAAATTCGAAATAAAGGTTTGAGCCTTAGAGTTAAATGCTAGATTTGTTATTAAGACTAAAATGTGTAAATTGACCTTTAGGAAATTGTACTGTCAATGAACTACATCACAACACATCACATAACACATTGTGCATATTATGTTCAGTATAATTCCCAGTTAATTCCTTATTATATAAATGTGTTTTATTACTATTTTTCTAAAATTTATCATCTGTCCCTTTTTAAAATGGAGCAGCCGCTGGGCAAAATTCAACCTATGCAAAATATAAATTTCATGGGCATGTTTTTTACAAAGATAACACTGTATATAACCTTGATCCAGTATTTCATCAGAAATATTCATCAGTAGAGTTGGAAAAACTATTAATTAAATTTATCTCTCGTAATATTGCTTTTTTAATACAATTTACTTTTTTATTTACTATTTTGCATTGCTTACACCTTTGCCAAGGTAAAATTTCAGGTGGTTCTTCTTCCCCAACTTTTTACCCGCTCTACCCTATATTTGAACAAGTATTGATTAAAATAAAAAATCAATTCGTGGATACAGAAACGATTATTTCTAAATTCTAATAGTTTATTAATATTTATTGATTCTTGTACAAATAAGAATTACGCCCACCCACTTTTCCAGAATCTCAATAATCATTAAGAAAAGTTATCACCTATTTAATTATCTTGACATTTTGTAAGAAAAATCATTATCCGAACTAATTTTCACGCTTGTGTACATCTTAGGTAAAAGGTTAGATTTTTGTCCTTGATAATGAAAATCGAGAAAATAAAGAAAATATAGAAAATATCTAGGATCTAATAGTGAGATAAATTAATGAGTGTTGCCAATTTATATAATATGGTGAAGGATATATAATTCAATAATTGCGTTTTTTTTAATTCATTATAGTATACAGCTATAATACTGTTGTTTTGAATTATTATTATTCATCACCAAGTAAATATATTTTGTTTGTTTTTTGATGTTGCTAAAGTTTTTTTTCAATTTCAAATGACAGATGAAAGAACATAAAATGTTGAAAATAAATAGAAAATATTTTGTCTAATTTACTATAATTTGATGAAATTTTAAAAAATGCAACAGAAAATACTAGAAAAAGTCCTGAATAATACTGAAATAATAATATTAAAACAGTAATTTAAATACACGGAAAATGGTAAGTTAAAGTGTTGAACAAAATAATACTCGAATAAAATTATTACTAAAATAATAATCAGAGGTGTTGTAGAATAACAAGTGACGAACAAAATAATACTAAAATATAATAAATACTGAAATAACATACAAGCAATATGCTTTTTGAATCACTCTAATCGGATGAACTGTTCTCTAAAAAACTGTATTTTTTGCACTTTTTGCTCTCCGAAACCGGTGGATCTACCATCTCAAAAATGTATCTAATCTAATGTTTTTTTGAACAATTATTCTAATCGGATGTGCTTTGTCCTCTTTATTACTTATTATCTCCTGCCTTTGCCAAAAACGTCTCCCCGTCAATACGAATGTTTTTTTTAATCATTCAGATCGGTCGATCCCTGTTCTCGACGACAAATTCTGGCCGAAAAATTGTATCCAAATATACATACTAATACAAACATATATAAATATACCAGCATACACATGCATCTATTTTTTCTAGAATTTCAATCAAATTTCATTTTTGATTTTTTGCGATTACTATGACTTACTTACGGTAAGTTTTATTTTTTAACTTCCCGTAGGGTAAGTTATAGTAATCGCAAAAAAATCGAAAATGAAAATTTTTATATATCTTTACGTTTCAGAGGTTTCTGAACATTTTGGCATACCTTAGAAAAAATGGATGTATGTGTGTGTGTGTGTGTGTGTGTGTGTGCGTGTGTGTATGTATGTGCGGATACAAATTTTCGTCGACGATTTCGGGAACACGGATCAACCGATTTGAATAATTCAAAAAACATTCGATTCGTATTGATAAGGAGACGTGCTGATTAGTTTTTGGCGAAGGCAGGTCTAGCCGTTCCGGAGATACGGGGCAAAAAGTGCCGAAAACGGTAACTCAGTTTTTAAGAGAACGGAGCGTCCGATTTTAATAATTCAAAAAAACATTTTACTTGTATTGACAAGATAAAAAATTGATCAAATTTTCATAGAGGCAGGTCTAGCGGTTTCGGAGATCTAACGAAAAAAGTAAAAAAAAATGCCATTTTGCGGTCAAAAATGATCATTAGACATATGCACATCAAATTTTCAGATATTTTATAGAGATTTTAACAATAAGTATAAATTTTGTTTATTTTCCTATGGGTTCCGTATCAATGTTTACCCGTTAGACAGCGACGCCGCGCTTACGTGCTTTATATTTTGTCTCTATGCAGTTAAAGCAGTACGATTGCTTTGAAAAAAAGTTCAGATCTTCCAAAATATGTCAAAATGAAGAAAACATTTTTTGTTCAAAAAAAAAATTAAAAAAATTTTTTTTAAAAAAAAAAAAAAAAAATTTCAAAAAAAAGTAATTTTTTGTCCAATTTATAGATTCTCAAAAATCTTATTTTTTCGAAGTAAATTTTTTTCAAAAATGTTAATTGTTTTTAAAAAAAATAATAATTTTTGGTACGGGAAGTTCCTGCAATTTGCCTTAAGGCACGATGCCCTAATTGCCTTAAGACAGAATTCCACTTACAGCTAGTTATTTTTATTGGCCTCGCGTTTATCCGCCTACAACTTTTCACTTTTATATTTTATACTATTTATATTTTATACATTTCTGTACTTGCTTATTTACAACTAAATTTTTCTTCTAAATATTTTTTTTCTTTACTTATCTTGCTTTTCTTCTTACTTACAATTTTATTCAAATTCAAATTAAATGAATTCTTATGTCAGCACAAGGATTACAATCGAGTATTCCTAGCGACCTAGCGTATGAGTCGGGTTACTACTGACTGAGCTATTCTCGCCACATAAGGGAAGCTAATTAACTTGCACTTTTTTTACTTCCCTTTTGTAATTGTCCAAATTATTTATAATTATCCAAAAATCGAAATTGAAAATTTTTGCATATATTCACGTTTTGAAGGTTTCTGAACATTTTGGCATGGAAAAATGGATATGTTTGTATGTATGTATGGTCATAATTCTTCGTTCACGTTTCGGGCACACATATCAACCGATTTGAGATCGAAAATAATTCCGATTTTAATTTTAATTCTAGCTAAAGTTCTAAAGCTCACTTATATACCTCAAATTAATAATTTTAACATTGCCATTTGTTTAATTTATAAACTCTTATATTTTGTCTATAAAATATGAATGATGAAAGTTGCTGTATTTATAATAATCTATTTGAAAACTTATATTCCTAGAACATTTCATTACGGTACGGGAAGTTCTAACAAAACGATGCCATACACCACTAGTTATTATTTGTTAGCACTGACCGTAGACTTTAGTTTTCTACTTCATCCAGTTACTAAAATAAATCTTCATCGAACAAAAAGCGAAACTGATTTCATAAATTATTCAATGAACTAATATTCCTTTCGTCCATTATCTCCTTATTACTTTCACAAAACAGAACTTTATTTCCTTATTACTTTTACAAATATAATACTCTCATTAATCAATTTTATATAAACGCGCCTGGAATATTTTTCCTTTCTTTATTTCGTCTTTTTTCCTCGTGTTTTTGTTTCGTCACGTATCCTTGCAGGAGACGCGTGTCCTCTCCCGCGTGGAGGACTAAAATATATTCATGAGGAGACATATTTAACAAGGCTGTAAAAATAATCTATTAAATTATGCTAGCATGCTTATAATATAAAGTCAATATAAAACATTCAGTATGAGCAGATAAAGTTACAGAATTGGATTTAATTTCTGATAATTTATTATTAATAATAATAATATAATAAATATTTAAAAAATCATAATCATATGTTTATATGTGACTGTATACACGTATACAGAGGAACCTTCAGGCCGAAACGCTTTAAGAGTATCACATTCTGAACTGTCCTGAAAAAAATTAGGAAAAAAAATATCTCAAGTTGTTTGGAAATTACGAGCTTTTAAGTGCAATCTCGACCTTTGGTGAAATCGTGACCATTTTTCGGTTATAGTGCTTAATTTTTATTTATTTTGTTTATTTAAACTTTGGAATCGTAACCGTGATTAACATTTCTAGGACCACAGTCTATCTAATCTGTACATTCATAAGGTGTCCCAGAACCTAACGTCAATGAGGTGATACTATTACTATTTACCTTAACAGCCCTGGCAAAATTTAAAACAAAAATTCTCACGTTGTTTGAAAACTATGAGCTTTTTAAGTATAACCTAGAACTTTGGTATAATTATGATTATTTTTTGGTTATGGTGATTAATTTTTATTGATTATTATTAACTTTTCTATGACTACTTTAAAAAACAATAACACAATTGTCCCGAGTTTTCGAGAATTAAAACTTTTTATTGACCTTTGAATCTAAAATTTTTAAAATCGGTCGTCTTTGAGAGGCCCTTCTTCAAAAAAATTCACTGAACTGTGTTGCATCAAAAGTTGTGACATTTACTCAAGATTGCAAAATATTAAAAAAATTGATAATTTTATTTTTAAAAAAATAACGAGTATAAACGGGAATAACGGCTAACGCATTTCGGCTTGACTTTCTGGGACACCCTGTTTGTGCATAAATTGTTTTTAGATTTTTTGCTATATTTTTACCTTCCCGTAGGGTAAGTTATTGCAATCGTCCAAAAATTGAAATTGAAAATTTTTACATTTCTTCACGTTTTGAAGATTTTTGAACATTTTGGCACACCTCAGAAAAGGACGTTTGTGTGTGTGTATGTATGTACGAATGGATACAATTTTTCGTCCACGTTTTCGGGCGCACGGATCAACCGATTTGAATGGTTCAAAAAACATTCGATTCCTATTGATAGGGAGAAGTGGTGATTAGTTTTTGACAAACTCAGGTCCAGCGGTTTTGGAGATACAGAGCAAAAAATGGCAGTCTTTGAGTGAATTAAGCGTCCTATTCAAAGAACTTTTTGCTTGTTTTAACAAAATAATTGCTTTTGGAAAAAAATAGTAACAAATTTTTTTATTCAATTTTTTTTTCAAAAGATTTTTTTTTGTTTATCGAAAATAATTCATATTTTAATTGTAATTCTGACTTAAGTTCTACTATGCTTTAAACAAATATTTAATTTTGCAATTCAGTTTATATAATTCTTATAAATATTAGACAATGCTACAGTATTTATTTATAATAATCTATTTGAAAACATTTAATATTTCTCGAGCATTTCGTTACGGTACGGGATGTTCCAGCAATTTGCCTTAAGGCACGAAGCCATACACCACTAGTTATATTATTTATTTATATGTATATCTAATGTAATATTTGGATAGCAAGTATTAGATATATTTTATTTTGCTAGATTTATTTTATTTGTTTATGTATTTAATATTAGTTTTTTTTTGTTCCAGGTAAATATCAAAGTCACTTCTTTTCTTGATGGTCTTCACTGGTGGTATGAATTTATTCAAAATATTTAGTAAATATTTTAAATATTGTAGTAGAAATAAAAATAAAAAAGTTAATATCAATAAAAATTAATGATTATAATCAAACGATTATACTTTTGCTGCAGATATCTTTATAAAAAATATAAAAAACACTCAATTTTTTGGGAGGTTTCTTGTATATTAGTATATAGAGAAAGAAACATTTCATGAATAGACAATTCTTTGCTTTCCCAGTGATTAATAGTTTTAAAATTAAAGAGAATTTTTATGAAAACTTTAAAGAAAACAATTTTGGAGAAAATATTATTGTTTAAAAACTGGTAGAAAAACCATTTTAGATAAAATTCTATCCTATTCTCCATTTTCTTAATATTTTCGAGTTTTTGATTTTGTAGAATAATTATTCTTTAATAGTATATAATATATTACTTTTGGGGATAAATTGTGTAAGAAGTTTAAGAAAATCAGTTTTAGAAAAGATCATAGCACTTTTGAAGATATTTGAAATCGTCGTTTTCTAGAAAAATCACATCAGTTTTAGAAAAAATGTATCTATGCATTTATAAAATGTTCAAAAAATAGGTTTTAGAAAATGTCTGGTAGTCCTATATATATGTGTGTTTCTATGATATATTTACCTTCTTACCAATGGGCAAATCCAACCGTATATATCAGCAATAAACGTACGAAATCAATCACCTGTGATTTTGTAGTGTTTTGACAAAAGGAAATATATTTTCCAATTTTTCTCAAGCGTGCTATTGGGCTTCTAAAATGTGATTTATTCCTTAGAAGTATTGTATAAGAAAGACTACGGGCTAGTGAACCTTTTAGATTATGTGTTGATGCTAAATCAGGCGTTTAAAAGTAAATGTGGGTCATGAGCTTTGATTTTGTGTAAAAATAAAATACTTTATTAAATTATTAAAAGTATTATTTATAAATCTATACTATTTTTATTCATAAACATACTTCTTCTATTGTTACTTTAATGATTTATACTCCTTTAACAAGAAGAACTTCAGGTTTACTCGTTAGGCTTGATGAATCTTGGTGATAACTTTGATTGTAAAAGGAATTTCTTTAATAATGTAGGATAGGTCTATAGTGGCTAAATTATAAAAAATTAAAGCTGTAAATTTTGGATGTTTATTATCTGAATTTATATTTTGATTCATCTATTTCACAGTTTATTTTTTCAAAGCGATGATAACAAAGAGCTGAAAAAATTCCAAACTAATAAATTTGAGATATTCAAATTTTTAAAATTCTTTCAATTTCTTGTAATTTTTCTGACTTGAGTTAACATTAGTCTACATTCTTTATTTCGCAAAATCATACACTATTGATTTCAACGTGCAATAGTCACCATTTTCTCAGAATTGATCTAATTGAGTGTTTCTTTTTATCTCATCCAGTATACTTATTTTGTTGTCCACCTTTTTTGTACTGCCGCAATTTGTCAGTACTTTTTTCATACAACGATCAGAACTGTATGTTTTTTTTAACTTTGTTTGCTGACTTACGTTACTTATAGCTATTTTTTATGAGGGCAATCCAGTCTTGAAGCTCTGTTCTTTGTATAGTTGTCAGTACATTTTAGATGCATTTTTTGCTTCATAACTACCTAACTAAAATCGCCACATACTTTTTTAATGATATAATGCATATTTTCTATCTATTCTGTAGTGTCTTACTCTTCTCAATGTTTTTAAGAGATTGTTCAAAATTATTGTTAACAAACTAAGCAAAAAGTTTGACACATCTTATTTAGATACTAGTTTGTGCAATTATGCGAATGTATTGAAATAAATTCACGGTGGAATTAAAAAATAAAATATTTTATTTGTCTTACTGCATTTATAGAATGTTTCGTACATTGGTAGACTATTAGGATAGTAGAAAATCAATAATAACAAATAATTTAAAAAAATAAAGTAATGTTAAAAGTAAATGGGGCCTAACACCCTACCTTGAGGTTCGTTCAATAACAAATTATAACACTGAATCTTTTGTTTACGAGTTGGCTTAAAATTTATTGGTTTTACTTCGTGATATTTTATGAATGTTTAACTTGAACTCTATTAAGTTTTTCTTTAAACCTAATCATACTTTTTAAATTTCATAACACTATATATAGAGGTCAATACCACGCTTATACCAATCCCATATATTTTTCTATTTTTGCATTATTTTTAGAAAAGTACATTTCCACAGACTAAGTGTCTTCACAATTTCTATGTTTGCACTAATAACAAAAACCTAATTGAACCAAAAGAGAGCAATTTAAATAAATTGTTTGCCATTTTTAGTCTGCAAAAACGTATTACATAGACGCAAATGTGTTGTTTGCTACGAAATATGTGTTTGGAAGAAAATTACTTGCAATTCTGAAATCATACAACTTTTCTCAGAGACTAGACACTGGGGTTGGGAAATAATTTCATTATCCGTTGACAATTTTATTTATAATCTTGATATTTATATCTAATTTATTTCGTTTATACTTCTTGACGCAGAAATTTTTAAGAATTATTGTCAGAAACGTTTATCGACCTCAGGAAAATTACAGACAATAACAAATGTACATTTCCATGTTTTGCATATGCATGTATGCAGTTTGCAAATTTATGCATATCCTTATTATATTAATGGTGTTAATTAACATTTTTACTTCTATCTTTTGCCATCAGCAGAGAGACGGAGTGCATACGAGTGTTTATCATGAAGAACATTGAACCTTTTAATTAAATATAACAACTGGATTTTATAACTCGGTAATAGAAAATTTACATCTTCTTAAGGTATTAATTTTATAATGAAGTAAGAAATAAATTTTATATTCATTTGCAATTCGACCTCAAGGTAAAACTAGGAATAAAATTTATAGCCAAAAATGCGTAACTTTATTAAACTTTGCAATAGATAGAGAAATTACAGTGTTATATTTGTTGCTCAACTTTGAGTCTTGTTACAACAATTAATTAAAAATGTCGCGCTGTTTGTGATTTTGATGCTACGTAAAGACATAAATTTCGTAAAACAGTCATAATTAGAGCCCAGATTTTATTTTTGGAAATTTTCTCATAAGTTGTTTAATTTACAAAAATATTTATCTCAGAGCCTAAATATGTCTAAAAAGATGCATCATTTATAATATCCTTGTAGTTTGAGTATATTAAACGTCTATTATAAATTATTATTTTTAGATAGAACAATGAATTTAAATCAAAGTTTGGGGTTTAGAATTCTTTTCGGAATTAATAAGTATAATAAATAATATGTATGCCAGCATTGTGTTTTTATTACTGAAGGATTTAAAACGATCAAAATCATGAACAATTATTAATCTCTACATTCAGCTTTTCCCATATAAAATTTCTACTTCACATTTTATAGCATTCATTTTCTTAAGTATTTGTACATATAATTAAAATTTAATTTTCACATATTTATTATCTATCTATTTTTCTTCTAAAATGTTATACATAAAAGCGCATTTTAATGAGAATTGTAACTTTTTGAAACCTATTTTAAAATCATAATTGACATAATTTTTATAGGTGAGATGGCACTTGTTATAATGCACTGAGATCATAAATAATTAGGTGTAAGTGGCATATTGTCTTAAAACAAGTTGCTTGAACTTTCTGATAAGTGTAAACAATCAGCGTAATCAATTAACATAGTTTATGAAATTCTTGCTTTTGAAAAAAGCTTTAAATTGCGATTTTCAATTGATGTGTTTCTAACATATTTACAATATCTTAATTGTATTATTCATAGTGCACAAACACACACTTGTATGTCCTAAAAGTGCGGCTATTATTCCAAAAATTAATGACTTTTTTATAATTCAACCACCTTTTGTAAGCCTCTGATATTTTAGGATGTTCTATCAAACATATCTTATGAACTCTATTGGCTTTTATTAAGTTCTATTAAAAACGACAAAAAATCTATATATTAACATTTAAAAACAAAGAAACAGCCCGGCCAAAAACTAATCAACACAATTTTCATTTATTCATTATCATTTGAACGGTTTTTGAGTTTTTAAAATCCGTTCTGGATTATCGCACTTTTTTGAAAATTCTAAAGAAACGTTTAGACCGATCGTCTTGCAAAACCAACCTGAGTATTTATCCGACTTCAGCGAATGGTTTTCAAATTTTTGGAACCGGTCCAGCCGTTTTTTAGAAAAAGCTGACGAGAGGTTTCAGTTTTTTCTTTCAAATTAGAAAATCACTCTAATTCACTCGTTGCACAATCGTAAAGACTATAAAAAAAATTGTGGTCAGATAATTTAATGTAACCATAAAAAATTACAACCATTAAAAACATTAAACCATTAAAACTGCATCAAGCAGTACATGCCCTGTGTGGTAACTACTATATATAAATATATTTTATTGACGCCAATTGTCAACTAAATAGCGCATAGAATATAACTAATGTCTTGGTTGTTATAAAAAAAAGAAATGAACAAAAAGATTCAGAATGACTGGAAACGTCCAGAAAACATAAACTTGACTGGTGGGATTATTTGGAAGAAAAGAAAGTGTCTTTTTGCATATTTTTTTGTAATATCTCGAACAAATATTGACGTAAAATTTTAAAAATTGATTTATCAAAATCTGCCAAAAAGTCCTTCAAAGTGACAATTATAAACCGTTTAAAATATCAGAGTGGTTCCTATGTAATACGACAGTGCACCCATATCCCCATATCCATGTTTCATGTCATATTACCCTCATAATAGCTGGACGCACGTACCGTTCTATTTACAATCAGCCAGAAACGCATTTTTCCCTTAATTGGAGATTTTGCTCTATTGTTAAAATTCTGTAATACACACACAATTCTGAAATAAATAAAGCTTTGTTAAACGTATTCTTTTTGATGTTTTTGATATTTCGTGCACTGGATTTGTTTCATTACTCCATATATAATATATCCGAACATTAATCCACATGCCGGTACACATAACTGCTCGATATACATAAACAATACATGCAGTCATAACATAAATCACATCAATATTCATATTTACATAGCTACATGTATTTACATATATGTATATATGTATATACACATTACATGTGCATGTATGTCGAGTATGTTGTATGTATATCGAGTACATAGGAAATTGGTGTCCAGTCGCGCGGAGTTATAAATTTAAACGTAGGAACTAACGTATACATGTGAACATACGAACACAGCTGTAGCTTATTTTAGTGAGAGATCTAGTGTACCTTTTAGTTTCTAACAATAATTAAATTAGTTTAACAAATAATTAAAATATTTATTTATTTATTCTAATATATCAACGTTTCAGGGATATGAAATGTCTTAGTTTCATTTAAAAAAAGGCTATTATGTTTATAACTTTATTGTGTTTTTCCATACCATGATATTTGTCATCATTAAGAGTTTCACTAACATCATCAAAAAATATTTTTCAACGATATAACTACTTTCATTACCAAAAACTAATCAACATGATTTCAAGCTGATATCTTTCGATAAGTTTTTGAACTTTTAAAATTGGTGAAGGACTTTTCTGCTAATTTCAAAGAATTTTTTTGTTTTTACACTTTTGTGCTATTTTGAAGAAAGGTTTGGCTTGTTCGCGCAGAAATGAAACGCGAATTCTCATTGAGTTACATCGAAAGGCTTTTAAATTTTTGAATTTGGTGCAACCCGTAGGGTGAGTTATAGTAATCGAAAACAGAAAAATGCATATATTTACGTTTCAAGAACATTTTGGCATACCTTAGAAAAAATGAATGTATGTATGTGTGTGTGGCTTTTTGGATACAATTTTTCGATAGTGATTTTGGGCGCGGGATCAATCGATTTGAATTAGTATTTTATTAGTATTTGAATTGGTATTGGTATTTTGCCTTGAGTCAAGTTACATGAACTTATCGTTATGTGTAAATAATCGACTTAATCCACTAAAAATAAATTAATTAACAGTGATTACAAGTATTCCGGATGGATTTATTATACATAATTGAAAACGAATGAACACGTTAACTCGAAGTCAAATTTATGCATATCCTTCATAAATTTCTATTATTTTTGAACTTCTTCTAGAATTTTTAAACTTCTCGTCTACATTTTCTGAAAGCAAATTTTTAAAAATCAATAATTTTTATAATTGAACTAGTTTCCGTAGTACTTTAATGGTTTAGTATGTTCAATAAGACCAAGTACTCTGTCGTTATACCAAGTAAATTGTCATCAATAAAACTACTCATTTTCTCAGACTTTGATGAATTTTTAAAATTAATCTACTTGTCGTAATGCCGTAATATTTCAGTAAGTTCTATAAGACGCCAAAAAAAGTTCTAAAAAAATCGTCTTAAACAATAGTTAATTGCAAGAAAACGGCTCGGTAGATTTATACCTAAAACTAATTAGTATCATTCCCAACTAATGTCTATCGAACAGTTTTTGAATTTCAAAACCGATTTGGTAGTATGATCTTAAATGTGGACGAGAAGTTTAACACTTTTTTCAAATTACAAAGAAACGGCTCGGCAGATCGTCGCACAAAACTGACAAACGATAGTCCTCATTGAGATACATTAAATGACTTTTAAATTTCTGAAATCGGTTCAGACGTTTTTGACAAACGGCAAAAAAACGATACTAATTTTTGCAAATTTGACGTGCCGTAATATTTTAGTATGATCTACCGTAAAAAAAATCATAAAAATCGTCGAAAAAATAAATTTTAACACTTTATTAGAAGAAAACGACCCGGTTCCTAATCAGGTCGATTTCCAACCAATACCGTTCGAACAGTTTTTGAATTTTCAAAGTTGATTCAGAATTGCAGGCTAAAACGTGGACAAATTTTTTTTCACTTATCTGCTATTTACGAAGAAACGGATAGGCAAATCGTCTCGCAGAACTAACAAACGATAGACCTCATCGAAATACATCGAATTGTTTTTTAAATTTTTGAAATCGGTCCAGCCGTTTTTGAGAACGTCAATTTAGGGATCGTTCAAGTATTACGTAAGCAGATTTATTACAATTATTTACCCCCCATTCTCCTTGTCAGCAAAAGTAAGCAAAGTTCTTACCCCCTACCCCCATGCTTACGTAAACATTTTGCAATTAATGTAAAAAAATAAAAATACTACCTATGACGTAATCATCATCCAGACTCCCCTGCCCCCCATATCAACTTAAAATAAGCAAATCAACAACCCCTCCGCCCCCCTATAGTGCTTACGTAATACTTGAACGGCCCCTTACGGCAAAAAGTCTGTTCACACACGCACACACTTTATCCAAATTTGGTCTCATTCGATTTAGAATGACTTAAAACGTCGAGAAAACATAAAATTAGCGAATCGAATTTTTTTATGAAAACATAAACTTCTCCCTCGGGAAATTAATAAATAAAAAGTTGTACTTATCATGTGATCATTAACTATCTCACTACGTATTCACATAGAATGCATGCGCCGTGCTCCAGGCCTTTAAATGCATTCACACATATTGCTCGCAACATAAACAAAAATTCACGTACATTCACATGTATTCACATATTATGTTCACACTAATTCCTCTTGCGCGTGTGTGTGTTTATAGTAAACATCTCACGCTCGACGGATCACACATGCACACACACGCGTGCACGTGCACGTTAGTTATATCACACGTTTGTGTGACGTTGGGGATATCATCGCGTGGACACATAAGGCTGGCCATCATATGAGCGATATTACTCATGTATAACGCTCTTATATAAAGGAGGCTGGGATTGGATTGGATATTGTCAATCGAAACTAGTGGTGTATGACATAGTTGTGTCTTAGGCTTTAACATATTCATTTTATTAATGAATTTAGCATTTTGTATAATTGTTAAATAAATATTGTAATAACTAGTGGTGCTTCATCGACAAAAATTTGTATTCGCACGCACTCACACAAATACATCTATTTCTATAATATATGCCAAAATGTTCAGAAGACTTGGAAACGAACGTTTATAAAAAAATATTTTCGATTTTTTTGTATTTACTATAACTTATAAATAAGTATTATGTGCATACAACAAATCAATTCTGTATTTGTTATTATCAATTTGGAGCATTTGGACAAAATTACATTCTGTCTATATAGAAAGATATTGGGTAATTAATTTGATAAACTAGTGGGGCGCATGGCATCGTGCCTTAAGGCAAATTGCTGGAAATTCCCGTACCAAAAATACTCTTTTTAAAAAAGATTAACATTTTTGAGAAAAATTTACTTTGAAAAAAATACATTTTTGAGAAACCTATAAATTTTTGAAAAAAAAATTGTTTGGAAAAAATACTTTTCGACGTCGACGAAAATTTGTATCCGGACACACACACACACATACACACAGACCTCCATTTTTTCTAAGGTATGCTAAAATGTTCAAAAGCCTTTGAAACGTAAAGATATATCAAAATTTTCATTTTCGATTTTTTTGCGATTATTATAACTTACTCTACGGGAAGTTAATAACATAGAATTTTAAAAGAAAAACCTTTTATTAATGTACTAAATTACGTCTAAAAAGTTTTGGTATTTGAAAGTTTCTGGACTTATTATTATTCTATTATATATTACTATAAATGACAAATTTTTATAATAATGGCTATTATATATTAACCAATATGGCAAATATATTTTCAAGCTAGGAATGATGATAATTATCTTTCTAATTGTTCTAAAACTTCATTATTTTTAAAATATGTATTCATTACACGAAATACGGAAGATTGAAAGTCTTTGTACGAGGGTATGAACAAAAATCTAATCAAAATTTGATATTTTTTAAATATCTGCGCCTATTATGGAACATCAGCAAATTTTTGGAAGTTCTTAAAAATATGTCTAAGTCGAATTCTAATCCAGTGATTGGACAACCGGGTATTATGATCAATTTTCAAAATCTTAATGGTTTATTTTTTTAATGATTTTAGTTCTTCTCCCGAAGGTGAGGTTTATATTTTTATTAGATAATCTTATTTTCGTAATTTTAAGTTATTTTGACAATTTTGGTATTCGTTCGATACAAATTAAGTATGTGTGGTGTGTGTGTGCACTTTGAATTTAGTTTGTGTAGACGTTGTCCCAAAAACGGCTGTACCGGTTTTAAACATTTTAAAGCCATTTGATGATTAGTTTTTCCGACGGTCAGCTAATTTTAAAATTAGCAGAAATTTGCAAAATTTTGTTGTAAGATATTTTTAACCCATTTTGAGAATCTAAAAACCGTCCGAAAGATATCAGTTGGGAATCTTCCTGACTAGTTTTTGGTAAAGATCGGTCTTCGTAACTAATTATTGAAGATTTTTGCTGAAAATTTGTATAATAAAAGAGTTCACAGTCCTAACGAACTTCCTAAAATACTCTGGGTCTACGAAAAGTGGTTTAAGTATAGAACTCCATCAAAGTTTGGGATACTGGGTTATATCAAAATTTATAATATGATTTAAATGTTGCTATATCGAAATTTTTATTGATTAAGTCGATTATTTTATTATTAATTATTTACATATAACAGGAAATTTTTGCACTTTGTTTTAAGGAAAAATGTCGATTAAATCCAGTTTTTATTTTTGAATTGTCTTTAATTGTCTGATTAGAAAAAGTAGATATTAGAACATAGAAATTTTGAATGTATTGCAAGTTTTGAAATATTTTTAAAATTATTTTTACTTCAATAATTTATATATTTTATAACAACCTAATTAATTTGTGTATTTAATATTTCTTCAGAATCAATCAAGCTAATTTTAATGCAGTATTGAAAATTTATTATTTTTTATTATTATTATACCGTAGTTATGTCTGCACAATGATTCATATCTTTATAGAGGTTTAAACTAAATGACCTAATGCTTATTTAAAAAAAATATCTAGTGTAATTTTTTATCAAAAAATACTCACAATTTAATAAATTCTTTCGGCGAAAATATAATATGATGCTACGCATTCGCATCAAATGGAGAGCATTACCCATCATCCAGTCTACTCTATCATATGTATAGTGTATAGCTATTATATATACATATATACAAATATATATATATATATATATATATTTATTGTGTTTGTATATTTACTGCCCTTAGGATATTTTCACGCATAGGTGGTTCCTAAATAAACACGTTTATCCTTAGGGTGAACTCACAAATAATATTGATGGAAATTGTCTATATTCTTAGTTATCATCAGACGATTCTTGATAATTACTACATGTTATTTTAGCGCTAAATCACTGACAAATCCTGGTAATATTATTTGTGAGACGCATATTGATCTCTTCAAATAATAAAATCAGTCCAATCTTTTTACGTAAAAAACAAAGTGCTTTTTTTATCTGGACTTGGGACAAACAGAATAAGGAAGATATCCCTCGAGTTGCAGGAGAGACGTGCCAATTCGAAATAAAAAAATATATGTAAACTATATTTTTACCTATACATCAACCCTATGCATGTTTTATTCGCGTCCGAATGGCATATAAAATTGAAAAAGGAGCATATAATGTTGCTAATAAAAAATGCATCAAGCAGAAACGTAAAAAATTGGGAGTAATGCGAAAGATGATAAAACTAGATACTTTTGTGATATATAAACACTTGCAGGCCTTTTTACGGCGACGATAATAAAGTTTTACTTGCTTTTTGAAAATTAATGTGTTTGAACATACGCAAAGAGACATTACTAAATTTAATTGCTAATTTAATTTTTTACTAAAACTATGCAATTTATAAAAACTCGTGAACTTCTGCCAAAGAATCTGATGATGTATATATCGATTTTTAATAGTAAAGTTATGAAGACAGCCTGAAATAGTTGCATTTGTTGACAATGACAGTTATGTCAATGAAATAGTAACAAATGATCATTTTAATAATTTAAAATCCATCACTTAATATTGAATAAATATTATTATTGAGTATAGTTTCCATATGAGTAAATAAAAACATAAATATCAATATCGTGTGGTCTCTCATAGACAAGTTCCTTAAAATTTAGCCTTGTTTCTGCTGTTTCATATCGCAGGTTATTGAAAAGATTAAATTAATTTTAAGGAATGGGGTTTTTAAGGCCTAATATATTAATTTATTTTAATATTTTGGATAGCTAATATTTTTCAGATTTTTTTTCTGAAAAAAAAAGTGCATATTTTTTTAGTAAATTTTTATATTTATTATGTTTACATAGTTATCGTCATTAATAGAGAAACGTAGTAACTATATGTGCTTATAGACATATTAAATGAAAATGATAATTATACATAATCATTTTATAATATTGTTTCACATAATCATACACATAAAAAGCGTATATTTTAATGTAATTTCTGTATATCTTTACGTTTGAAAACGATTTGAACATTTTAGCATACTTCAGAAAAATGAAATATGTGTGTGTGTATGTGTGTAGTATGTATGTATGTGCGGATACAATTTTTCACCGACTTTTTTGAGTGCACAGATCAACCGATTTGAATGATTCAAAAAACATTTGTGCTGATCAGTTTTTAGCAAAGGCATGCCTAGTTGTTTCGAAGATACGGAGCAAACAGTGACAAATATGGCAATTCAGTTCATAAATTATTGTATCAATGCTTCATAAAGTATTGTATCAACACATGTATCATGAATGAAGAATTTATTAAATTTTTGGGAAAGTAGTTTCGGAAATCCAATAAAAAAAGTTAAATAAAATGCCATTTGGGTCATAGACATAAGCACATCAAATTATCAAATATTTTAATAAGTACACACTTTGTTGTTGATTCCATTTTTTTTTAAAAAGTCGATTTTTCAAAAATTTCTAAATTATTCAAGAATTGCAAAAAAACTAATTTTATTTTTTTTAAGTTATTGTACGGTACAGAAAGTTTAAATAATTTGCCTTAAAACACGATGTCAAGCCTTACTAGTATATTTTTCAAATTCAAATGATCATTTTTATTATTGCTATAATGAAAAAAATTGTGATGATAAAAAATTGTCTTCAGCCTATATTGATCGAAAATTGGTCATAATAAACGACAAGTCGTTGTAAGAGAAGAGTCATTACATCCGACTTTTTTTTGATAAAGAATATACAATACGAAATTTAGTAATAGATTAATGTACGGTTGGTCAGTATAGGCGGATTTATTATAAACGGATTAGACGGTATATATGTGTATGCATAAACATATGTATGAATACATATATGCATTTATATATACATATGTTTATATGTATGGTGCATACATAACAACATCGTATGTATTTCAAATATGTATGCGAGTCGTGCATTCTTCGAGGTGAACGCACGCGGTCAAGGCCGCGCACTGCGCGTGCGACAGAGACAGCCCGTGTCTGTCCGAACTGCCTGCCAGTCGAATGCGTCAGATCGGCGCAACCTTTTAGTTCTTCTCTATTCCCTATAATGATTACAGATCGAGGTTAGGGTCAATCTTTGACCCATATGAATTTGACATGATACTCAGCTACCTGAGTAATGTCACGTTTCTACATAATACAGTAGGAAGAAAAATTTTAAAAATCTAATATGATCATTATTAACCCTTATCGGTCGGTAGCTGGGTTTGGTAAATATGCGCAATCTCTTTTAATAAAAAAATATATTATATAGTTTTCTACATATATTACCTATACTTATTTCTTAACCATTTTCAAAATTTTTCTAGCTATCATTCCTATCGAAAATGTTATTATTTTCTTTTTTTAAATAAACATTGGTTTGATCGTTGTCAGCTACCAGGTGATTTACGTCAAAGTATTGTTGTCACGCAACAGGTGATTTTCGAAAAGGGTTAAAATTCTTTAATAGGTTATTAGGTTTAGATAAGCTTGTTCTTACTATTTGAATAATATAAGATAAGATAGTTTAAACAAAAGTTTTCGTAGGAATCGCATTTCTGAACATACTTACGTTACGTCACATATTTGAAATTCATTAGGAAGTTTTTATGTATTCACCATACATACACCAAGCGATTGCTATCTTACTTGTGTTGCAAATTTATTTTGGCGATAAATATTTTTCATTTGAGAAATATTGTGAAAATCGATTAGTAGACATTTTTCCAAATAGATTCCAGGTTTGTTTGTTATTGAAAGAGGCATTTTGAAACGTTAGTTAAATCCAAAACGTGTTAAATAGAGTCTTGAAATTTACATTAAAATAATAGATTTCTTTACGCCCAACCTTATTTTGTATGATACACTTATACTTAGCACATTGCGAAATTGTTTTTTATGTTACTACAAGACATCTTATCGACACATTCAAAATGCATGTTATCTAGGTAAATTCAACGATAAATCTGTCTTTCGACAAATTGCAGAAAATATGTGGAAATCAAAATTAAATATTTACGAAGAAAATGATTTAGCTTGTTGAAAGCTCTAAAAATAAAATAAAGACCATCGCAGCATCTTCAACTGATTGATCATTATTTCATTTTTCTATGATCAATACTTCTTAATTTTTACTGGATGTTCTTTCAATAAAATATGTATTCGATCTTAAAATTTATAAAAAAAAATAATATCTGCATTAATATACTATACAAAAGCTTTTAAAATTTGCAAATTTGGTTTATAAACTTATAAATTATCAGACTGAAATTTAATGAATGTGTCCTAAAATGTTTTACAAATTCACATATAATGCAGGTACAAGTAGCATCAGTCTCAAGATTCGATCTCTAGTTTCCAAATTACCTATGCTACATATATTTAAAATGCAAGGCATTCCAATATCTTAATTGATTTTAATTTTAAGATCGCGTCATTATAAGTTAGCAACGAAGAAATTATGCCGAAAAATCAAGCCAGAAAGTAATTAATTCGATATGAACCTAATGGTCTTTTGTTTTAAGTCATTATTTACAAATTAGTGTGAAAAAGAATCATTCAACTTACAAATTAGTATGTAAATATAATCTATTCTCAACAAATCTGTTTTTTAAAACTTATGTATTTATATTATTTGGATTGTGAATCACTATTTTGCATTCAACTAATAGATTTTTTTAATGATGGGGTTGCTCTTAAGGCATTGAGATAGATTTATGGTAATATACTCTTTTATCCAAATGTTTTCTTTATAGATATTAATTTAAAATGAGATTTGAGTTAATGTTGCTTATAGTAAAAATAATATAATTATTAAGTATTATTAATATTTCAACTCTTAGTCCACCTTTTCGTAGTGAAACATTGGCCGTTAAGTCATCGTTTGTCATAATTTATTAAAATTTATGGTACAGATGATTAAATCATTTATTGATAAAAACCATCGAATGACAAAAGGTGCTAAATGGTAAAAATGGTGCGCTTGATGGTAAAAATGCCTATGTGAATTTTGGAAGTTTGAGTTGTAGGTACATCACTGACACCTTACTTATTATTTTTCATGAAATAGTATGATATAACCAGATTCATTCGTTTTTTCAAAAATAGGTCCAATTTTTGCTACAGGGATATAAGTTGTCAAATTTGTATTCTAATTGAATTGTCCAATTTTTATTAAACTTAGCACAAATATGTTGCACCGAATTGTTTTCTGGCCATACAATTCGTCCACATAGTTTTGCCTAGTCATGCGACTGAAACCTTTTCGGTTGGCGACCCCTGCGTTAGACAAAGACCTGATTATAGTAAGCAAAGGACAACAACGGTAAGTCAGTAGGGTAGTCCTACGCCCTATGACAAAGACAATATCATCACAATGGAAAAAGACAGCAATACAGGATAGAGATTATTCGATATCTCGACATCGAGATGGATTGATTGTACGTGATGTTTTGGCATTTTTTGGGGAAAACGATTTTTTGTACTTGGCGATAAGGGGATTATGGACAGATATTCTTCTTTAATTTAGTTTATTTGTTATAGCTGACACTATGATGGGTATTTAGATATTTATCTATAGGAAGTAGTAAAGGTCGAGCCAAACTTGATAATAAGACGGGAATACGTATAACTATGAGTAGTTTGGATCAAATTAATTTTGATTTATCTTGAGTTAATATGGTAGTTGGACCTTATATTATAATAAAGTAACAAGAACAAAATAAGTTAATTAATGATCTTAACGTTGTTTTGCAGTCTTGGGTATGTCTAGGTAATGCCGCCGCATACTCTACTTTAAATTCTGGAAATGGAATAAATTAGTTTATATTACGATAATTTTCTGAAAGAGATTGATTAGGCATATTAACCAGTTAACTATGACGCTCACATAAACTTAGATTAAAAAACAATAAATATAAACACAAAAATTGTTTAACTCTTTTCACTCGGATGCCGCCGCTCCGTACCCATCGCACACTTTTGGAAACAAATCATCATTATTACTGATTTTCTACTCAACAACTAGTTGCTGGTAATTAACTACTAATATTCAACTTACAGAAAAATAACAAACAAAGACATCTATATGTATACAAGAAAAATTTATTATTAAAAGAAATCGAAGAAACTTACTTTTGTCTATTTTAAAGCAATGTGGCTCAATGCAATAATGAAAACTTCTTCGAGTAAACATACTTTCCTTTGGACCCTATCTCAAAAGTCTTTCCTATTACAAATATTTTTTCTATAATGGGTACAAATTGAGTTGTGATAGTAACAAATATTTCTACTTTCTATTTCTATTTCAATATTTGCATAAAATTTTGAGAATTTAGCAATACTGTATACTTTCTTACCACAACTCTCTTTTTTTTAAATCCATTGTTTTATTCATATATTTTTATATGTTGTGTTGCATACATATTTTTTCTATTTAATAAATGTTTCGCTACGATATTATATTATTATTTTGACATTGATATTGCTAAATTATATTTTTTTGTTATTCTTGACATTTGCAGCTGGTGTTTTTAATGTGAAAAGTTTTCAGTTAAGATTTATCTGATCTACAAAAATATTGCCCATTGTGTGAAGACCATTTAGAGACCGTGGATGGCCTTGTTAATGTTTGACGGAAATGCATCGTCATATGACCATATAAAATATATCTACATGGACAAATCAACTTCTATAATAAAATCAACAACTATCACATATACAGGGTGTCCCAGAACTTAACGTCAAGTCAAGTCAAAAAGATAAAAAAAAATTATTTACGCTGTTCAGAAATTATGAGCTTTTAAGTGCAACCTAGAGTTTTGGTGATATTATGACCATTTTTTGGTTATTGTGGTTAGTGTTTATTAATTTTGTTCATTTAAACTTTGTAACCGTAACAGTGAATAACATTTCTGAGACCACAGTAAATAATAATACAATTAAGGCTTATTCCCATAGAGGTAAATTTGGTTTTTAATAAAACGCTCGGTTTATTAATTACACTAATTTATTTAACTTTGGTTACATTTATTGGAGCAGCAATTCGCTCCAACAATTGCCCCAAGTTTTCAAGATTTAAAACTTTTTGTTGAACTATGGATTTAAAATGTTTAAAACCGGTTGACTTTGAGAAGCCCTTCTTCAAAAAAAAGTGGTATATATAATGTGTTGGTAAGTTTCATCAAGAGTTGGTCTGAGTTTCAATCATAGTTGTATAATAGTGTTTTTGTGAAAATTTTCAAGTAAAAGAAAAAAAAACTGAATATGACATCAGATAAAGTTCGCTTTTATTAGATGTTACTTCAATTATTTATTAGATGTTTATTAGATATTTCCCATTTAATTAAAGGTTTGCTCAATTCCCCATGTTTATGGGAAACCGTGCTATAGAAGCATCGTGTTATCCGGGGTTCACTTGTATTTAAATGTTTTAGTTACGGTCTCGATTTTATAAGATATTTTTTTGAAAAATTCTATTTATATTTTATAAATAATTACAAAATGATGTTTTTAGTAGTATTAATTCTATACAATGCCAATGTACAAAAACTCACGCAAACGACAAACACGCACGTATGGATTTTCTTCTACGAAAAGTATACCGACAGGTAGTTTGAAGAAGATCCTACTAGGGCTGGACGTAGTCCTAAACTAAAATCGATATTGTAAATAAATTTGTACTTAAGTTTGCAATGGATCATACTAGTAAGACTATTTTATAGTTTCATGTTAAAATTTTTTTACGTAACAAATGAACGAAATATTATACGTAACAAAAGTAAACTTTAAATTCAATCAATTGACTCTCAAGAGTTATCGGAAGCTGTTTTTTACTAATTGAAGTAAAGGTTAGTGACTTATTTAGCCGATATCGAGTCACCATCTTCTCCGAGAAGCTCTAAATTCTAACAAATCTTGTAACTCTAGATTTGTTTAACATAATAGATTTAGTAAAGTATTTTTCAATTTTTATTTCCAAGGGGTTAGTTAATCATATTAGTATAAATTGTAAGTGAGTGTAATATCACTTAAAAGTAAGCAAAAAAAAAATAAGATCAACACATCGGTCTACTATTCTGGTCATAAAATTCTTCTCGAGTTGTCTAATTATGCAATACAAAGGTATGACGATTTTTTACTAATTTTTGCATAATTCAAAATTATATTCTATGAAAGCTCACCGTTGTTTTTTGATGAGCAAGTATATTCACCATGTGAATACATATACTCGTATATACAACTTGAATTAAATCAGAATTACATGAATTTGTCAAAAGGCTTCTGTGGCTTTTGTTTTGATATATATCAAGGAACGATTTTGTATCATTTAACATAATTTGACGAATTTGAAATATTTAATATGCTATTATGATCTGGTTTAGCTCAAAGTGGATTTGAGCTCTCCAATTCCTTCCTTAGAGTAAGTTATTGATGTTGTTGTAGAACTATTACTATTACTATATACTATTCAATGAATAACGATACTTTTTTAATGAATAAGGATTTAATTATGTAGAAATTTTCAATTCCTTCTAATAAGAGATGATACTGACATGAATTTTACAATTTCTGATTATACAAGAACAAGTCGATCTTTTTTGCTAGTGCCTATACTTGCTTATCTATGGCTAGTGCAAAATATTCTACTAAAAAAGATCCTATAGAGAATGTTTTGTTTCTTTTGTTTTCTAAATTTTTAATAAACATTAAAAAAATGAAGTTGAGGGGCAACAAATTCACAGAGAGAACAAAGCATCTCAATTATATTGCAAACATATAATTTATGCTAATTGTTTTTTTTTTGTCCTCTGGTAGTTTCGAACTTAAGTTTGTCTTTTAATGAAAACGAATGGATTTTGAGAAACTGTTTACCAATTTTTCAGGTTGTCACAAGAACTCGAGATTTTGGTATTGATATTGGTTTCAGCAGTCAAAATTTGATGTAGTTCTTACTAACAACGGCTTTTCATGTCATGGTGCAGATTCAATATTAAAATTGACTGTTCTAAATATTACAATCTAGTTCTTGTACTGGCGTACTCTCAAAAAATGTTCTTCATAAATGTTCTAATTTAGGGATATATAAAAAAAGTGAATTACACTGATGTATAATTTTATTTTCTAATGAGGGGTGTTATTTGGAATCTTTGAATAAATTCAAAAATCAAACATATTTAGTCACCGTTTAATTGGAGAATAAAAAAAGTAATATTTTGAAAAAAAACAGAAAAAAATAAATAAATAAACTTGACTAATTTATAATTAAAAAATAACTCTTAAGCAAGACTGTAGACGTATTGGAAAAATGGTTTAAAAAAGTCTATTTGAACATGCGATATTATGTGAATCAGCCTCCAAATCAAACGTGGTTTTCAAAACATATTAAAAGATGACAAAATAAATTAATAAAAAAAGAAAATGAATGCTTCAAAGTATCTACCAAATTGGTCAATCTTTTAAGACGCCGACATCAACACGTTACTCATTCGACATGGGAACTCATTTAGACAAATACAAAAGCCGCCCGAGGATCACTCAAACTCACTTGTCAGACACGACACTACTAGAGCAAAATCGAAAAAGAACTTCGTTATATATTAAATTCTATCAATCTCAAGATAACTGATATTGGTTAAAGGATTTTGTATTTTTAAAGGCCATTTTCTATTCTTAAATTGTCCCTTGTTATCCTATTAGAATATGTGTGAAAATTAACGTATAATAGAAATAATAATAAAATTCTCTTAAGAATAAAATGCTAATAATAATAGTTAATTATTATTAGCATATATCAATTTTCATAGTTGATTCTTGTAGTATAAAATTAATTTTCAATGTCGATTTTCATTTTCCACCTTTTCTCCCTCACCTTGCGTAAAAAATACTAATCTCTACCTCCGCTAGGTCGTCGGTCTCCCGGACGAGTCGGACGTCTAGTTGTTTATTTTTTTTCGTATTTTTTTGCTCTGCGTTTCTAAAATTCTGGTTTTGTTAGGAAATAAACACAAAACGACAGACGGATGGATGGATGCAGAAGTAGTAAAAAATCATGCAGGTGAAATATTTTTAGATATGAGAGATGTTGCCTTTGATAAACCGAAGGTTTTGTGGAAAATATTTAAGGTTTTGTAAATCAAAAGACTGATTTATTAAACTATAATAATATAAAGGCAATTTTTCACTGAATATGATATATGAAATTGATAGTGAATTATTAAGGTTATTCTAGATGACAAGTTGAGTAAAGTTTATTAATCCTTCACTCTGTTACACTCATTATTATCATCATATCCCAAGACGTGAAAGTAATTATAAATGATTTTTTTTAAAAAAAGGTGCTTTACATTTAGAAAAATAAAATCAATTACTCTTCTCGATTTTATCTCCAATCTCCATTGCTGTTATTTCTATCGATTTCAACTGGAACTAGTGGGGGCATGGCATCGTGTCTTAAGGCAAATTGCTGGAACTTCCCGTAACGTAATTAAAAATCTTGGTACGGAACCAAAACAAAAATCACACAAAATGTGTAAACATTATTAAAATCTCTATAAAATATCTGATAATTTGATGTACATATGTCTAATAAACATTTTTGACCGCCGAATGACATTTTTTAACTTATTTTTATTGAGAGTCCATAACCGCTGGACCTGCCTACCCAAAAATTTAATCAGTCAATAATATTGTCAATACAATTTGAATGTTTTTTGAATTATTAAAATCGGACGCTCCGTTCTCTTAAAAACAGAGTTACCGTTTTTGGCACTTTTTGCCCCGTATCTTCGGAACGACTAGATCTGCCTTTGCCAAAAACTAATCAGCACGTTTACTTATCAATACGAATCGAATGTTTTTTTGAATTATTCAAATCGGTTGATCGGTGTTCCCGAAATCGTCGACGAACATTTGTATCCGCGCACACACACACATACATCCATTTCTTCTAAGGTATGCCAAAATATTCAGAAACCTCTAAAACGTAAAGATACATAAAAATTTTCATTTTTCGATGCTCTACGGGAAGTTAATAATAAAAATTAATAATGAAATTAAGAAACAATGTATAAAAATATTTGTTTACAACAATATAATATAGTTGTATGACAAATTAATTGGTCAAACTATTTCCAACAGATTTAGTCAGAAAGCAATTATAAGCGTATGTGTGTTCATATAATTTTTTAAAAAATTTTCAATTTTCATTATGTGTAG
The DNA here is from genome assembly GCF_003426905.1 of Ctenocephalides felis. Lineage (NCBI taxonomy): Eukaryota > Metazoa > Arthropoda > Insecta > Siphonaptera > Pulicidae > Ctenocephalides > Ctenocephalides felis. The sequence continues at coordinate 60,657,661 of NW_020536999.1, forward strand.
ATGAAAGCTTCGGAGTTGTTTAAATTTAATAAATTTAGATTTAAAGAATATGACTTGGCCATGGCTTAGGACTAAAAGCGTTGGCTTTGCAAAAACAAGGTTTTGGGCCTTGAGTCTTATGATTACATTTGCGTGTAGTCAAATTTGGATATTTGTGCCTTTTGCTAGGTTTTGAAAGTAGATTTAGAGTAAAACGTTCATACTATTACTACACATAATATAAGATACAAATACAATGACACTTCTATTTTATTCGGGAATTAGGCTCTAATGCCTCAGGCCAATAGAAATGTTATGGCAGCGCTATGCTATTGGTCGATCTTTTTTGAATTGGTAGTAAGAATCTATCAAGAATTGTACGAGTATTGTATATTCTGTGGGACCAGGCGTTTCACACATAAAACTTAACCTGTAAAACACACAAACGTCAAACGCATAATGTTATCATAAGTGCATCTTTTTGATGCTAGTTGATAACATATACATGAAGTTAGGTTTTATGTGTGAATCGCACAGCAAATATAAAGATATTTGACAGTTTTTTACTACCAATTTATATGAAGATTGGCCAATAACATAGCGTTCCTATTGGCTCATTAGAGCCTAATTCTCGAATAAAATAGAAATATCATCATATTATGGGTATCTTATGTATAGTAATAGTATGAACGTTTTACTCTAAATCTACTTTTTTGATAATTGGCCGCTTAGGCAGAAACCATGGTAATTATTGTAATAAAACCTCAACAATTAATAAATGTAAATAGTTAAATTTAAAAAAAATCTAACTTAGTCATCGCTCAGGGCTAAGAGCTTTGGCTTTGCAAAGACAGGGTACTCAGTATTAAATGGGGGCAAACTTTACATTGCCATTTACATGCGTAAATTTGGGCATGCACAAAGAAATCGTAACGAGTTTGTTATGATATTTGCGCAAATTTATTATTCTACACAAGTTTGCAATTCAAACTTTGGACTTAGACTACCTGATGCTAAGCAGTAGAGATATCTGTTTCTACTTTAGGTAAAAATGGTTTTCCGGGGCATTTTGAAACTATTTAAAAGATATGGAAAGGAATCGTTGGCTTGTAATTGCAATAGTTTATAAAGTATCTAGTTAGTTCCGATCGCTGTTGATTCTATAAAAATATAATAACCTTTATAGAGTTAGAAGTTTTCACTTATTATTAGAAATTTATGATTTATTGAATGTAGTGAATACTTAAAATAATGCAGTAACATTGACTCCATTGAGATTTGTATTGTTGCTATTTCCTGCTCCTGCCTCCTGAATACCGGAAACCTTGTTACCAGAATGGAATAAATAAATTGTGCTTTCCTCATCTCTTGTTAGAATACGAAAAGACCTTACATAAGAATTAATCTAATATCAATTGACTGCCTAATTTTGCCATTTGACATTATGATATCCATTCTACACATCAAATCTAGTCGATTTCCTCGCCGCTGTTCCCAATTTGTCACAATTCCGTTCGTAATAGTTCGTGAGCGTCCGTCCGTCCTAAACATCCTATATGCCGGTTCAATGTACACACGTAGGCCTCCTCCGTGTGACGTCACGAGTTATTAGTTATTTTTTCTCTCTGTCGCACCACGGACAGACCGAGCCGGAAATATCGCTTTCACTCTTTCTTGCACCATTGCACCATCACAACATTACAACATTGCATACGGTTACGGATCTAGTGGTGGCAGCACAGGGTTCGATACGAATGATGAAAATCGATCTGTTTTTTTGTTGTAATTTTATATATTTATTTAGAAAATAAATTAATGGGCTATATTCGGATAACGTAGCTATGATACATTATAGCAGCGATTTCCAACCTGTTCTAAGGGGCGCACTTTCATCTGTTTTTAGAATAATATTTTTGAAAATAATCCAATATTTTTGAAATGATATTAAGAAATGAAAACTAGCTGTAAGTTGAATTCTGTCTTAAGGCAATTAGGGCATCGTGCCTAATTGCTGGAACTTACCATACCGCAATTCAAAATTCGAGTAATTAAAAATAATCAATAATAATAATCAATAAAAGTTGATCAATGATTTGATACTTTTAATAGAATTTCGAAATATTTTGGAAATTCTTAACTTTTTTTCAAAGCAATCGTACTGCTTTAACTGCGTAAAGACGAAATATCAAATCGCGTAAGCTCCGCGTCGCCGTCTAACGCGTAAACTTGGTACGGAACCCATAGGAATGTATACAACATTTATACTTATTGTTAAAATCTCTATAAAATATCTGATAATTTGATGTGCATATGTCTAATGTTCATTTTTGACCGTCAAATGGCTCATTTTTTTACTTTTTTCTCTATATCTCCAAAGTCGTTGTACCTGCCTTTCCAACGAAATTTGAACAGTTCTTCATTTAGTCAATACAAATAAAATGTTTTTTGAATTATTCAAATCTGACGCTCCGTTCTCTTAAAAACTGAGTTACCGTTTTCGGCACTTTTTGCCCCGTATCGTCGGAACGGCTAGACCTGCCTTCGCCAAAAACTAATCAGCACGTCTCCTTATCAATACGAATCGAATGTTTTTGAATTATTCAAATCGGTTGATCCGTGTTCCCGGAAACGTCCACGAAAATTTGTATCCGAACATACATACATACACGCACACACACATACATCCATTTTTTCTAAGGTATGCCAAAATGTTCAGAAGGTTTTGAAACGTAAATATCTATAAAAATTTTCATTTTCGATTTTTTTGCGATTACTATAACTTGCCCTACGGGAAGTTAAAAAAAAATTATGCATATGTTTACATAATTAATTTGTAGTCAGATAATATCAGCTGTGAATTTATACAATTAAATTGATCAAAAAATTAAGGGGTTTGCAACATATTTTTTTATTAGAGCGGGGGGGGCGCGGTGCAAAAAAGGTTGGAAACCACTGCGTTACAGGATTCCCATGGTAACAAAACATGTCACAAATAAGAGTGCATTAAGAAAATCGTATTCTCGATGCACCTATTTAATGTTTATAAATCTTATTTTACAGTAATTATTCCGATTAAAATCGATGATTAAAATCTTATAATTTCTTTAATCATTATTTTTCTCCGTTTTTATAGTTTGACCCTAAATTTGACTTCAGATTTGTGTTCAGCGTTAAAAACTACATTGAAAAACATATGTCGCTTACCCAATATAGGCAACTTTTTTTATTTTGTGGAGCTGTTATGGACTATGGTCACCACATTGGTCATTTTCCTGCGGGGCTGATCCATTATAACTTTTCCTACTTTTGTGTTAAAAAATTATGTTCTTAAAACACCTAAGTATTTTGCATATTTTGTTATCAGACCTAAAATTATATGTTAAAACGTATTAAACAATAAAAAATTTCATTTTCTATTTTATATTATGACCTCCAAGATTTTAAAGCATTTTATATGTGTCTTCTATCTATGCACATGCCGGTATATTTATGTATTTTATATATGTATAAACTTCCCACATATGGTAACTGTTATATGTGTAATGTTTTCAGTGTGTGTATGTTTTATGTGAGCTGCATGAGAGATTACTTATTGGTTGATTGGAACATGAACGTATTCACATAAAATACATAAACACAAACCCATATATACACACACACACTTTGAAGATATCAAACTTTATTTTCTGCTGAATGAAGATATTAGCCGAAACGTATGGGGATTAAGGGGCCAATTTACCGTTAAAATAGAAATATTATGATACGGGTTTATAATTGTCTGAGTTCGTAGTCACGAACTGTCAAAAAGCTATGTATTTGCTGTGCACATAATATACAACCTCCAAAAGTCACAATCGCCATAATGTTAACTTTGCCAAATCCAACAATCATCACCAAACGTTTATTTTAGCACTTTTTTGCTACTATTATTATATGACTGCGTTATTTTTTATTTGTGTTAATGACATAAACAAATAAAGGAATGTAGAAATAACTAAAGATGGCTTTTTTAAAAACCAATGAACATTGTCAATTCGAATCGAATGTTTTCATCTTTTTGCCTTATATACAATTATTCAAAATATCATGTTATGAAAAAGGAAATTATGTAGATAACAAAAAACTTATTTACGTAGACTATTTATTATTTTCAATTCCTAATATTTATTTCTCTTTCAGTGGCGTCGCAGCCCTGAGCGGCGGCGAATCTCTATCTTCGTGCGGTTCATCTAACAATGGAGACGGCATTCTGACTTCCCCGCCATGCAGCCCGGCCAGCAGCGGAGAACTCATCATCTGCGACGACAACAATTCGACCACCACTACGGGGAGCGGGGTCGACCAGCTCCTGCATGGAAGAATTCTCACCAGTGGTCTATCATCAAACACTTCCAGCGATGAGACGAAAGAAGAAGCCAAAAATTCCTTTAATATAGTGGTAGATGATAAAGATAAAGTTGGAGAAAGCAAGAGTGAAATTGATTCTGACAAGAAACTGGCAAAAAATGATGAGACCAGTCACAGAGTCAATTTGTCTGATGTTAGTAAGAATGGTCTGCCAATTAGTAATTGCAGTGTGGTCGCTGTAAGAATAAGCGATGATTTGAATCTTCGAAATTCTGATTATGAAACCAAAAGTAAGGTTGCCGAAAAGGATACTGAAGTAGGTGCCTCGTTTGTTGATAAAGTAACGATGAAAGTTCAAGATGATTTGGAGAATATTGATACGAACGGTAAAAAAGAGGAATTGTTGGAAGAAAATGCTAGTCCAATGCCAGACTGTAAGGTCGCCATTGTCAGTCCACTAATTTCTCAAAATGCCTTAAGTAGGAAAGTTGAAGACAATACAAGTGAAAAATTGGCAGAAACGAATAGTTTATCTGCTGAAGTTAGTTCAGTGACTCTTAACAAAGTTACAAATTCCTCGAACGAAGTTAATTTGGCTGAACTTACGAAGGAAAACCAAACTGCAAACAGTAATGCATGTGAAACAGCGAATACTGCCAATAATATTACTTTAGAAAATGTTTCATCGCAAAATTCCAACTGCATCAATACTTTCACGACGTTAAACAATGGCGTAGTTAATTTTTCTACTTTTTCTAACACCAACACTGCCCAAGTTTTCCCAACCGCAGATGCCTCAAATGGTGCAGTTGTCAATGGCCTTTTACTACAACAGCCGAATATGAACTCGCCACAAAATATAAAATTTTTGCAATGCGTTACGAATAACGGAATAATGAATAGTCAAGTTAGAATTTGCAATAATTCTCCTTCAATTCTGTTAAACAACGCCGGATTCCCACTTTTGAAAAACAACCAAGCAGTTTTGGGAGCTATCCAAAATAATTTATCTGCTGCTAATGGAGGCGGTCAAGTGGCGGTTACCACATGGAATGGAAGTCCAATCTTGATCAACGCAAATGCGTTGACGACAAATTTAAACCAGCTAAATAATTTAACAAATAATAATTTGAAGAAATGTAACTCAGCGAATCAAGTTCAGAATAATCCTGTGAAAGTTTGTAATAAGATCTTGGAACAAAATGGAAGCGGAAAAATTAGCCAAGTGACTTCTGGAAATAAACGACCGTCACCTGTGAAGGAGCAGATCAAAAGCAAAGGAATACAGAATAATCTTATCGCACCGGTAAGTTAAAAAATTATATTTAAATGTTAAACGATTGTGAGGTATTTTAAATAAGTTTTTTTTTTTCAGTGTCCTGCAAAGAAACCCCGATCTGCCTGCAAGACAGAGCAACAAAAGCATAACACACGCACAGCCCAGCATTCATGCTGTCCGAATAAAAATAAACTACAGATTAACAATAATTCTACACCTACCATTAAAACAGATCATATCACTAAACCACAGCCTGCAACAGCTGCCATTAATAATAATAGCAGTAAAAATAACATTAACCAAATAGAAAAACCCTTCAATGGTGTTATAGATCCTGTCGTCATCAACGCTCTGCAAAAGAACTGCGTCAGCATTCAACAAATCTCTGGAAATAAGAATTTAGTCATGACTCCAAATTCGAATAACAAGAATTTGGTTATAACACAGAATACGATAAATACGACACAGCTAATAGTCCAACAAAACAATGGAAATTCTAAGTTAACTGTAGCTGGTAATCAGCAACCAAAGTGTCAAAGTCCTTGTTCCAATAATAGAGAGATAACGAATTATTTTAAGGCGCAAGTTAAGCCACAGAGGAGGGCTAGTGATAATTCGCAAGTTTTGGCCAATTCTGCTAAATTGGTGGCTACACAAAGTGATTATTTGGCGATGCTAACGGCTAAAACGCATGCAAACCAACAGGTATAAACAAAATATTTTTTTAATTTATCTTGCATTTTATTACATCCATCAATGTGTCTAGTGTTCATAAACATAGGATCTTTCTAAAGTAGTGAGGATACTTTTTAACTTTAAAATTTCAACACCACGCATTAAACACTCTTTTCACAAATTGAAATTTAGCTCAAATTTTTATTTTGTGATCATGTAGAACTTGCAGACATCTATTAATTATTTTAGAAATCTTTTTTAATAAATTTATAACCTACACTGTTGCCAAGATATTGCTAGAAAAAATGTACTCGTCTCATCATAAACATTGCTCTGTAATATTATTAAGTTAATGTAAAATATTTAACATTTATTAAGCTTACATTTTGTGATTTCCAAAAAAACAAGATTTTATTGATACTATATGTTGTTGAATGTAATTTTTAGTAATACTTCACTTCCATTATTATTGATCCTAAGCATTTCTGTCGCCTAAACATTTAGTCATATTTAAAAATATTTATCAAACCGAATACAGAATAAATGCGACTTTTTGTCGTAGTCATAATATATATTTGAGCATTGGTTAAATTATTTATTGCAGCCTTCCACAGATTAAAGTACTTAATCCTTGACCTTTATTCAATTGTATTAATTCTTTTTCCGTTCCGCAGGTACTTTTGGAAAAGCGATCGTATGACGTACGTACCCTTACCCTGGCCACGCCTCCCATTTTGAACAACAATAATCAGCTGGCTAATCACAATAACAATATATCCAACAAAGCATCCCAACAACATCTGATTAACGGTATAACGACACCCTTGGCTCAGCAACAGCAGAATTCATTCAAAATCGGCGCCATCGAAGTCTCTTTGAACGCGGATATTGCTTCTAAACAAACGAAAATGACAAACGATGTCTTTAACCGACAACCGGCCGCCCCTAGAAAACCTAGAGGTAGACCATGTGTTAACATTGCCCCAAGGGTGGCAAAGAAGCCCAAATGTATAGCTCCGAAAACTGATTTGAAGCCTAATAAGATCACTCAAGCTGTTACCGCGCAACCAGTAGTTACTGCAGCAAATACTGTTCCGGCACAACAGAACATGATTGCGGTATCTCAGCATCAAGCAACCACAGTCGCTCCTCAAACAGTTTTGTTGACTACTTACACAACAAATCTACCAGGGCAACAAAATTTAGCTAAGTTACCAGCTGGATTGATTTTAAACGGCACGCCTTCAGGAATTAGATTCCAGCAGAGTCCTCAGCCTGTTTATGTTGCCGCTAACCCTTTCCTGCAACCAGTTTACGTGACCAAACCATTCCTGCAACCCGTAGGATACGGAGCGCCACAATTCACACAGTTCGCCACAGCACAATTCCAGCAAAATACAGTAGCAAGCAACGAAATGATAAGTACACCTGCCTTGGTTAGTAATGACATACCAGCTTTACCCAGTAGTGAAATGATTGGTTCCAATAATTTTGGTTCTATTGTGACCACTCCAGATAAAGATTACGTTCAGAATACCTCAACAGAAAATGCTGTTAGTCAATTAACATTAACGAATGAAAGTATAACATTAGAAAATCCAGTAGTTAGTTCAATTACATTAGATAAATCTGTCGAAATGGAATGTGATAATAAAGATCAAAGTTTAATATCAGAGAATGCGGTGTCATGCCAAAGTATAGACGAGTCATTATGTGATCCTGTAAATAGTATAACGGAAACTGCAAGTACTTTCAATACATGCAAAACAGAACCTTTAGAAAATTCTGCTATCGACAGCAGTTTACCAGAAATTGATATAAGCAAAACGGAACCAAATGATTCATTCAATGCCAAAACTGATAACAGCAATTTGACTATTTTGGAAAATTCAATAGATAATTCTATACAAAATGATGATATTAAACCTGAACCAGAAATTAAAGAAATCTTGAAAGAAATTCAGGAACCCAAAAGTCCAAAGAGTTTGATTTTAGAAAGGATACAGCAGAAATTGGATTCAGAAAATAGCTTTTCAAGTAGTTTCGAAGAGGAAAGGAAAAGCACAGAACCTCAAGAACCAAGGGTAATAAGATTTCCAGCCAAGTTTCCTTGTAATGGAAGATCTGATAGCTCTAGGCTATCTAGGGATAATTTTGGAGCAGGTCGATGTGTTTGGGAAAAGTGTCATGGTAATTTTGATACAAGTTCTGCGCTACTTGAACATCTACAGGTAAGAAAAAATACAAAACAACTCATAATGTTTTAATATTCAATTTACTAATTTATTTTTTCCATCAGGTTTCACATGTAAACACTCAGTCGGGGCCTCGATATTGTTGTCAGTGGCGTGGTTGCCGCGTTTATGGTCGAGAATCAAGTTCTCGTAGGTGGCTGGACGCCCATGTGGCTAGTGTTCATGCTGGTTCGACAAAAACTCTACAATGTATAGTAGCAGGTTGTAGAAGAAGATTTAGTTCTCAGGTGAGTACCCCGGGAGGAGATCTGGACGCCTTCATGGCTGATGGTAGAGTATGTTGTGGTGTGGGAATAGATGAATAGCATCTAGGTGCATGCAACACATCTTTACATTTGGCTTATGCATTATATTTAAAGGAAAATGAAAAACGTAATGGGATGTCATTGAATCTTTTGCCATTAAATTTTTTAAATTTGAGACAAACACATTCTATTTTTGAACAGGGATATTTGAAAGATGAGATATTTTATTCAAAATATTATGCAAAGTAAGATTTTTGTTATGATATTTTGTTTACATATTGCAGAAATCTTATTACAAAAATGAAATTAATTTGATCACTTTAATTTTCATGTAGACATCTTAAATTGAATACTGCACTTGCCAACTTTACATTGCATATGGAAAATGTTTTAAAGTTAAAGATTTGTTCTTGTTCTTGACTCTGTACCAATTTAATGTATCAATTATGATATTAACATAATTTTTTCTCCCTACCTTTTACAGCAAGTACGATTATATTGTTTATAACATTTTTCATAGACCACATCATAAATTTAATTTTAACATTATTTTGTTGTTCTTCAACAGTTGGCTCTCCAGAGGCATGTCAACAATCACTTCAATGAATCTGAAGGTAACGGTGCTAATGCTAAAAAGTCACAAGAACCACATCTTCAAGGCTCGGCAGCAGCTCTGAAACTTATAAGGAAGAATGGGAAGAAACTACGATATAGAAGACAACCATGGAGTGGTAATTTAATTTTGAAAGAAATATATATTAATTTTTGGATTTAAATTATTGAATCATTGGAATTTATTGCTTTTGATAAAACTGAAATTATCTTTAATAAGTCTGGATGTCTTTTGTGACATCATTTTCTGTAATTTATACTTGTTTATTATTTTGTTACTTATTTTTGGCAAAAATCGGGACAAATTTCATATAAATGTTTAATAAAAATGTTTTGAGAACTTTACTGATTAGTTTAACATGAAGATCAGCTTATGTCTTTTCAATTAACATTTATCTAGTTTAGTGTCAAAAATTAAATACTGTTTGGCAGGTTTTAACTAATGCTCAAAGTTTAATTTCTCTTTTTCACTTTTACAATGCTAATATTTAATATCCTTTTTCAGCGCGTATGTTCGATTTCTTCGACGGCGGCGCAATGGAGGGACTGCAATATCGCCTTCTTTGTACGGAGGCGCTTGCAGGAGGTGCCAAGGGCACTGTTCTCTTAAGAAGTGATATTTTGGGCAGAAGATTAGACAGCACTGGAAATGCGCAGGTGCTCGTCTCGTGGAACCCTCCTGACATGTAAGTAGAAAAAGGAAGCAGTTATCATTTGAAATAATATTAGACATATATAGTACTAGCAAACCCGACGAACTCCGTTTCGCCACCAGATGGTTTCGTGAGAAAGATGAAGAAATTTTTTGTTTGTTTTATATTTGAAAAGGAAAAAATTGATTTTATTATACAACAGTAATAAATTTATTTCTATTACAAAAATGAAGTGTTTTTTAGTTGAACTTCTCTAAGTAAATGAAAGTGAATCCGCAAATTATCCGTTTCATTGAAGTGCTCTTTGGTAAACCACATTTTTTGTTTTTTGGTCTGACGTTAACACAAACAAAGCGGATGGTTTTCTAACTCGTGAACAGGCAACGTATAACTGCCCATGTGAAAAACAATGATTTTCTAAATAATCTATTTGAAATTTATCCCGCAAACACTAAGCGATTGGCCTTGCGACTAGCTATTGCGAACGCAAGGCAAACTGGAAATTGCAATCGTTTGAAGTCAAACGGAAGACCAATCAGAATCATTGGTATGTCACCAAATCGCCAGCAATTTTTGATTGAATGGTGAAGTTCAATGCGTGTACATCATATTTCTTGGCGGCAAGAATTGCTCGTTGACTTAACCAAGCATAATTCTAATAATTCGAGTTTTTAATTACGGTGCGTGAAGTTTCAGCAATTTGTATTAAGATGCCACGCACCACTAATTTTCTTAGCTATAAACCTTGCGGAGCCCGAGACCTTTCCAACGAATGCAAAATTGTCGAAATCGGTTCGTGCTTTCTGGAGTTATTCCGTCAGGAAGGAAAACCCAACTTATTTTTATATATATAGAAGATAATTAACTTCCCGAAGAAGTTTATGTTTTCATCAAAAAATCTGATTAACTAATTTTATGTTTTCTCGACGTTTCAAACCATTCTGAATCGAATGAGACCAAATAAAAGTATGTATATGTGTGTGTGTGAACAGATTTTTTATTGTAAATCGACGTTTTCTCGAAAACGGCTGAACCGATTTTAGAAATTTAAAAGCCATTTGATGTATCTCAATGACGACTATCGTTTATCAGTTTTGTGCGACGATCCGCCGAGCCGTTTCTTTATAATTTGAAAAAAAGTGTTAAACTTTTTGGCCACATTTAAGCTCATACTACCGAATCGATTTTGGTAACTGTTCGAAAGATATTAGTTGGGAATGATATTGGTTAGTTTTAGGTGAAAATCTTCCGTTTTCTTGCGATGAACTGTTGAAAAAAAATTTAAGCCGATTTTTATGAAACTTTTTTTGGCGATATATATCATGGTCTTATAGAACTTAATGAAATATTACGGCCTTACGACAAGTAGTTCAATTTTAAAAATGCATCATTTACTTGGTATAACGATAGAGTACTTGGTCTTAATGAACATACTACACCATTAAAATCCTACGGAAACTGGTTCAATCATAAAAATTGTTAAGTCGATTATTCACACATGTAACTTGCCTCAAGGCAAAATAACAATACTAACTAGTTTGAAAACATTTCAATATGATAACAATTAAATTCAGTACACAATTTCACAGTTAAAATAATACTCAAAATTTAAGGCACTCGGAATTGATCTCGATTCAAGGTTCAGAAACAATTGTTGTAGTTAGACATTTAGTATTTTTTTTCTAGTTATTTTTATCATTTTGTATTTTTATTTATTTAATTTTATATCCATTATTAGAAATAAACATGTCTATTTCCCTATTACTATCTATTTTATTCTCATTAGTCTGCCCGATGAATGGATCTCAGAAAGTGACTACACCCCCACAAAGGAAGTAGACATAAGAAAACTACCGACGGACAGCAAATGTGAGATATCTAATCAAATTGAAGCACTCACGAAGAAGCAGGAGAAAGTTCCTAGGAAACAGTCAAGAAAACACAAAAGATCCGATGGAGAAAGCAGCACGACGAGCAGTTCTTTGAGCAGCACAAGCAGCAGTTACAGCAGCAGCGTGGTCGCCAGCTGGTTTGATCTCTGAAGTGAATTGTGAACGAATGGTGAGGCTGTTTGTAAGAGTATCAGAATAAAATATTTTTAATTGTAATTAGTGACATTAGGGCAGACTGCACAAAACGTTTGTGAAATTAATATTTTTACACATTATCAATCTGATGATGAGAAATATAAGTTTTTAATACTATTTGATACTTTTTTTCAATTTGTGACTATGATATGCGTTAATACCAAAATTCCATCAACAGGTAAATTAGCTTTTTGCTTTTAATTTTTTTGATATCGCAAATTGAACACAAAGCAGTAAAAACGGAATTGCTTACTTTGCTTACTGATCAGCTAGTTAGTAAAACTAGCAATTGCAAATGTATATAACATTTTTAAATTAATAAAAACAAAGAATGAGAGATACTGCCCCGTTGTTTGAAAATCTTAGCGGGTACCAATAAAGACATGTCTGTTACATAATAATATTAAAAGTAGCTTGATTTTTTTTTTAAATATATGTATTATGTTATTTTTCTCTGTGATTATTCTTTGAATATCAAAATAATAATAAAATATTAGATAATTAAATACTAAATAAAATATCATGTTTTTAGAATGCCTTAAAGTTGCTATTCAAACAAAAGTCTAAAATCCTCTTGTATATGTATATTCATAAATTTATTTTTTTAGTTTACCTAGATAACTGATATTATTTTTATTCTTCTGGAGAACTTAAAAGCCTCCGATTTTTTTAAATTTTCAGATGTAATTATTTCTACATTTTGGTTACATATGGGAAATACCCTTTTTCAGGATCTGTTGAAAAAAAAAAAATTTTTTATACATTTATAAATTTTTTAAATTAATTATTTAAAAATAAAAGAAATGCATTTTTGTCTTTGAAAGTTTGAAATTAATTCTACTCTTTGTTAGGAGAAATACCCTTCATCAGGAACTACAAATTTTAATAATAATAATTAATAATAATTAATACTTTCTTTTTTTAAATTGTCTGTATTTAGTTTTGATTTATATTCATGTGTAAAGATGAATGTGATAAACTTATGAAAAATTTAAACAAATCCGAAAAACTTCTCTAAATGATGAAAAACAATGAAAAAAATCAGTTTACTTAAAATGTGAAATTTTTCAAATTTTAAGTATTTTAAAAAGAGTATAAGAAATGTTTTATTTGTTTTTAGTATTTTTGGAACAAGGGTACATCCCATATCTCCAAACTGTAGTAATAATCATGAAAGTAAAATTAAATAAAATAATCTAAATAAATTTTGATTAAATAAAAGGAGGCGGCTATTAATTCAGAAAAATAAAATCGTGAATAATCACAAACCAAATTTGTATATATATATATATATATATATATATATATATATATATATATATATATATGTATATATGTATATATACATACATTTATGCATATCATAGTCAAAGAGAAAATAGTTCATATACAAGTTAGTGACGATATCAAGGGTTGGATAAAAAATATCATCGGAGTGTATTAGATATGATAAATGCTTTATTCTGATAAACTCTCACAAGCAGCCTTCAATTATATTTTGCTGTAACCTTAAACTATGTCTTGTTTCTATGCTTAATGTACATTTTTATAAAAATGAGTAATTGTTCGAATAAACTTATTTGACAATTTTTACTAACTCTTACAACACCAAGATATACGCACGGTCGTCGTTAAATGTTAAATAATAATTAAATATTAAATCACCCATCGAAAACATTTCCATTTCATTGTGAATTTTGTTTTATGTTTCTGAAAAAGACTGATTTTTTGCAAATATAAATTTAAATCAAGCGAAATCTAGATATAAATAAACTAAAGCATACACTGCCAATTAAGAAAAATGCTCTCGCTTATGAGTTGAATAGATTTTGAAAAATTCAATACAAAATAATAAAGAAATTTTAGATTGTAAGTACTTGTGTATTTTTGTGGAAAAATTTAGACTATTTTCATATTTTTAGGGCTATTGATCTAATAATGTATATTATGTCTTTAGGTTGAAAGTATAGCATACAAGTAATAGCTCAATAAATAATCAGTTCAGGAAATAACATGAATCTTATAAAAATTTTATAATCTAAATAATAGCCATTTATAATTGGTCAATACTTCTCTTTTAATTATTAAATTTAATGAATTTTGAACTTGGTCCAATTTGTTTAGATTCGATTTAATTGGTTCAGATTTGAACTAATTAGTTTAAATTTGATTCAATTAGATTATATCTGATCTCATTGGTTCAAATTTGAACGAATTAATTCAGATTGGATCTGATTTGTTCAGATTATTTGAAATAGACGCAATTTGTTCAGACTTGATTTATTTTGGGCATATCGGTTCATATTTGATTCAACTTATTTATTTATTCAAACAATTTGAAAATGTTTTCAAATGAAAAGAAAAGTCAGACAAAAAAGTAATATCAACGAAATGAATACAGATCAACTAATCTAGCTAAATTCTTTTGTTTTTAATTTATGACTAAAATCATTAAGGTTTTCATATTTAATTTTTTATCTCATCACCTTTTTTTTTCTTCTTAAATGGTTTTTATTAAATTATTAAATTTGTGAATAATGAATAACATTTTGTTAAAAATTTTATGAGAAAGTTTTACATAATTAAATAAGAAGCATCCAAGAAAAGCCAGATACATTTTTTTAAAATAATGGTTTAAATGTTCCTCAAAAATATATGATTACTAATATATATCTAACCCTTTATTTCGTAAAATTTGATTTTGATAAATCGATGTTGCAAGCGAGTAAGAAAAATAAGTCTGAAATATTTGATATCTCATTTAAAAAGTATTTTTTGCTTTCGATAAGATTTTGACGTGCGCATACGAATTCGATGTGTAATTATGTGTACGTTTGTAATTGTATGAATAATATGAATATATAATAATGTAAATAGTCGTATATATAGTTAATTTTATAAATATCGTAGTACAATTAATAATCCTTTTTTATAATATGAATTTTGTGTAATAATGTGTGCAGATCATGCACGAGCTATTTTGATCTCGAGACGATTTTGTGAATACAATTGATATATATTTATATTAATTCTAGATATTTCTCAATATGTCTCAACATCCAGATGAAATCTATAAATTTAAATTAGTTTAGCGTAATTTTTAACAACCGATTTGAATAAATTGATTGTGTCTGATCGAAATTGATTATATTTGTTTTAATTTAATCAGACATTATCGGTTTGTTTCAATTTAATCAGATTGGATCTACTTTTTTAAAATTTGATCCAATTTGTTTAGATTTAATCTGTAAATTATTTTTTAAAAAAAGTTTTTAATTCAAAACTTATGATGTTGAGATGAACTATTCTGAAAATCTTGAATAAGTTACGGAAGTAATTTTTGTCCACAAATCGTGTGAATATTTAACAATGATGATTCAAGGTTTATTTTATTGTATTCTAGTTTATATTGCTTTTAAATTCATCGCATTTGAATATGAAAAAGTACCACTAACAAGAAAAAAATGTGAAATTGAAATTTAAATTATTTTTCCTATAAAAATTAGGATTTCTATAACAATGGTCATTTTTATATCTAAATATATTGAATTATAGAACATCTAAAAACGATTTCAACACTGCCAATGTATTATATAACATACATGTTCATAATTTATGAACTACAAAAATGACTGTTACATATATATACATATATAGATCTAACTAAATATTTTTATGAATCTTAAATCAATGTTTGAAAAAAAAATCCAGCGAACG
This sequence comes from Ctenocephalides felis, assembly GCF_003426905.1. Taxonomy (NCBI): domain Eukaryota; kingdom Metazoa; phylum Arthropoda; class Insecta; order Siphonaptera; family Pulicidae; genus Ctenocephalides; species Ctenocephalides felis. Next base: position 60,673,510 of record NW_020536999.1, read on the forward strand.
ACACTGCCATTTTAATGTCGAAATATTAAGTCAAATAAAATATAAATAAGATTTTATTCGACAGAAAAACGAAAATCATGAGAGATTGCGATGTGCCATTTGTTGAAATTAAAATTGAAAGTTTGATTTTGAAAATTATTAAGTCTTTGTTGATTAAAATTTTGATTTTATGCCATGACTAAAATAAAATTTTATTAGTTAAAATTGAAGTCAAAAATATTTTCATTAATTGAAAAAAGTCGCATTCGTGGACTGATTTTTGTTTTTAGATTTAAATATTCCTTTAATTTTATAAATGTGAAATTTAATGTTTAGATTATTTGATATTATGTGTTTTATACTTATATGCCCCAGAAATCTAAATGATGTGTAAAAGAAAGAAAAATAAGAAAGGGATGTTGATTTGTAACAAATATAGTTGCGAGTCCAAAACAAAATGCCACAATTTTTAAAATATAATGTATTTGCTTGAATTTGATCAGATTTGATCATATTTCTTCAGATTTGATTAAATTTGTTTAGATTTGAACAAAATTGTTCATAATTGATCAAATGTGTTCATATTTGATCAAATTGGTTCAGATTTGATTGTTCAGAAAATTGTTCATGGTTGATCAAATTTGTTCAAATTTGTTTATATTTGTACTACTTGCTTCACATTAGATCAAATTTGTTCTGATTTGACCAAAATAGTACAGATTTGATCTAATTTTTTCAACTATTATCATTGCTAGATTTCTGAAAATGTGTATATATAAATATATATATATATATATATATGTATATATACTTATGTATATTTATATAGATGGGTATATATAGTTAAATATTTAATTGTGTTAGACTGATTAAAATCTTAAATTAATTTAGTACCATTTTCGTTAGTTTAATTTCTAAAGACTTATGTTTACTATAAGCGAAAAAATTTTTAGTCTAAATGCTTAAAATTATATAATGAAATAATTAAACATAATTTAAATAAAACTAATTATGTTTGGAAGCAATCACATCGTGAACAACAACAAGCTCACTTTACACATCAAGGCATATGATGGTTTCAATATTATAAAATTTTATTCTATAACAGCACAGTGTTGCAATAAGATGAAGAAGTTGTATGCCTCGTGTTAGAAGATTTATGAAAAATCTATTATTATAATATATATGTATATATACATATATAAATGTATGCTTTTGTAATATGTTCGTAAATTGTGAAGCGCACAAAATGCAATAATTAGGTGTAATGTGTTTCGAAGCGTTCCAGTATTTTTCAAAATTATTCAGCACCGAGAAAGTGTAAAGGAACAATATATATATATATATATATATATATATATATTTAAATATCTGAAAATAGTTAAGGGTCCAATACTCGTAAAAGTTTCTAAAATATACCAAAATTTTAATTTGTATATGTATGTATATGCATATATATATATATATATATATATATATATATATATATATATATATAATTTCAATATATTACCAATGTACATACTATGTACATTATATGCCTCTGCACATGTATCTGTAAATTTCTAAATAGCTTCAATAATTTAATTATTTAATAATAAATTAATTAAGTAATAATAACGATAAAGACATTTTGCAATTCAAATAAGCGCGCCCCGTTTCGAATACAGTGCGCTCTACCTCATCAGTCGAAATACTAAAAAACGTAAAATTGTTATAACTTTTTCTACTAAAATCGCAATTTATAGAAAAAAAAACGCTTAGAAGAATTAATTATTATTTGCTACTGATAATTGTTAAGATAATTGATATCTTCTTTTAATGCATTTTTTTGTACTTTTCTACTACCACTTAATCTTGTACAGAAATAGGATTTGTGTGAATGGAGTAAGTTGTAAAATAGAATTTTTAATAATGGTTTTAAGATTTATAGGCAATTTTAATAAATATACAGTCAATGGTTTTTTGACTTCTTAGTATGTAAGTTGTATCATATAATATAATGTAATGTAAGATGAATTGAATTATTTGAATATGTAATATACATCATCTGGTTTTATACATATACATATATATATATATATATATATATATATTGTATAGTTTTTATTTATATTTGTACATATTTTTGTATGTGTAAGAAGCTGTTAACCAAGCCAAATTCTCACATGATAATGGTTTTGATGAAGGTATCTTACTAACAATGACATTGACCAACAAATTTCAATCTGGATAAAATTATCCATCCACCGAATGAGATGGTAGCTTTTGGTATGTCCTCAGTTGCATTTTTTTGTTCTTGGTCTTACCACCAAATCATCATAACTGTGAAGTAAAATTTAAAAAATTCATATTTAACAAGTGTTTCAATGATCATCGAGAGCATACAAAACATTTTGTAAATAAGATTTTACTGATTTTTTCATATAGAGAGAATGCTTCAAGCAGCATGTTAAATATTGAAATTTTTGAATTTAATACGAGATACGCGTGAATACGCTTGATTTTTTAAACTGATCTAATCTTCTGAGCAACCTTGTAAAGATATAAACATCATTTTATTTCAAAAATCATTTAGGTTTGAATTTTATTATAATAGAAATTTTTTGAAAACCTAAAATTATTTATGGTTTTATGTTTCTGAACTAAATGCCTTTATTTTTGTAAAAAATGTATATTTAATTTATTATGGAAGTATGGAAATTCGGGGATAATGGGATATTTTCTGCTTCAGGAACTGTTTAAAACAAACCATTCTTTTTATTGTAGTACCTACATTTTTTATTATTTGGAAATTGAAAAATATTTTTTTTTTAGCTTTGAAGCATTGAAATTAAAAATGTTTTTAAATTATAAAATTTTAATTGAACAGCTCATTACAGTTAAATTAACAAGACAATTAAAAAGTGTATACATGTATTTTTTTTGCAAAATCACCGACATACACGGATTCATAGCAAGTATAAAATATATTCAAAAATAGACACCAGAGGATCACATGATTCTTACAACCTTTAATTTCATAAATTTATCTAATAAAATCAATTTTTACATATAAAATCTATGGTAGATTTTATACCCCTAGATATTATTTCAAAATTTGTAGCTTTTCCATATAATTTTTGTGTGTGTATATTTCAATATTTAGTGAGAGTTAATTTTAAAACATTTTTAATTTAAATACTTAAAAAATGAAAAAATAATACTTTCAATTTTAAAATTTTGAAAAGTCTCTAAACATATAAAAAATTTATTTATTTTAAATAGTTCCTCAAGAAGGAGACCAATATATAATTTTATTGAGAAAAAAAGGATTTAGTTTAGAAAAATGAAATTATGAATAATTTTACTAACTTTTTTCAAGTACAACATTACCTACGTTTCGAGACCAAGATCAGTGTCATCATCCGTGTAAAATATTATCAGCGAAAAAATATATTGTTGATTATATAAATTACTTAGGAATCATCATAAGTTCAATTATAAATAGTAACAATTTAATAACAACTTTTTGTGTCGAGTTCTGAGATAAAAAGTTTTTAGATTAAAATTTTAACATCCGCATTTATTATAATTAAATACTGATGACTTCAATATAATATAATATAAATTTAAACACCTAAAATTTATTTAAAAAAGTCAGTTTAAAAATAAGTTTTTATACACATGCAATATATATGTATGTATTTATACAGTAAAACACCGTTGAGACGATTATGATTGATATGTTTCCCGCATAATACGCCGGTTTCTTGAAAATCATCTCAACGGGGTTTTACTGCATATCGCTGTAAAATGACGCAATATGACGAATTAATAATTGTGTGAAATATTTTTCACAATTTTGTTAGTATTTCTGACAATGTTTTTATCGTTAAATGGAAAAAACTCACCGATTTATATATATTTGTATAGGATGTCGTATGTCGTTCATGATCGTGTGCTCTTATAGATGAATTCTCTATTTCAATAACAATTAATACTTATTAATAATTAAATATATAAATATTATTATAAAATTTATGATTAAATGCAAATCAATTGATTGATTGATCAATCGACGGTATGTTATTATAATATATGATTATTATTATTATTAGCGTATCGTAATTCGTATTTAGATGTTAAGGTAAAATATATTTAGAGGTAATAATGATTACGAGAGATAACAAAACGATTGTCGATGTTTTGCGACGAAAATAAAATGAATAAAGTTTTATATATAATGTGATTTCGAATTTGTTTTATTTGTATTAATATTTTATTTATATTTTTTTTCAGGTTCTAACGAAAATCCATAAAACCTCCAAATATAACTTTTAGCTTCAAGAAGAAGTTTATGTTTTTGGCAGGAAATCAAGTTTGTTAGTTACAGGTTTTCTCGACGTCACAAGTCATTCTGAATCGTTTGACACCAAAATTGGGAAAAGTATGAGTGAGTTTAAAAGTATCTAAGTCCAAATTTGACCATTTATTAGCGTTTTCCAGACTTTAAAAGCCATTTGATGATACTCAATAAGGTCTCAGGTTAGATAATGCAAGACTATCGACCGAGCCGTTTCGCTAAAAATTTTGTCCATGTTTTAGTCAAATATTCTGAATTGGATTAAAAAACTCCACTGTCTTAAGGTAAGTTGCATAAATTTCTCGATATGTGTAAATTTAATCAATAAATATTTAATTTGTATATGATTTACCAGTCTTACAATTATCATTTTTACCTGTCAAAGTGTTTACCTGTTTAAGTGATTACCTGCATAAATGTCCACCTATCCACGCGTTCACTTGTCTACTTGTCTACCTATTTTATTTGTCGATCTGCTTACCAGTCGACCTGAGTACCAGTTGATCTGTCTACCAGTCAGTCTGCCTGCTTGTCTACAATTCTATCTTTTTACCTGTCTACCTGTATACATGTCTATCTGTGTATCTTCCTATTTGTCTACTTGTCCACCTGGCTACATGTCATCTATGTATCAATTTTTTTACGTTTATATCAGGGCTTCTTAAACTTTTGTCATTCGCGACTCCATTTATGATTGCGAGTTTTTTTGGCGACCCCATTTATGATTGCGAGTTTTTTGACGACCCCACACAAGTATAAAGGAAAAGGAAATTAATATTTTTAGATGATTTATTTATTAGGTAACAATACTCATATATAAAAATGAAAATATATAGTTTTAGAGTTTGTTGTAAAACATACAAAAATCTTAAATGTTATTAAATTATATATATTTGACATTAAAATTTTTCGCGACTCCATAATGGTATTACGACCCATAGTTTGAGAAACCATGATCTATCTGTTGATAGTGAACTGTAATGATTATTTCAGACCAGAAAATGTATTTTTTAAAACTTTTTTTGCCTGCAATTTTGAAACCGTGGTATATGCCTTTGCTAAAATATAGTCTATTTTTCACTCCGGCAATATAAGAAAACTATTGTAGCTCCATTTTAATATCGGATGCTCCATTCTCTCAAAATTGCATTTTTGAACTATTAGCCGTATATCTCCGGAATGACCCGAGCTGTCTTTGTCAAAAATTAATCAGCATGTCTTCCACGAAATGTTTTTTGAATCAATCAAATCGGTTGATCCGTTCTCTCAAAATCTTGGACAAAATCTTATATCCACACAAAACACACACACATCAAATTTTTTCTAAGGTATGCCAGAATGTTCAGAAGACTTTGAAACGTAAAGATACGCAAAAATGTTCTTTTTCGATTTTTTTTGCTATTATTATAACTTACGAAATTAAAAACAGATTCAGTATATATCAGTTTTTGAAGAAACTTTACCAGGCTATTCTAGATAATATAAATATTTTTTTTTGTCAATTAAAACTTTATTTAAATTTTATAATATAAATATATAAAGTGTTGAGGTTTATACAAAATAAAAATTAAATCTAAATACAAAAATATACATGTAAATAAAAAAAGATTATTACCAAAAAAAAATTACAAATATTGAAATGTTGTGGCTGGAACTGAGGCATTCACTACTCTGTCGAGTGGAGAATGCTTCTATGTTGATAAATGTGGAAGATCATTGGGCCATTTCCTTTTCAGTATTCTTGTTTTACTGATGATTATATTTGTGTGAGATTCTAATTTCTTGATGTGAGATATGCTTCTTGATTTTATGTATTCTGCAATGGTTGAAATGTTTAGGTCTTTGTGGAGGCACTTGGATATATGCCATGGTGCATTAGTTAGGTTTCTTAAAATTTTGTTTCGACTTGTTTGTATCATTTTGACGTTTGACTTGCATGCGCAACCCCACAGTTCTATACCGTAGGTCCAAATTGGAAAATATAAATAATGAGCCTTGCATTCAGGACATACAAGCAATAGAATACATGTGCGTATTTGTGTGCCGATTTTTGACCTTCCGCTAAAGTTTTCTCAAAAATGGCTGCACCAATTTTAAAAATTTAAAAGTCATTCGATAAATCTATGAGGACTTGCACAACCATCGGTGAAGTCATTTCTTTGTAATTAGCAGGAAAGTCAATATATTTCTCCCATGTTTTACCCAATTGATTTTAAAAATTCAAAAACTGTTCGAAAGATATTAGTAGGAAATCATTTCAATCATTCGAAAGATATTGGTAGGAAATTAAGTAATTAGGTAATTAATTGTTGAACTCTTTTGGCGATTTTAATGAAGCTTTTCACGATGATAGATAAAGTTTCTGGTCTTAGCAATTATATTAAAATATTAGAGGCCTACAACAAGTAGTTTAATTATGAGAATGAATTAAAGTTCTCATTAATCGGACACGCTTTTCGAAAATACTTCCTGTATGTATTAGACACGTGTTCGGTTTTCAATAGTGTAATATTTAAACCATTTGTTGAAAATAACTGACGTGTTTGAAAAATTTGTACACATTGAATAATGTGAAATAATTTCTCACTTATAAATCTACAACAACTTATAAATTATAAATTTCTCATAAATTGATATACCGATTTCTTAATGATTAAGTCAAATTCACAAATTTCGAGAAGTTTATGCAACTTGGCTTAAGCCAAAATGCCACCCACAGCTATTTTTCAATACATTTTACGATTATTTCTCTGGGTTCTATTTCTCGCATATTTATATGTGTCACAACTCCATACATGTTTATTGTATGATTGTATCAATATTATATGTTTTCTACGATATGAATAATGATAAAACAAAAAATGTCAACGACACATATGAGACGAGACTTAGAAGTCTATCCCACGCTCTTTATCTGATATAGAAACTTGCGCACAATTATTCAGACATACATATTTATTTTTGCACAAACAAATATTTGGGAAATAATTAAACGAACGAGATAGGAAATAGACTCATTAGTAATGTTTCATTTTGAAACAAATCGAATCATGGATTATTTTCGAAACGAAAAAGATAATCGAAGTATTGATGTGATATAAAGCTGTGTTTTCCAAGTGGCATTTTGCCTTAAGTGAAGTATGTAAATATTTGAATTTAGTTATTCAGATAAAATATTAACTGCTTATTTAAAAAATAAAGTTTTTGCTTTTATTAAAAACCTATAAATTTGTTTTTCAATTAATATTTTTTAAACAAAATTCTACAATAATTGTAATTGTGGTAATGGTAACAAATATTTTTTATAAATCCACCGCTTTTGATAAGGTTATAATGATTTGGAATATTCTTTTACATCAAGAACTCTACGTAAAAATGACAAAAAACTAGTGGTGTGTATGGCATCGTGCCTCAAGGCAAATTGCTGGAACTTTCCGTACCGTAACGAAATGTTAGAGGAATATTAAATGTTTTCGAATAGATTATTATAAATATTGTAACATTATCTAATATTTATAATAATTATATAAACTGAATTCCAAAGTTGAAAATATTTGTTTAAAGTATATTAGAACTTAAGTCATAACTACAATTAAAATCTGAATTATTTTTGATATACAAAAAAAATATTTTTTGAAAAAAAAATAAAAAAAAAATTGATACAATTTTTTTTCAAAAGCAATTATTTTGTTAAAACAAGCAAAAAGTTCTTTGAATCATTCAAATAGGATGCTTAGTTCTTTCAAAAACTGCCATTTTTGCATATTTAGCTCTGTATCTCCAAAACCGCTGGACCTGGCTTTTCCAAAAAGTAATCACCACTTCTCCCCGTCATTACGAATTGAATGTTTTTTGGATCATTCAAATCCGATGCTCCGATCTCTCTAAAACTCGATTTCTATTTTCTGCATTCTTTGCTCCGTATCTCCGAAACGGCTGAACCTGCCTTTGCCGAAAACTAATCAGCACATCTCCCTATCAATAGGAATCAAATGCTCTTTGAACCATTCAAATCGGTTGATTCGTGCGCCCGAAAACGTGTGCAAAAAACTGTATCTATGCATACATACACACACAGACACATACACACAGACGCACACATCCATTTTTTCTGAGGTATGCCAAAAATTTGAGAAACCTTCAAAACGTGAAGAAATGTAAAAATTTTCAATTTCGATTTTTGGATGATTACAATAACTTACCCTACGGGATGTTAAAAATTAATTAGGAAGAAACGGCCCGACCGATTTTTGCCAAAAACTTCCCAATTCTAACTACTATCTTTCTAATAAATTTTAGATTTTTAAAATCGATTCCGAATTGTTTACAAAAGTAGCACTTCTCTCTAATTCTAAACAATCGATTGTCTCAAAAATGGCTTCTAAATTTTTAGAATCAGTTTTTGAGAAAACGTCGCCGAAAGGTCTATTTTTTAATTAAACTTAACCTGGCGATAGAGTTCATGGTCTAAGGCCTAAACTCTAAAACGAACATCTTGAATTATTACAGGAACGAAAAGTCGTGAATTATAAAAATACTTGGAGTAAATACGTTTGGAGTAAGTTCGCGTTTTTAGGACATACAAACTCATGGTTGTGTACTATAATTAATACTCCTACAGTTATTATAAATCTGTATGAAAGATATAAATTGGAAATGGCATTGATAAGTTTTTAGTGAAAACGAAAAAAATATTTTCAACATAAACAGTTCAATATTTTATCTAAATACCTAAATACTTTTGATTGATTATGTCGATTATTTACGCGCCTGGGTAAGTTGCCTTAAGGCAAAATGCCACTTACAACCAGTTTGAATTCACTTTTGAAAAATTTGGATTTTGTTGAAAATTTAAGAAATCCATTGAGATTTGGACCTCTCGTGTGATATATATTAAAATGATCTCAACCTTTTTACTATTTCTGATCTATATTCTGCAATTGACCTGCTAGATGTTAATAATACTTTTCCTTATAGTCCAAAATAGCGTTTAATATCGCATAACTACGTGTTAAATAGCCGTTTGAAAACATTATTCGAGTAATATAATTCTATTTTTAATACAAAAGTCAAGAAAATTCCAAATCTATTATCGTCTCCGCAATGATTTGACTGACACACTTACTAGGAAGAAGAGATGAGGTGTTCGCATGCCAACGGGATGTATTTCGGGAGATTTGTCAACAGTTTTGTGAGAGATATTATTATTTTCTGCTGATGCACGATGGATAATATGAAATTGAATCGCATTAAATGATTTGGGAGTTTAATTACTCGTTCACGTCCATTACAGCAACTGGACATTGTCCAAAATGAGACGGTTGAATCGTTTTGTTTCTTTATTTTTTAACTTCCCCTAGAGTAAGTTATAGTAATCGTCCAAGAATCGATTATGAAAGTTTTTGCATATCTTCACGTTTCACGTGTTTTTGAACATGTTCGTTCAGAAAAAATGGATCCACACATACATATATGTATGTGTGGATTTAATTTTTTGTCCACGTTTTCGGGAGCACGGATCAGCAGATTTGAATGATTTAATTCCTATTGATGAGGAGACGTGCTGATTAGTTTTTGTCAAAGGCAGGTTCAGGCGTTTTGGAGATGCAAAGCAAAAAGCACAGAAAATGGAAACTCGGTTTTTGCGAGAAACGAGCAATCAATTAGGATTAGAATGATCAAAAAAATATTCAGTTTGTATTGATAGGGAGACGTGCTGATTAGATTTTTGCAAAGGCAGTCCAGCCATTTTTATATATTTTTTTATTGGCCTCGCTTACTCGAGCATTTAGCCACCTACATTATTCTGTACAATCATATATCCTATGCAATCTTCAATTTCATACTATCTTCTTCTTCATATAATCCTATTCTTTCTATACTTCTTAACTTCCTTCATCTTACTTCTTCTTTTACTATCTTCTCATTTCTTCTTCTAAACACTTCTTACTTCTAACCGCAACAACTCTTTACTACAATACGAAACTCTTTACTACAATTCATTACGTTCATTCATTCATTCCTTACACTTTCATTCATTCATTCATTACACTTTACGAAACTCTTTACTACAATTCATTTTAATTCTAATTCTCTAATTTTAATACATTCTGATTATTTTATATACATATTTTTCATTACAAATTCTATTATAATTCCAAATTAACTACTTAATATTTTTCAATTTCTTGCCGGAGATTCGAACTCAGAACCTCCAGCGTGTAAATCGGGTACGCTACTCTGTGAGAATCCCGCTACGATTTCAAATTTTTTTTTTTTTTTTAAATCAACGGTACGGGAAGTTCCAGCAATTTACCTTAAGGCACGGTGCCATGCACCACTAGTTTATTCATCACTTTGTCATAAACAGTGCCTAAGGCAGTGGATTTTGAATCAGAGGTTCTAGGATCTAGAACCTCTAGTTCTTAGATACTCGCTTCGGACAACTTGATGTCAAGCAGCAAAGACATCGTTTTTTCAACGGTACGGGAAGTTCCAGCAATTTGCCTTAAGGCACGATGCCATACACCCACTACTTTATTTATTACTTTGTCATAAATCCAGCAATTAGCTTTAAGAAACTATCAGGGATTTCTCGTGGTCTGGTGCCTAAAGCCATGGATTTTGAATCAGAGGTTCTAAGATCTAGTTCTTAGATACCCGCATGGGACAGTTTGATGTCAAGCAGCAAAGACATCGGTTTTTTATTAAATATGTAGATAGCGATACAAGAAGTGAAAATAGTCATCATACAGATATGCAAAAATTTTACAGCATCAGTATCACAAAAAGTGTAATAATAAATTTGTCACATAGTGATGTAAAAATCTTTTATGTTGCCATCTACAAAAAAACAGGTCGCGAAATAAGTCAGCACAGCAGATCATAGGACTCGTTAAGTTCTGATTGCTATTAAAAATATAAATAATAAAAATGACACTGTCTACCACCTCCAGTTATCCAACTCGATACGATCCATGATCCATTATCCGTTCCATCTTCGTTATTTTATTTACAATAAATGCACATTTCCGTGCACATATTTTTATTAAATATGAAAGCAATTTGCGTATTTAATTTCTACCATATTTACATAGAAAACTGTACACGGCACACGATTTCATTAGTAATAAACCGTATTCTTTCGGTTCTGCCATTGTTCGGGCAAGACCATCGACACCGGCCGGAGCCCATGAGTGAGAAGATGCTCCTTTACGAATAATAATGAAAAAATTCTCATTAATAACTTAATAATATACAGTTTTGTGAATAATATATCATAAATTACCAGTTCAGTTCTCGTCTCTTTCTCTCTCTCTAAGATAGACCAGAAGAAGCTGTCGGCTGTGGAGTCACTCACACGATCGCAAAGGGAGTAAAGGAGACTACTAACACTGACGCGAATGTAGTTCATCGGCATCACTTGGAGACGTGGAGGTTGATTCGAGAGGAGATTCATCTAATTCTAAGAGGCAGATTGCTGAACTAGTTATTTGTGGTGAGATGATTTAAAGCAATTTGCTGGGTAGGTTAAGTTATAGTAATCGCAAACTAGTGGTGCATGGCATCGTGCCTTAAGACAAATTGCTGGAACTTTCCGTACCAATTTTTTTTTTTTTAAAAATATTAATATTTTTGAGAAAATTTTACTTTGGAAAAATCAGATCTTTGAGAGACTTCAAACTTTTGACAAAAATTTACTTTTTTTGAAAAAAAAAGACTTTCTAAAAAAACTGTTTTATTTATTTTGAATTATTTTTTTCAAAACAATCGTACTGCTTTAACTGCATAGAGTAGAGACGAAATATCAAAGCTCGTAAGCGCCGCGTTGCCGTCTAACGGACAAACGATGTTATGGAACCCATGTAAATGTAAATAAAATTCATACGTATTATTAAAATATCCATAAAATATCTGATAATAAGATATGCATATGTCTAATGATAATTTTTACTGCCAAATAGCTTTTTTTATTTTTTTTACTAGTTCTCCGAAACCGCTAGACCTCTGTTTCCAAAAATTTAATCAGTTGTTCATCTTGTCAATACAAGTAAAATGTTTTTTGAATTATTAAAATTGGACGCTCCGTTCTTTTAAAAACTGAGTTACCGTTTGCAGCACTTTTTGCCTCGTATCTTCGAAACGGCTAAACCTGCCTCCACACGTCTCTTTATCAATACGAATCGAATGTTTTTTGAATTATTCAAATCGGTTGATCGGTGTTCCCGAAATCGTCGACGAAAATTTGTATCCGCAGACACACACACGTACACACATACACACACACATATACATCCATTTTTTCTAAGGTATGCCAAAATGTTTAGAAACCTTTGAAACGTAAAAATATATAAAACTTTTTTTTTTCGTTTTTTTTGCGATTACTTTAACTTACCCTACGGAAAGTTAAAAATGCAAATTTTGTCATAACTTTAAATTTCAAACGCTTCTGAACATTTTGGCAATCCTTAGAAAGAATTGATGTATGAAAGCTTGTGTTTTCTTTTTTTGTTGATAGCAAAGAAAATGCGTTTCTCAATCCCAGGCTGGGTCTTTTGTCTGGGTATGTCGACTCAATACCGCCTGGGTATAATACTGGCTAAAACCTCCGCTTATCTCTTGCTTCTGGTCCTCTCGGAAACCGCCGCTAGGCATTACTTCACGGGGGGGAGGATCTTGAATGCTATAATTATTTATCTGAAATTATACTTATTTTCTAATTATTCCTACTTGCTCTTCTTCTTTCCGAAGATCGCAGGTCTATTAGCACTTTGGTAGCAGATGTGTCTATGATGTAGTCTTAGCTATTAGCATTTCTTTTATAACAGTATCTGAAGTATTTTTTCGGTTTGTGTATGTTGTATGTGTATTTGTAAATGTGTGTGCATAAATGTATGTTTGATACAAAAATTCATCCGATTTTCACGATTTCTAGAGAACGGAGCAACCGATTTAAATGATTCCGAAAGCATTCGATTGCTATTGAGGTCCAGTCGTTCCAGAGAGACGGGGCATAAAATTCAGTTTTTGAGAGAACGAAGCGTCCGATTTGAATGATTCAAACATTTTAATTGATATATTTTTGGGAAAATCATACTGTATTTTTTACCAGATTAAAAGGGTACTATAATTAAAAATTATGAAACGATATATATTATATTTAAAAAATGTTAAAACATAAAGGAATATGTTTCACTTTCTTTAAAAACTAATTTTTCATAATAACTGTATAAAATCGAAATTGAAAATTTTTGGTTTTCCAAGGCTTCTGAATATTTTGGCATATTTAGAAAAAAAGGATGTATGTGTGTGTTTGTGTATGTGTGTGCGTATGTATGTGCGGACATTCGATTCCTATTGATAAGGACACGTGCTGATTAGTTTTTGGCAAAGGCAGGTTCAGCCGTTCCTATGATATGGGGCAAAAAATGCCAAAAATGGTAATTAAATTTAAAAAAAACAGTGCGTCCGATCTGAAGATTTAGAAAACATTTTATTTGTATTGACGAAATGATAAACTGAGAAAATTTTTGGAAAGGCAAATCTAGGGGTTTCGGAGATCCAATAAAAAAGTTAAAAAAAAACATTTGGCGGACAAAAATAATCATTAGACATATGCACATCAAATTAATATTTTATAGATATTTTAATAATAAGAAAATTTTCATCCGTTATACTGCAATGCGACGCCTACGCGCTTCGATATTTTGTTTTGTTTGTTTGAAAAGAAGTTCAAAATTTTCAAAATATAAAAATATAAAAAGTATAAAAAAATTCATTTTTTTTCAAAATGTCTCTCTTCAAAAAAAAAAAACTTTTTTTAAAACTTTAATTTTTGGTACGGGAAGTTCCAGCAATTTGCCTTTAGGCAAGCACCCCTAGTTTTGTTTACAATTATATTTTTTGTTATAAGTATGTGATTTGATACTTTACTATCTTTTTCTTGTCACGATGACCCAGTCTAGTATGATAGTATCTTAAATTCGCAAGCCTATAGTATCAGTAGGTGTCTTTAAATATATAACATATGAGCTATTTAGAACAAAGTGTGTACGAGGTGTAGATTGCAGTATACGGGGCACATCCGTTCAAAAATACCTTTACATTGGCCTTAATTACTGACGTTCTAATTAGATTTTTATCAAGATCATTCTTTGCCAAATTATACACGATGAAACTGATCCAGAATTAACATAGTCGTGTAGAGTCATAATCTTTCTCAAATTTGTAGGATTTTTTTACTATGAAGAGCGATATTATTTTGCTCACTGACCGAAACCAGAGTTTTTATGTAAGGGCTATGTTTTTTACATTGTTTCTTTCGTGGTTTTTATTAACTTCCCGAAGAAAAAGTTCATGTTTTCATAAAAAAATCCTATTTGCTAATTTTATGTTTTCTCGACGTTTCAAGCCATTCTGAATCGAATGAGACCAAATTTGGAAAAAGTATGTGTGTGTGTGTGTGTGTGAGAGAGAGAGTGAAATTTAAGTAGTTTAATTTTAGAAATTCATCATAGTTTGAGAATATGAGTAGTAAAACGTTTGTTAAAATTAAAATTAGACGATTTACTTGGTATAACGATAGATTACTTGGTCTTAATAAACATACTAAAGTTTAGTATGTTTATTAAGACCAAGTAATCTATCGTTTTCGTAGGACGTTAATGGTTTAGTAACTAAACCATTAACGTCCTACGAAAACTGGTTCAATTATAAAAATTATTGATTTGTGAAAATTTGCTTTTAGAAAATACCTCAAGTTAACGTGTTCGTTCGTTTTCAATTATGTGTAATAAATCCTCTCGGAATAATTCTAATCACTCATAAATTAATTTGTTTATTATTGATTAAGTCGATTATTTACACATATCGGGAGGTTCATGTAACTTGCCTCAAGGCTAAATACCAATATCACAGTTTTTAGAACTAGTTTTTTTTAATATCACAGAATACTCTTACAAAACTTTTAGTACACAGTGGATTATCGTTTATATATACAGGGTGTCCCAAATCTCAACTTCAAGCCAAAACATGTGAAAGTATGGACCTTAACTGCCCTTGTAAAAAATAGAACAAAATTTTATGCTGTTTAGTAACTATAAGCTTTTAAGTGCAATCTAGAGCTTTGATGAAATTGTGCCTATTCTTAGGTTAATGTGGTTGATTTTTATCATTTTAGTTTATTTACTGTTATTGAAACCGCAACTGTGAATAACCTTTCTAGGACCACAGACAAAAATAATTGCACTATTGCCCCAAGTTATTAAGTATTAAGGCTTGGTTTTTATTCTTTTACACATTTTTTTATTGTGAAACTATGAAATATTCTACTATTTTACAATCCTGATTAAATGCGCCAACTTTTGATGAAACTTCTAACACACTTTTTTGAAAGAAGGGCTTCTCCAAGTTGATCAATTTTGATAATTTTAAATTCACAGTTTAACAAAATATCCCAATTTTTGGAAACTTTCTTCATTTTTTACTGCGGTTCTAGAAATGACGTTTACGATTACGGTTCTAGAGTTTAAAAGAACAAAATTAATAAAATTTAACCACAATAACCGAAATATTTTCATAATTTTAACAAAGCCTTTGGTTGCACTTAAATGCTTTTTTTCTAAATATTTTAAGGACAGCTATGTTCAATACGATTACACGGTATTAAATACATCTAACCCCCGCATAACACGGTACTTCTATAACACGGATTTGTTCTAACATGGTTTGAGAATTGATACTATCCCCCTTATAACACGGTACTTTTAAAGCACGGGTTTGCTCTAATACGGTTTCAGAATTGAGCAAAACCCTAATAAAACTAGCTGTAAGTGGAATTCTGTCTTAAGGCAATTAAGGCATCGTGCCTTAAGGCAAATTGCTGGAACTTCCCGTACCAAAAATTATTATTTTTTTAAAAACGATTGACATTTTTTAAAAAAAATTACTTCGAAAAAATACGATTTTTAAGAAACTATAAATTGGACAAAAAATTACTTTTTTTTGAAAAAAAATTTTTTTAAAAAAAATTTTTTTTTAAATTTTTTTTTTGTTTTTTTTTTTTTTGAAAAAAATTTTTTTTTTATTTTGACATATTGTGGAAGATCTGAACTTTCTTTTCAAAGCAATCGTACTGCTTTAACTGCATAGGGGCAAAATATAAAGCGCGTAAGCGCCGCATCGCTGTCTAACGCATAAGCATTGGTACGGAACCCATAGGAATGTTAACAAAATGTATACTTATTGTTAAAATCTCTATAAAATATCTGATAATTTGATGAGCATATGTCTAATGATCATTTTTGACCGCCAAATGGCTTATTTTTTTACTTTTTCCTCCATATCTCCGAAACCGCTAGAGCTACCTTCATGAAAATTTTATCGATTCTTAACCTTGTCAATACAAGTGAAATGTTTTTTGAATTATTCAAATCGGACGCTCCGTTCTCTCAAAAACTGAGTTACCGTTTTCGGCACTTTTTGCCCCGTATCTTCGGAACGGCTAGACCTGCCTTCGCCAAAAACTAATCAGCACGTCTCCTTATCAATACGAATCGAATGTTTTTTGAATTATTCAAATCGGTTGACCCGTGTTCCCGAAATCGTCGACGAAAATTTGTATCCGCACATACATACACACACATACATACATACACACACACACACACACACACATACACACACACACACCCACACACACATACATCCATTTTTTCTAAGGTATGCCAAAATGTTAAGAAACCTCTGTAACGTAAAGATATATAAAAATTTTCATTTTCGATTTTTTTGCGATTACTATAACTTACCCTACGGGAAGTTAATAAAAAATATAGTGAATGCAATAAAAATCAAACTTTATTTAATCTAAAATTAGTAAAATCGCAGTACAATAGCTCAATAAATGTGATAAAACTAATGTAAAAGATAACTAATTTGATACTTATTATTCGAGCGCGTACGTTCTATAAATAAAGAATTCTAGGCTTATCCGAACAATTAGGCAGTTAATCTTAAATAAAGATTCCTTAAATGAAATGTGCATAAAATTTTAATAAAGATTACTTTGCATGTAGTAGATATATAAAAATATTTTCGCTAAAAGCAAGTAATCGCAAGCATAATTTTTTCTTTGTAAGAAATAATGAAGTATCTGGAAGTAGTACAGAAAACTACTCAGAATATGAATCGCATTGGATAACACTTACCAGTTAATTATGACGAAAAAAATCATATAATTTATGTGTCGTATATTTCTTAAAAAAGAATTAATAAATATAACGATATTTATTATAAAATCATAATATGTAGAATGTTTTTCTGAATTCTTCGAACGTAACCCTTTTTTTATACTAGTTCTTTGTCCCATATAACACGGATTCGCATAACACGCTACTTTTTCAGAACGTAACTACCGTGTTATGCGGGGGTCACTTGTATATATATAATGCGTGTGTGTTTATAATTATATTACTTATCAGTTTATGTTTGTATAAGCCTATATAGTTTACGAATATTTCTTCAATCAACAAAATAAAGCTTACCACCATATTATGTTAGTCATAGTAATTACTAAATGTTTGTTTTGAGATTTAATCATGAAAGATTATTTAATCTTGAGAAATAAAATGCTTAGTTCGTTCAAAAACTGCCATTTTTGGCAATTTCTGCCTCGTATCTTCGGAACGGCTGAACCTGCCTTTGCCAAAACTAATCAGCACATCTCCCTATCAATAGGGATCGATTGCTTTTTGAATTTTTCAAATCGGTTCATCCATTCGTCCGAAATCGTCGACGACACACATTCACACACACAAACATCTATTTTTTCTGAGGTATGCCTAAATGTTCAGAAACAGCTGAAACGTGAAGGTATGCAAAAATTTTCATTTTAGACTTTTGGTACATTACTATAACTTACCCTACGGGAAGTTAATAAACGTCGTCCAATTCATTAACTCTTATATTTTGTCTATAAAATAAGAATAATGAAAGTATTTGTAATAATCTATTTGAAAACGAGTAATATTCCTCGAATATTTCATTAAGGTACGAGAAGTTCCAGCAATTTGCCTTAAGGCACGATGCCATATACCACTAGTTTAATTTTAGTTTCTTTGAATTTTGTACTTTTTTTTTACTTAAAATAGCACACATTGTTATTATGAGTGTGCCAAACATTTTGTCTGGTAAACTCATATCTGAAATTAAAATATTAAAAGTATGTTTTTTTAGAAGTTAATTATTTTGCTTTCCGGCGGTAAGTTTATTATTTTGCACAATTTATTTGATATATCTGAAACTAAGTTGGATATATTAAGAAAATAATAATTAAGAAATGTGGATAACCACTTGGCGTTATTTTAATACGGGTATCAGACTATTGTGCGTCAACTTTTAGTATTATTATATTTTGATTACATTCTCCACATAATTTGTGCAAAACAATTCGAAATGTATGCAGCAAAATGAAATCAAACAATGGCGTTGAAAACAAACAGAGACATTGTTATTCAAATTTAAATTTTATTGCGAAAACTCTGATAGAGTGTTGTTTAATTTATGGATTTCAAACATGTTCGAGATTCGAGTTGCGCTTTCAATTGGAGCGGAGAAGCGATATCGCCACTGAAAGTTTAAATAATATTAAATAAACACTGAAAATATTTAAATTAAACGCACTGTCATGAGCATATCAATGTCGGTTAATACAAATAAATTAAAGGAATCATAGTAATATAGACTCAATCCTTCTACAACGCGGTTTCCATACTACGCGCAGCTGAATCTGCGGCAGCTCTTCTATAAAACGGTACTTCTACAGTGTGGTTTTCGTTCGACAGGCTCTAATATAAGTTCATTCTGCGCAACCCAGTGGTTTCCAACCTTTTAACGCCACTCTCTATTTTAATTTCACAAATACTCAATATATATTATAATTTAATTATCAAACTATAAAATAATATGCATAATGAATGTAACTATATACACGATGAATAATTATTTACACATTAATTAACTTCCCGTAGGGTAGTTATAGTAATGGGCCGAAATTCGAAACTGAAAATTTTTGCATTTCTCGACGTTTTGAAGGTTTCTGAACATTTTGTTGCATACTTCAGAAAAAATGGATATGTGTGTGTGTTTTGTGTGTTCGCATTTTTCGTTCACGTTTTCCGATTTGAATGGTTTAAAAAACATTCGATTTCTATTAATAGGGAGATGTGCAGATTAGTTTTTTAGCAAAGGCAGGTCTAACCATTGCGGAGATAAAGAGCAAAGAAGAGAACGGAGCATCCGATTTGAATGATCTAAAAAACATTCAATTTGTAATGATTGGGAGAAAATGTGATTAGTTCTTAGCAAAAGTAGGTCCAGCCATTTCGAAGATACAGAGCTAAATGTGCAAAAATTGGCAGTTTTTGAGAGGACTAAGCGTCCGATTTGAATTATCCAAAGAACTTTCTGCTTGTTTTAACGAAATAATCGCTTTTGGAAAAAAAAATTTTTTTCTCAAAAAAAAATTTTTTTTCAAGAAATTTTTTAGTTAGTAGCGTAGTACAGAACTATTTCACAGAACATTTTAGTCTTTCATTTCATTTCAATGAAAATCAGTGGTGTATGGCATCGTGCCTTAAGGCATATTGCTGGAACTACGTATCGTGACGAAATATTCAAGAAATATTAAATGATTTTTAATAATTATTATAAATATTGTAAATTTTATTATTCGTATTTTATAGACAAAACAGAAGAGCTTATAAATTGTAGGACAACGTTTATATATGTTTATATGATATAAAAGTAAATGATCAAAACTGAGTCAAGCAAAGTTAGAAGAAAGGAACTTATTTCATATATAAACTCAAATGCAAAGTTAAAATTATTTATTTGTAGTACATAAGAGAGTTTTAAAATTATAGCTAGAATTAAAATTAAAATCCGAATCAGTTTTGATATAAACAAAAAAATGTAAATATTTTTTTTTTAATTTTGTAAAAAAATATTTGCCTTCCTGAACTAATAGTTTATTCACAAGCAAAATGTTTTTTAAAATAATTTAAATCGCTACTTTTGTCTTCTCAAAAACTCCGTTTTTTACAGTTTTAGCTCCTTATCTCTGAATCGACTAGGCCTGTCTTTGCCAAAAACTAATCTCCACGTCTTATTAACATTACGAATTGAATGTTTTTTGAACCATTTAAATCGAATGCTTTGTTCTCTGAAAAACTTAATTTACATTTTCTGCACTCTTTGCTTCATATCTCCGAAATGGCTAGTCCGACTTTTGCCAAAAACTAATCAGCACGTCCTCTTATCAATAGGAATAGATTTTGAACATTTCAAATCGGTTGATCTGTGCTTATGAAAACGTGGATGAAAAATTGTATTCATACATACACACCCATTTTTTCTAAGGTGCCAAAATGTTCAGAAATCTCTGCAGCGTGATGAAATGCAAAAAATTCATTTTCGATTTTTGGTCAATTTTGGCATTTTAATGAAACTTAACATGGCAAAGGTAATCTCATATACAAACGAGTGTCCTAAAATATTAAAGGCCTATGGAAAGTGAATGATTTAAAAAAGTTCTTCAATATTTGGAACAATGCTACACTTTTAGGACATACAAGCGCAGGTTTGTGCACTTTATTAAATTAATTAGTGATATTATTTGTAGGTTTGCTGAAAATATCAATTGGAAATTGCACCAATTAGTTTGAAGTGAAAGCAAAGACATTATTTTCGAAACAAACAGTTGAGAATTAAACCTAAGTAGATGAATTTGAATTATTATTGATTAAGTCGATTAAATACACATATCGGGAAGTTCATGCAACATGCCTTAAGGCAAAATGTCACTTTCGTTATTAAAATTAATAAAATTATAAGTTATATTAATTTAATTAATATGCTTATTTTATAAATTTGTGGAATACCATTGACAAGCTATCGCTAGAACGATTTAAAATGATTCAGGTAATAGATATACATATGATACTCATAAATGCATATTTGAAATTCCTCTCTAGTATTTACTTAAAGTGTACATCATAGGCAAAAACGTACTTAAATTACTGTTATCTATTTTATTGGAAACAAAGTATTTTAGATTTTTCATTCATATTTGAAGTTCGTAGATTGACTATTTTCGAAACAGAATCTATCCTGAAATAGAAAGTAGATTTTTGTGGAGAAGTGCATTTAGATAATTCTTTCTTTATAAATAATCAGTTTATTTGCTGTTCCTGCACATGATCACAAGAAAAGATTTCTGATAGTAAACTGGTTAGTAAATGATTGGAAACTTGTTGAAGCTTTAAAATATTTAAATATTTAAAAGTTTCAATATTTAAAATTGCTAAACTATAATGAAAGTTTGAACTTAATAAGATGATTTGCGATGATTTAGAATATTAGAACAATATAGTTTTAAAATTGAAAAATAATTTAAACTATAATAAGGATTTTGAATTTAATTTGAATAATACATTAGATATATAATTTAATTAGTTTTTAAAAATGATTAAAAAGTTAGCAAATTGATTAATTAGTAAATTTTTAAGAATTCTTTGAAAAATTGAATGTAGAGTAATTATATGAAAATATCAATATGTTATATCATAATAGTCATCACATTCATTAAAAAAATCTTATTTTACTTTGTAAGTTTGTTACATGTTGATTATCAAATAATAAAATATTATTATTAATGTAGAATAGTATGATCTCTAGAATTTATGTGGAACATTTGTGAAATGTCGGAAAAAATATCGGTTTGATTATGTGGAAAATTAAAAATTATTATTAAATAGAAGTTAGTGTTGAATATTTGACTAAGATTATTTGTAAAAGTATATTTGTAATTATCTGTAAAATTTTGTTTTAAGTTAATTTGAAAATTTCAAGACAGAAGGTGTTTTCACTCATAATCAGTAAAGCTAAAAAATATTTTTTAATTACTCAGCTTTACTTAAAAAATAATATAAAATAAAAAATAAGGTGTTTAATATAAGAACATGGCAAATGAAAACGATAATTGATTTAAATGTTTTAAAATTAATTTTCCATTATCAAAAAAATATCAGTTATCACTATATAATCAACATATAATACTGCTCATATTATAAATAAATACAGGCTAAATCATACGATGCAGAAAAGTGTTACAAAAATCAGTCTGTAATATAATTCAATTCATTTAGTATATTTTTATAGTAAAACTTATTGGTTTTTTAATATTGACTATTGAGATCTAATGAATTTGTACTAAATGTTGTACTAAAAAGTCTTGTTTTAAATATATGTGAAAATGCAAATATTAATTAAAAAATAATAGTTAATCTATTATTTGGATAACATTTGGCTATTATAAGTGAGATATTTTAATATTTTTATAGATAAATAAAACTTCTATGTTATTTATTTAAACAAATAATAATATCTATAAAAGCTTTAAGAAAAATTCTAAAAAAATACTCATTTAGAGGAGTATTTATTTGAAATAAACTAATATTTACAGAAGCTTGAAGAAAAATACTGAAGAAATATTTATTTGCAAGAGTAAAAAAATTCTTTAAAGAAAAAAAGTAATATTTTAAATTGAAAAAAAAATATAGTTTTTATAGGAGCTTTAAGAAAATTTCGAAGAAATATTTATTTGCAGAAGAATGAAATTTATTAAATTGGTAATATTTATATAAGTTTTATTCATACATTAATTATTCAATTAGGACATAATCTATAAAGCGTTTTCACAACAAATGTACTTTTGTATAAAATGACATTAGTTATAAATAATAAATAATTACATATTATAAATATTATATTTGTTGAACACAATGTCATTTATTATTAGACCTATGATGAACAGACGGACAAATTGTCGAATCACCCTGTAGTGCAGTAAACGGAGCGTTTTAGGTCTGAATTTTTTTACTGTGCTCGGAATTGAATGAAATTTTGGAATTAGGCTCATCTTACCCTCAAGTTCAAAAGTGAAAACAATTCGGGTTGCGCCATCACCCCCCGGGGGGATGACACCCCCTCTCAATTGTGTAATTACATTTTTTCAAAATAACGTCGAAAATCGATAGAAGAACTAATTATAAGAGAAAAAAATGTCTTCTATAGTTTTAAAAAAAATCTGATACTTTTCAAGTTACTGGCCACTAAAGATTTATATATTTTTGGCGTTTTTCTTCGTTTTTTTGCAAATATCTCCTAAAATATACTGTTTAACGGAAATCATGTAATGAACAAAATAATGTCAATAAAATATTTAATAAATCGGTGTTACATAAAGTGTTCTAGGAAAAATATTAAACAAGATTTGAAAGAGCAAAGTCGTTTTTTATTTCGTTCGAAATTTAATTGTTGTATTTAAAGCCATCTAGTGTCGAGGTTTTACATTTTGTGCATTTCGGTGAAATTGGGTTTTATAGTGCTCAACATGAGCTTTAAAATGAGTGCTATTATAAGTTTTTTGCGTGTAAAATGAGTGAGCTATAATGCAAATAAGAAGCATAGACGAAGTTTTTTTCTTTTAAATCATATGGTTTAATGAGCGCCATTTCCACCAGAATTGAAGTAATTCACATTCCATCTAGAATTCACTTCATTATAAACATCTTGATAGATTCTAGCAGATTCACTACTTTAGTACAAACTATTTTCAGAAAACTCACGTTTTTATAAAAACTTTTTTCTCCAATTTTTTTAAAAATCGAAATTATTTTCATTATATCTCAAAAAGAATAAAAAATACGTATAAAAACATATAGATAAAAATCAAAGGGATCTTTCTGGCTTATTATTGTTTTTTATTATTTTTCTCTCACACAAAAATTGACAGAGTTATAAATGTTTAAAGACTGCGCGGCCGCGCAAATTGGAAAGATTTTTTTTATAAAAACGTGAGTTTTCTGAAAATAGTTTGTACTAAAGTAGTGAATCTGCTAGAATCTATCAAGATGTTTATAATGAAGTGAATTCTAGATGGAATGTGAATTACTTCAATTCTGGTGGAAATGGCGCTCATTAAACCATATGATTTAAAAGAAAAAAACTTCGTCTATGCTTCTTATTTGCATTATAGCTCACTCATTTTACACGCAAAAAACTTATAATAGCACTCATTTTAAAGCTCATGTTGAGCACTATAAAACCCAATTTCACCGAAATGCATAAAATGTAAAACCTCGACACTAGATGGCTTTAAATACAACAATTAAATTTCGAACGAAATAAAAAACGACTTTGCTCTTTCAAATCTTGTTTAATATTTTTCCTAGAACACTTTATGTAACACCGATTTATTAAATATTTTATTGACATTATTTTGTTCATTACATGATTTCCGTTAAACAGTATATTTTAGGAGATATTTGCAAAAAAACGAAGAAAAACGCCAAAAATATATAAATCTTTAGTGGCCAGTAACTTGAAAAGTATCAGATTTTTTTTAAAACTATAGAAGACATTTTTTTCTTATAATTAGTTCTTCTATCGATTTTCGACGTTATTTTGAAAAAATGTAATTACACAATTGAGAGGGGGTGTCATCCCCCCGGGGGGTGATGGCGCAACCCGAATTGTTTTCACTTTTGAACTTGAGGGTAAGATGAGCCTAATTCCAAAATTTCATTCAATTCCGAGCACAGTAAAAAAATTCAGAGGTTATACCCTTTTTTCCTCTCCGTTTACTGCACTACTGACAACTTTGAATAAACTGTCCCTCGAGTTCCATTAAACAAAATTTAAATTTGATTTTTTTTAAATCTCCCTCCGTAATATCTCCATTGTTCTTATCGTTGCATTTCATTTCTATATTCATTTATCCATTTGTACTTGTATTTTATTCCCCATGTACGAATATGTTCTTATTCCCCCGCCTTTTGTATGTGTTCACTTCGTTCGTCTCCGTTCACTCTCGGCTGCACTCGCTTTACTCGGATGTGTCAGATGATAATGAGACATCTGAGGGAAAATTAGTAAGTGATTTTTGTAGAAAGATAATTAGTACATAGTAGAAATCAAATTTGTTATTAGCTTTATTATTAAAAAACTGGTAGTTATGTATGTGCATATGCATCAATTTTTAGGTAGCCTTTGCAAGATTTGGATGGAGCAGAGGAATGATGAAAACTAGTGGGGTAGTTAAAAATCTCGGTACGGAACCCAAAAAATTTTACACAAAATGTGTACACATTATTAAAATCTCTATAAAATATCTGATAATTTGATATACATATGTCCAGTAAACATTTTTGGCCGCCAAATGTCATTTTATTAACTTATCTTTATTGAGAGTCTATAACCGCTGGACCTGCTTTCCCAAAAATTTAATAAGTTCCTCATCTTGCCAATACAAGTAAAATGTTTTTTGAATTTTTAAAATCGGACACTCCGTTCTCTTAAAAACTGAGTTACCGTTTTTGGCACTTTTTGCTCCGTATCTCCGGAACGGCTAGGCCTGTCTTTGCCAAAAACTAATTAGCACGTCTCCTTATCAATACAAATCGAATGTTTTTTGAATTATTCATATCGGTTGATTGGTGTTTTCAAAATTGTCAATGAAAATTTGTATCCGCACACGCACACATATACATACATGCACACACACATACACACCCATAGATCCATTTTTTCTAAGGTATGCCAAAATGTTCAAAAGTCTTTGAAACGTAAAGATATATAAAAATTTTCATTTTCTATTTTGTTGCGATTTTAAAATATAAGTATACTTTAATTTTTTTTAAATGTATTTATGTAACCTGCATATGCATGTTAATTTGCTTTATAGCAACAAAATAATATGACATTCTAGTAGTTTACACTCAATATTTTTTAACAATTTATTAGAGAAATAGTTTACATAATTATGGAATGAAACCAGTGGTATTTATAGTTAAAATAGGAATAAAATATACTTAATACAATATATTATAAACCATAATTCATTCATAGTTTTTTTATATTTCATATTATAGAACGCAAATGTTGCAAATATAAAAGTATTACAGATGAACATACATTAAATTGAATTTTTATCTAATATTGACAGTTTCAGTTTATAATAATATTTTAGATTGAAATATCTATATAAAATATTGATCTATAATAAATAGGAATGTTTCTATAGTATCAATACAAGTTATGAATAGATGGCGATATATTTTACATTTATAATATTTTAATAATATAGTGTAATAATATATTATATATTTATAATGTTTTAATTAATAAATAATATAGTTTTATAATATAAGTACCTTTAAAAAGTTTGCAATTAAACATATTATACTTGCCTGACAAGTAAAAATGTAAATCGTTAACTGGAAGATTATAGTACTTATGACAGTTAGTTGATGTGAAATTTTTCCCTAGTATTTATTTTCACTTAAACTAAAAACATTGATACAAAAATGTTACAGATAGATAAATATTAGGTGAAAATTCTAAGATATTAATAAAAGTTGCAAATGAAAATATAATAATAGATGGCGGTAAATTATATATAATATATTAATAAATAAATATATGTAAAAAGTTTGCAAATCAAAAATATTATAGTTTTCGTGATCAATCGAAATATCAATCTTTAACTGGTCACTAATTTACTAGAAGCTTTTAGTACTTAGGACCTACTTTGTGTAGAATTTTTATTCAGTATTGATTTTTACGTCAAACTATAAATAAATAGTACTGACAAATTACAGATCGACAAATATTACGTGGAATGTTAATCAGATATTGACATTTTCAGTTTGATAAGTAAAAATATAGTTTTAAAATATCAATAGTAGTTGTGAATAAAAACATATAGATAGATGGGCGTATATTAGATATAATATATTAATAAATAAATAATATCAATAAATACAAAAAGTTTGCGAATAAAAATTATTATAGTTTGCATAACAAGTCAAAATATAAATCGTTAACTAGAAGATAGTCAAATATTAAATACGTGTATGTATTAAGTATGTAAGTATGTGTGTGTGTGTGCGTGAGTGTGCGTGTGTTTGGATACAAATTTTTGTCGACGATTTTGGGAACACCTAGCAACCGATTTGAATAATTAAAAAACATTTGATTCGTATTGATAAGGAGACGTACTGATTAGTTTTTGGCAAAGGCAAAGGTCTAGCTTTAAATGTTAATTCAGTTTTTGAGAGGACATTTACTTGTATTGACAAAATGAACAACTGATTAAATTTTTGGGTAGGCAGATCTAGCGGTTTAGGAGATTTAAGGAAAAAAGTAAAAAAATGTGCCAATTGGCGGTCAAAAATGATAGACATACGTATATCATACGCGCTTTGTTATTTCTACTCTAACACAGAACCGCAACACGATTGCTTTGGGGCCGTTCAAGTATTACGTAAGCACTATAGGGGGGCAGGGGGGGTTGTTGATTTGCTTATTTTGGGTTGGCATGGGGGGCAGGGGAGCCTGGATGATGATTACGTCATAGGTAGTATTTTAATTTTTTTACATTAATTGCAAAATGTTTACGTAAGCATGGGGGTAGGGGGTAAGAGCTTTGCTTACTTTTGCTGACAAGGGGGATGGGTGGGGGGTAAATAACTGTAATAAATCTGCTTACGTAATACTTGAACGATACCAAAGTTTCAGCTATTTGCCTTAAAACATGATACCATGCACTAATAGTCAATTTTAAAATAACTAAGAATATCGTTTTTACAATAAATATGAACGTCATAGGTAGTATTTTTATTTTTTTACATTAATTGCAAAATGTTTACGTAATCATGGGGGTAGGGGGTAAGAGCTTTGCTTACTTTTGCTGACAAGGGGGATGGGTGGGGGGTAAATAACTGTAATAAATCTGCTTACGTAATACTTGAACGATACCAAAGTTTCAGCTATTTGCCTTAAAACATGATACCATGCACTAATAGTCAATTTTAAAATAACTAAGAATATCGTTTTACAATAAATATGAACGTCATAGGTAGTATTTTTATTTTTTTACATTAATTGCAAAATGTTTACGTAATCATGGGGGTAGGGGGTAAGAGCTTTGCTTACTTTTGCTTACAAGGGGGATGGGTGGGGGGTAAATAACTGTAATAAATCTGCTTACGTAATACTTGAACGATACCAAAGTTTCAGCTATTTGCCTTAAAACACGATACCATGCACCAATAGTCAATTTTAAAATAACTAAGAATATCGTTTTACAATAAATATGAACGTCATAGGTAGTATATTTTTTTTTTTTACATTATTGCAAAATGTTTACGTAAGCATGGGGGTAGGGGGTAAGAGATGGGGGGGGCGGTAAATAATTGTAATAAATCTGCTTACGTAATACTTGAACGATGCTAAAGTTTCAGCTATTTGCCTTAAAACACGATACCATGCACCAGTAGTCAATTTTAAAATAACGAAAAATAACGTTTTATAATAAATTTAAACGTTTTAGAGATATCGATAAAGTTTGTGAATAAAATAAATGTGAATATTAATAGATGGCGCTGCGTAAACCGACGCCCAGCCGCCGCACTTTCGGCGTCAGTGTGTAGTAGCCGCCGGGCTCAGTGTGTGCAACCTGTGTAGAAAGACCGAACGAAATACACACCAAGCAACAAGGATATTATTTTTAGTCCGATCGCCGAGCAAGCTCCAAAATAAAGTCAAAATCCCGAAGCCCGGGATTTTAACTTGTTAATATCGCTAGATGCACACTCGGGCTCAGTGCAAGGGAATTTAATTTATTTATTTACTATACTGTGACGAATTCGAAATCGCTCGTGTTTAGACAAGTGCATTTTCTCAGTTTTTAAGACGTGGTAATAAACGAATTGTGTTTTGTTGTGTATATGTTGTTTTAATATTGTGCATGAGACTGAAACGACGAGGAGAAGCCGGTTCCAGTGCAATTCTATCATAAAAAGGGTGAGTCGAGTTTTGTTAATTTGAATTTTTGTGCAAGACGCGCCATGTTTGTTTTGGTTTCCACCCGGCTGTCAAAATAGAATTAGACGCACATTATAAGGGAAGATGATAATTTATTGCAAAACTTTACGTATAAAATTTACACCTATTTAAGCAATTTAAATTTACAGCCATGTCGGTATGAAATTAATAATATATAATGTAAAATAATTCGTGGGGAACAAAAAACACCCTTTTTGACAGATGCATTTTCATGTTGTCAAAAACACTTAATGCCAAAATCGTTGTCAAAGAAATTAATATGAAAATGGATGCCAAAATTGTATTACTAGGTATTTATAATAATTTTATATAAATTATACAAAAGTTTACATTTTCCTTCGTGGATATTTCAAAATTTACAAATGTTTTCAATATTGTAATCATAGATAAAAGAAGAGTATGATTGTAATGAAGTAGCTGTCAAATGACAATTATATTAAATGAATTTTATACTTGTATCAGATTTCTTACAATTAGTGTTATATTTTAACATAAAATCTAAAAGTACCAGCAATAATTAACAAACAACAGCCTAGTATAAAAGAATAATTTTTTAATAAAGTTAATTATTTGAGTAATTTTTTAATGAACATTAAAAATCACCCTTTTGACAGATGCATTTTTATATTGTCAAAATGGACGCCATAAATTTATTGGAATTTGTTTGCAAGATATAAATATAAATAATATAATAAATAATATATAAAAGTTTACCCTTTTCTTGGTGTATATTTTAAAATTAAAAAAATATAAGATATAAAAATATTATGTCGATAAAGGAAAAAAAAAGTGCTCGACTTAAGCAAAGTAGCTGTCAAATAAATGATACATATATTGAATTTATTAATTATTAATATAAATTTTATGTTTGTATCAACTTTTTAGTGTTTTACTTTTAAAATAAAATTTAAAAGTACATAAAATTTACAATACTAAATTGATGCCAAAATTGTATTACTAGGTATTTATAATAATTTTATATAAATAATACGAAAGTTTACGCTTTTCTTCGCGGATATTTTAAAATTTACAAATGTTTGCAATATTATAATAAAGTAGCTGTCAAATGACAATTACAAAATGAATTTTATACTTTTATCAAATTTCTTGCAATTAGTTTTGTAATTTTAACATACAATCTAAAACTACTAGCAATACTAAACAAACAACAATCTAGTATAATAGTATAAATTTTTTTATAAAGTTAACTATTTAAGTAATTTTTTTAATGAATTTAAAATATCACCCTTTTGACAGATTAATTTTCATATTGTTACAATCACTTATATTTTCGAATGGACGCCAAATGAATTTTATGTTTGTAGCAAATTTTTTCTACAATACTAAATAAACAGTTAAGTACAATTTATAATAAAAACAATTTTTTGAGTAAATTAAGCGAAAAATTTAAAAATTTGAGTAAATTTTTCGAAATCACCCTTTTGACAGATGCATTTCTATATTGTTATTATCACCAATTTTAAAATGGACGCCATAAATTTATTTGGATTTGTTTACAAGATATAAATATAAATAATATAATAAATAATATATAAAAGTTTACCCTTTTCTTGGTGGATATTTTAAAATTAAAAAAATATAAGATATGAAAATATTGTGTCGATAAAGGAAAAAAAGTGCTTGATTTAAGCAAAGTAGCTGTCAATTAAATGATAAATATATGAAATTTATTAATTATTAATATTAATTTTATGTTTGTATCAGCTTTTTAGTGGTTTACTTTTAACATACAGTACCTAAAATTTACAAATAAATAAACAGCACAGTACAATTTAAAAGAAATTTCAATTATTTGAGTAATTTTTTTAATGGACATAACCCTTTTGACAGATGCATTTTCATATTACGAAATTCACTTGTAATTTAAAATGGGCGCTAAAAATTTATTGGATATTTACAAGATATGATTATAAATAATGTAAAAGTTTACGCTTTTCTTCGTGGATATTTTAAATTTTATATTTACATTTAAAATTAAATGAAAATTACTAATTACATGAATTTTATTTTTATATTAATTTTAAATAATAAATTTCTTAGTGATTTTTTAACAATATGCAAATGCATCTGTCAAATGGGTGATTTTTATGCCCATTAAAAACATTACTCAAATAATTGACTTTATAAAAAATTCATACATTTATACTAGACTGTTGTTTGTTTAGTATTGCTAGTATTTTTAGATTTTATGTTAAAATTACAATACTAATTGTAAGATATCTGAAATAAGTATAAAATTCATTTAATATAATTGTCATTTGACAGCTACTTCATTACAATATTGCAAACATTTGTAAATTTTAAAATATCCACGAAGGAAAGCGTAAACTTTTGTATTATTTATATAAACTTCTTATAAATACCTAGTTATAAAAATTTGGCCATATCCATTTTCATATAAATTTGTACTTGTATTTTTAATATGAAATCTAAAAGTACTTGCAATACAACAAACAGCAGTCTTGTATGAAAATATTTTGACAGATGAATTTTTTTAGTTAAAAACACTATGTTATAATTTTATGTTACTTTTCTCAATAAAAACATTTTAATATTATTAGGTGAATACTTATTATTTACTTAATACTTTTCAATATTAAGCAACACAAAGTAGTGCAAGTCAAACATTTTTGAACTTTCCTCTATATTAATAAAAAAACATGTTAAATTATAAATTGAAATTAAAATAAATTGGGAATTATCTAAATACCACGTTCATTTAGTTTAGAAATAATCGTAAAATTATTGGATTTTTTTTTGAAAATTTAGATTTTTTTTTAAAAAAATCTAGGTCAAAAATAAATACATGTGATAACTTACTAGACCCTACCCTTCCCCGTGATATTTCGTGATTATTTGTAAAACCCCTTTCCTCCCTTTTAAGTCTCTCTAATGGATACTCCCAAAATGTTTTTTTAAATTATTTTTAAATGACTGAAATACAAATTTTTATTCCACAATTAAATATTTTTTTAACTGAATTATTTTAACATGAATACGTTTAGACGTACTATCAATACTGAACAAATAATAATATTGTAAAAAACTGATACAGTGTTTTTTATACACTGAATAATTATTCAAGTTCTTAAACACTCTAACAATTTTAAACAATAAAGGTTATTGATTTTATATTATTTGTAGATAATTATGCATTATCAGAATTTCAGATTTGTTGTTAAATTTGTTTATACAAATAAATTCAAAAACACATTTCAGTATTCCATGGGATATAAATAATGTCAGCCCATATTATTATCACATAATATCAGAAAACACATTAGTATCAACAGAATAATTCTTCATTAAAAATATTTTTCAATCATTATTATCAATTATTATTATCATGAAATCTGAAAGTATTGTATAAAGGAATTAATTTTCTATTAAGTCAATTATTTGACTTTTCAACTATTTGATATTTTTCGTTTTTATATTCCATGAAGAATTTCATATTTTGTACTAAATTTGTTTATTTTGTTTCTACAAAACAACAAGATCAATAACACACTCCACTGTTTCTTGGAATGTAACAGATATTAAACAATACAATCTTAATTGCATTTACTGATTTCAGATATATTTGCTATTACACAATAATATATATATATATATATATATATATATATATATATATCTCTTAAAAATAGCAAGAAATGGGTTTATACATAAAGATTCATTAGAAATTTAATACTTCTTGTCAGCTGTCGTGCACAGTAAATATTTTAAAATGAATTGGTATTATGTAAACTAAAGTTGAGATAATATTAAATTACAATCCAAATTAGCTTTGCCTGAAATAAAACAAATCGATATTATATTTAGTTTTGTTTAACATGGAATGACAAATATTATTGAATTTTATATTTAGCATTTAGCACTTACTTAAATTTATACTTA
Organism: Ctenocephalides felis; assembly: GCF_003426905.1. Taxonomy (NCBI): domain Eukaryota; kingdom Metazoa; phylum Arthropoda; class Insecta; order Siphonaptera; family Pulicidae; genus Ctenocephalides; species Ctenocephalides felis. Next base: position 60,706,721 of record NW_020536999.1, read on the forward strand.
TCATTAATCTTGCATCTTGCTTTAAATTTATCTACTTTGCCTTTTCCTTAAAACTATTTTACCTTATTTTTGTTTTTCAAATTGAATATTTAAATTTATTTTACTTTTTCGTTTATGTTTTTTTCCATATTTTTTTTTCAAATAAGAATTTTCTTCTGCAAATCCATCATTGATTTGCAATTATCTTATTATTTCTTGCAAGTCTTAAACCAGTCCTTTTTCACTTTTTTGTATGCAATCCCCCCGTTCTGATAAAAAAAATTGTTGCGCATCCCTGAAATATTTTTGCCAATTTAATTTCATAAATAATCTAGACTACAAATGGATTAATTAATTAATTTATTTTATAAGCCGTCAGTATAATGATATTTAATAAGGGTGATGTCCATATTTTACAAATTTTATATAAATTAATCAATTATATAATTATTTTTTCATTTATTATTTGTTTACCATAATCTTATTTATATTTAGTTAATTTTAATTATTTTCAAATATAAGTAGTTTGTTTCATGAAAATTAGTGTTTATATATATTGCAAGTATTATTTTTTACCAATTAATAAGAATATATATTCTTTTTCTAATTAATATGCAATTTAAAGCAAAAATGTACATAAAACAAATATTAATTAATGATAATTGATTATTTGTTTATTTTTTATATCAAGTCAAATAGCATTTTGGAAATGTTTTCTTTGTAACAGCCTTTGTACTTACCTGAGGAGGCGCGTCCCACAGGTTGACAACCACGGTCTTAAACGATTATGTTTAAAAAAAAAAATCATTAAACACAGTTTGGTTTAAAAAAATATTTGTTTTTATTTGAAGAAATACTTTAATAAAGTTTTGATTGACAAAAAAAATTTGAAGAAATGGTTTAGATATGGGTTATAATCACAATTTATTTGAATTTTTTGAATTTAATTTGTTGTATAGAAAATATTTACGAATAGAATATGTATTTATTTCCTTTTATTTGTATGTATATATTTCATCTAATATTAGGATAATCATTGTTTTTCTATCAAAAATTCCTATTCATACAAAGTTTATATTGCTGTTCATTTATTTATTGATTATGTCTTCTACTAAATTTTTATTTAAAATATGAAAACATGTCTTGTTTTTAGAAGTGGATAAGTAATTAAAGTAAGGAACAGGTTAATTAAACTTTAAATATTGTTATTATGAATTTAAATAGTACACAAATAAAAATATAAATATATTTTTTGAACATAGAACAATTTGAATATTTATTCTAAGATACATATGTTTGGTTTTTCATACATTTTGCTCACTATATTTAAATAAATATAATTTTATTTTTGTTAATATCAAATATTTATCGAATAATATAAATAAAGCTTTAGAATTAAAAATATACTAAATAAATTACTAACTATCAATATGTTTAGTATTAACTAAAAGTAATTACTTCTTTGGCTAAATTTAAAATTAGTTGTGCTACAACTAATATGTTGATTTCTTTTTTTAACTATTAATTTATTTTTAAATTATCTATTTATTTCCGTAAGTATTGTAATTGTCCAAAAATCGAAATTGAAAGTTTTTCCATATCTTCACGTTTTGAAAGTTTCTGAACATTTTGGCATACCTTAGAAGAAATTGATGTGTGTGTATGTAAGTATGTATGGATACCATTTTTCGTCTACGTTTTCGGGCGCACGGATCAACCGATTTGAATGATTCAAAAAACATTCGATTCTTATTAATATTAGACAATGTTATGTATTTTAAATTCGATTGATTAAGTTTTATTTATTTTCTTTAAAATATATAAACGTTGTCTTCCAATTCATAAGCTACAATATTATAATAATCTACTTGTGGAAGTTACAATATTTATAATAATCTCCTTGAAAACATTTAATATTTTTCGAATATTTCATTACAGTGTGGGAAGTTCCAGCAATTTGCTTTAAGGCATGATGCCATACATTTACATTCACGTTTACATTTACATTCACGTTTACGTTTACATTTACATTTACGTTTACATTTACGTTTACATTCACAATTACGTTTACATTCACAATTACGTTTACGTTTATGTTTACATTTCCGTTCACAATTACGTTTACGTTTATGTTTACATTTCCGTTCACGTTTACGTTTACGTTCACGTTCACGTTTACATTTATATTTCTGTTCAAGTTTGCGTTTACGTTTACGTTTACAATTGCATTTACATTAAATTTACATTTATATTTATATTTACTGGATGATTTTTAAAAAAAATAAAACATTAGGTGTAACCGTCGCCGTAAAATTATAAAATATCATTTCATATAACGGTCAGGAGAAATTTTGTTAATCCCGTAAATAAATGCAATGGAAAAACCACTAATTTAATATGTTGGATACTTATACCTATTTATCAACTATTCTAATCATTAAAATTTTGTAAAAATCACAAATTAAATAATCAGGTTTTTTTGATTAAATAAAACGTTATTTAAAGCAAACTGAATAAAATATTTATATATAACATTTATAAAACATGAAAAAGGAAAAGAGTGGAAATATTCATTTTTCAATCCATACAATGTAATATTTCTTGTAGATATTATGTATCTACGTATCGTCATTGACAAAATCTTGACTAAATTCTCTGAAAAAATTTCTTTTTTTATTTGATGATTCCAAAATTTTCGAAATTTTAATCGAAACCAACTATCCTTTAATATATCCTATATTATATATATATATATATATATATATTATATATATAATTTATATATGTTTGCATGTAGCTATGTACGAGGTCTGTTCAAAAAGTACCCGGAATTTTCGTTTTTTCAAAAAAATATTTATTTATTCGTCTACATTAATGTGGTCCCCTTCAAAGTAGTCCCCCCCAGATATAATACACTTATGCCAGCGTTTTTTCCAATTTTCGAAGCACCCTTGATATTCACTTTTTGATATGTCCTTGAGCACTCTCAGCGATTTTCTTCAATCGAGGAAAACCGCCGTCCTTTCATGGGTCTCTTCAACTTTGGGAATAGGAAAAAGTCACACGGAGCCATATCTGGTGAATTTTTGCACTTTGCAACACTTTATTTCATTTTTTACGCAAAATTTAATACAAATTCTTTGACTTTTCAATTCTTCCATTGTAAAAATCGCCGAGCTCAGAAAAACACGTCGAACCTTAGCGACTACCACAGACAAAGTAAACAGTGAATATAGCTGAAAATTTCATCATACTTTAGGGGCATGTATACCAACACAATAAAAAAAAAATTTTGACAATCAGACACTCCAGACCCGCGAAATTTAATTATTAGTAATTCCGGGTACTTTTTGAACACACCTCGTACAAAAGTCATATTTATTATATAATAATTACTATCATAATATCGGTCTAAACTGAAGTGTATTAATTAGCATCTAAATTAGATAATTACTAATTCATCAAAATTAATTTAAGTTTGATGCTTATTCAGAACAATTACTGATCACAGCATTCTAATATACAGATGTATTTGTGTATGAAACTTATGAAACCAGGGCCGCCCTGAATAAATAATATTAAAAATATAATAATTTTAAAATATAAAGTTTACTCAATAATTATGATTTATATTTGTAATATTGTATATAAAATTTCTTAACCAAAATTTCGCATATCTTAATTACATTTAAATCTTAGTCAAAATTTTTTAATAAAATGAAATTATTGTATCAAAATATTTATCTATTTATCAGTGATGAGCTAAAATAACTTATCAGGTTAATTGTTTTTAAAATGATCTTCAATCAAAGTTATTTTAATAATTTTATTAACATTTTTTTTTTAATTTTAGATATTCCTTTAATACCAAAATGGTGGTATTAATGATTGAAATATTAGTAACAAGTAATTTAAAGAATTAATTTGCATATAATAACTATTTTTAAAGAAACTAATTAGACTAATTAGACTGTGAACTGCAATTTTATCATTATTTCTCTTAATTTTTTTTATTTATACCTACATATTAACATTTCGTTTCAACAAAAAAATAGTTTCGTTCCAACATTTTTGCTTTCAATTTTTAACTTCCCGTAGGGCAAGTTATAGTAATCGCAAAAAAATCTAAAATGAAAATTTTAATTTATCTTTACGTTTTAAAACCTTCTGAATATTTTGGCATACCTCAGAAAAAATTGATGTATGTGTTTTGTGTGTTTCTGTGTGTATGTGTGTGTGTGTGTGTCCGGATACAAATTTTTGTCAACGATTTCGAGAACACGGATGATGCCATGCGATCAGTTATGAAATTATTTTCTTCTTTATTTGTTATTATATTATATTTTTTATGTTGTTTATAAAATATTATCGTTAAAGAAATCTACTACAGTTTCTTAAGATTTATTTTAGAAGATGATTGTATCTTTTTCATTTATTGCTAACACGCAACTCTGGCATTCTCTTAATATTAATACATTATTTTATTAGAAAATACATCTAATATAGGTGCTTTTTGTTGAAAAACATTATATTAGTATTATTAAGGAGCAAAACCCATTAGCTAGTTTATTAGAAAGGCATAAAATTAGTTTTTGAGTGTCTATTAATTTTTCAATGTTTTTTGTAGAAATTTTAATATTTACAATTTATTTACAAAATGTTGGGTTTTCTTCTATATATGTCCTTCAATATTTTTATAAGATGCACTAAGCATCTTTCAAATATTAAATTAAAACATTTCAAATATTAAAGTAATTTTTTTTGTGAAATTCATAATTTTTTTTTATTTTTTTTTTATTTATTTTACATGGCTGTGGATCTTGCGATCATTACGCCAGTTATAATTTTACATTATTGTGTAATTCATAATTTAAAAGGTTTTTTTGTAATTTAAAATTCAATTTCAAAGAAAGCATTCACATACATATATAGTTATGAATTTAAATTAATGACCTAAAGTCGCTAATCAATTGGTTAGATTTATTTAACCAACAACATTGAACACTAATACTCTTCTTTTTGAAGAATAACATATTTTATTAACTTCCCGTAGGGCAAGTAATCGCAAAAAAATCGAAAATGTAAATTTTTAAATATATTTACGTTTCTTAGGTTTCTAAACATTTTTGGCATACTTTAGAAAAAATGGATGTGTGTAAGTGCACGTGCGGACACAATTTTTCGTCGACGATTTAGAGAACACGTATCAACCAATTTGAATAATTTAAAAAACATTCGATTCGTATGGATAAGAAGGGGTGCGTGAAATCTATTATGTATAACTATTAAAAAATTGATGTGTGTGTGTGTGTGTGCGGATACAAATTTTCCCGACGATTTTGAGAACACTGATGAGCCGATTTGAATAATTAAAAAAACATCCAAAATGTGAGGCGCTTACGCGCTTCGATATTTCTTCTCTAAAACAGCCACGCAGCACGATTGCTTTGAAAAAAAGTTCAAACTTTTTAGAAAAATAAAATTTCCGAATATAAAAAAAATAAATTTCAAAAAATTCGAATTTAAAAAACAATTCCAAATTCTCAAAAATCTGATTTTTTTTTTCAAAGTTTTCAAAAAAATTCAATGTTTGGTACGGAAAATTTGCCTTAATGCACGATGCCATGCACCACTAGTTTTATTACTAATCTACATAAGATCACTATTAAATATGAATGGAATTTGTGTTTATTTAAGGGATGTTTGCTGGATGTGAATTTTATTTAAACTAGAAAACATAAATTGATTGTTGATCAACTAAGTAAGTGCGGCTTTCACTCTTACAATTAGATGTTTTAAAAAATTTTAGGTTTGCTGTCGTAGTCCAAATGTAAAAAAACATAGTATTTTACGTAGTATTGCGTAGTTTTTGTTTGTCATTCGGTGAAATACGGAAAATAATATCAAAATTTTTGTTATTTTCTTTTCAATTTCTGCAAAGGTAAAATGCATTTTAAGCTCACAAAAAGTTATTTGCTGTTTATGATGACGAAGCCTTAAGAAAACGGCAGTGTCAAAATTGGTTTGGCAAATTTCCAATTGCCAAATTCTACTCGAAGGTGAAAAACACTCTCGTCGTCCAGTTGAATTAGATTGCAAAAGATTGTCTATTTTTACTCATCAAATCTGATGCCTACATTGAACAACTAACGAAATTAAACAACGTAGTTGAAGACAAGCGGCCTGAATTGACAAATCGAAACGGTGATTTATTTTATTATTGACATCAGATATCTTGGACCACTCGGCAAAAATTATTGGATCTTAGTTGGGATGTTTTTCCACATCCACCATACAGTTGTATGTATTATCAGCTGGGGATATATTTTGAAGCGTTTACGATGTTTGATTTACTGGCCGCACCCCATAGTTGTAGACCGTAGGACCATATTGGTTTAATAATTGACTTTTATATTAGGAGTTTAGTTTCTATTGAGACTTGTGATTTCCAGCCCATTAACCAATTAAGTTGCCTACGTTTTTAGTATGAGCTGTTGGCGCTTCATTAGTATATGTTCATGCCAGGTTAGCCTCCTATCCAAATGTATTCCCAGATATTTAACTATAGGAGCCAATTCACCATTCAATCTAATAGGAGGGCTTGAAACTTGTCGTAGGGTGAAAGTAATACGAACTGATTTAGAGTTGTTTTATTATACTTTTATTCTCCATAATTTCATCCACTTTTCTATCTCATCTAAATACTTTTGTAGAGTTTCGGAGGCAAGCAATTGGTTGTCATATTGAGCTAAAATTCCCGTATCATTTGATTTTGTAGCAAAAATCCGCACTTACTTAGTTGCCAACCTGATAGTAAAAGTAATTGATATATAATACACCTCTGTTTATATATATATATATATATATATATATATTCTATTATAAATGTCGAAACATTGAAACGCACAATGTTCTTTTTCAAGAAACTGAGATCATGTTTCAAGTGCATTGACACATACTGACTGGCCGGTCGGTTGGCTAGCTATATAAGCAGATAAGCATAAGGCGATGTATATGCCTTTGCCTTTTAATTGTTATTGATTGTTCAATGGCGAACAAATGAATTGAGAGAATTGGGAGTGCATCATAAAGGCACAAACACACAAACTGATACAAACCAACTGACGAGGGACAAGATTATAATATAAAAGACTTAAAGGCGATTATAAATCGCTTTGCGATTTGCTCGCGGACGCGATCTGATACCATTATTGTGTTTGTCGTGACACATAACCTTAGTTTTCATATGCGATGCATCATGTGATTTGGATACTGTTACACGGTATGAAATTGTATATCTGGTACGATTTTTTTTTGTATTTTAATGACTCGTTTTAATAATAATTGAGATGGAAAGATTACATGTTTTAAATGTCTTACAATGTTAGTTTTAAATCATCCTTAAGACAAGACATTGTACCTTAAGGAAACATGCTAATATCTACATTGTACAAATATCTAGTAAATATATAGGTTTTTATTCAGGCTCACATGGAAGATTCACATTATAGAAAAGATAGGCTCAAAACCGTTCGCAAAAACTAGCTGATGATTGCAAGTCTCAGGGGCCAATTCTGCCGTAAAATATAGACCCATGGCAAGGCTATGTTAGGATGCGTTTTTAATATATAATGGTACTAAAAACTGCCAAAATTCTATATTTTTGTTGTGCCATCAGGCGTTTTACAAATAAAATGTAACTCCATTCATTTGTCATTATGACATATCAGAACGATGCACTTTTTTATTTATTTTCGTCAACAACCAGAATACAGTACAATATGATAGCTCTATGAGCTATTTGGCCTATGTCATTCACTCACACTTTCAAGAACACATAAAAATGATTGTGATAAATACTATATCTCTAGTTGGCGAATCACTCCAATAAATGATTCACCAATTCTGTTAATTTCTACAACGATGTGGTAGTGCCAAAGGTCTTCAATATTATCTTTAGGTAGCTTGAAATTTGTGTCTCAAGAAGCTGAGTGACTGTTGAATTTGAATAATGTTCTAGTTCTGAAATGTTTAACACTGT
>NW_020536999.1:60715740-60756439 GCF_003426905.1 Ctenocephalides felis
TAAGAGGATTAACAGCTCGGAAATCGAGACAGGTATCAAATAGAGAAGGTCGATGAATATTATTAACGATGAGGAAATTTATATTGATGATGAAATGAATAGTGATAAGTCAGAGTTTTACGAATGTGATTACGAGCAACCTAATAACGGAGGTAATGAAGTGCAAAATTCAGCTAATAATCCGAGCAGTTCGAAAAATATAGTTAAGATAAATATCACAAATTTGGATAAGAATAAAGATATTAAATATAAATCAGATAAAAAATTCAAACGTAATTCGAATAAAAAGAAGTTCAATATATCGGAAGAATTAATTAAAAAAATTGTAAAATCGAAACAAAGGATGGTGAAGTGTTAGTGTTAAATAATAATAAAAATAAAGAAACCCCAAGTTGTGATGCGAGTGTAAATAACAAAAGTTGGAGCGAAATGATAGAAGAAGAAACCATTGCAAATAATGAAGAAAATAACTTTTATAATTCGAATGATGAAGGACCATATACAATATTTGCCGAAGCAATTGACAATAACATTGGAAGATTTCACAATCTAGCATTGGGAAGAATGTTATTCAAACAAGAACCAAACATAAGTAAAAATATCATAAATATAACAAAAATTGGAAAAAATAAAATCAAATTATTATTTAAAAATTACACGTATGCAAATAAACTAATAAAAGAAAAAATTCTTGAAAAATTCAAAATAAGAACGTATATTCCGAAACACAAATTATATAGAAGCGGAATTATTTTCAATGTTGATCCGGACATGGATGAGCAGGAAATTAAGGAAGTGATCAGATCAGATATTGAAGTAGTAGACATCAAATGTATTAAAAAAAGAAATGTAGATAAGCAAAATCTAAAAAGTCAAGCGGTTAAACTGGTATTCAGAGGAAACTACTTGCCAGAAGTTATATCAATGTATTCTGTTAGATGTCCTGTTAGTCCATATATTCAATCAGTGATACAATGTCATAATTGCTGGCGGTTTGGACATATAAAAATGAATTGTAAGAGCAAAATAAGATGTAAAAATTGTGCAGCTGAACATTCCCACGAACAATGTCATATCGCCACAGAGTTTGAGTGTACTTTATGTCGAGAAAAGCACCAGGCAAATAACAAAGAATGTAAATTCTTTAAACTAAATAAGGAAATAAAAGAAATAATGGCTCTTCACAATATATCATATTTAGAAGCAAAAAGGATGATTCAGAAGAATCGATATGTGGATGCAGTTAAAAGCAACCCATACAATCTGGAATATAACTCATCATTCCCAAAACTAAGAGTAATATAATTATAACAACTATATAATAAATATGAGATATTAAATACATTAGAAGAACAAGAATTAAATATCGAAAAAGACAGATTAATGGTAATTAAAAAACCAAGAAATATTATAGAAAAACGCCGATCAGAATACTTGAGACATATCGGCCGAAGTAATAAAGAACAAGTATCTCAAAAGAAAACCCAGGAATTCGATGTCATGGACAGTAATAAAACGAATAAGATTGAAGAAAATAAAAGACAACTAAATCACTTCATAGAACTGGCAATGAAGTTAAGGGAAAAAATAGAATCTGAGAGAAACAAAGATTGCAAAGAATTAGAGGAAATTATATATAATCTGAAATACGATATCCACACCATTGGTAAATATTTAAACCAGGCTAATAAAACAGATAAAGGCATAAGTAATGTAAGTCAAGTAAATAACAAAGGATGTGAGGATAATTCTAACGGAAGGTAGAAGATATAGAAGACTCCCTTTAGATAGCATCTGCAAATTAAAAACCAATAAACAAACATGGACAATTTTAATATACTTCAACTAAATTGTAGGTCATTACTAGCAAACAAAGAAAGCATAGAAAGCCTGATGTACCATAAGAAAATTCATATTGCTGCTCTAACAGAAACTTGGCTGAAACAAGGACAAAAATTTAACTTCAAAGATTATAAAATATTTCGAAGTGACAGACAGGATGGTTATGGTGGCTCAGCCATACTGATCAGAAACAGTATTATCTGTGAGGAATTCAAACATTCTCAGAACAACCGGGATATCCAAATGACTGCTGTTATAATTAAATCGACTACCCCCTTTTGCGTGGTATCCATATATTGCTCACCTCAAGCCACAAAGGATTTATATTTAATCCGAAATCTTATTGAACAAATTCCAGTTAGACTAATCGTCACCGGAGATTTCAATAGTAAACACATAGCATGGGGAAACGAAATAATAGACAGTGGAGGTGCTATAATGTACGATATTGTAGATAGTCTTAACTTAGTTGTCTTGAATGATGGAACTCATACGACTATACAGACTATTAAGAAAAAATCTTCCGCCATTGATCTATCCTTTTGCTCGACATCTATTCATGACAGGATTCATTGGAGTGTAATTCCTGAAAATGTTGGTTCTGACCATTTACCAATTATAATAAAGTTGCATTTCAAATTTAATACAAGGATGCGTTGGTATCCCGGTAGAAAATGGAACACTAAACAAGCAAATTGGGAAAAATATGGATCAGAGATTGAAGATATTCTGGAGACCTCAACAATTCCTTCGAACTGCGAAGAAAAGTATAAGTTTATCCAAGATACCATAAATAAGGCGGCAGCAAAACACATTAAACAATATAAAGTATCGGATACCTTTAAACCGGCCATATGGTGGGACAATGACTGTGAGATCCAAACAAGAAGAAGAAACGAAGCCTTTAAGAAACTAAGAAATGAATTTAACTACGAAAATTACCTGAGTCTACAAAAAGTAATAGCACAAACTAAACGACTGTTTAAAACAAAGAAAAGAGAAAAATGGCGTGAGTTAATAAATTCGTTCAATATGAATACAAATATTAACAAAATTTGGAACACTATCAAAAAATTGAATAATAAAAATAATAGACAGAACCAACATCATCAAATGAACGATGACTTTTACGAGGCAATTCTTAAGACCCATACTCCCGATTTTGTTCCTGGACCTGCCCTATTTAATCAAGAACGGCCGGAAGACTGGATTGATGACAATGAACACGAAGAAATTAATGGACGCATCAAATATGAGGAACTTGAACTGGCGCTAAAGGAGAAAAAAGACAGCTCTCCGGGATTCGACAACATAACATATATCATGATTAACAGAAGCCCTAAAGCATTAAAAAACCTAATAATTGAGATATTCAATTATATATTGCTTTCAAACTGGATTCCAGAAGAGTGGAAAAGAGCGGTATTAGTTCCCATACTAAAGCCACAAAAAGATCCTGGTGATTATAAGTCTTATAGACCAATAATGTTACTACCTTGCCTTTCAAAAATATTTGAAAGTATTCTAAAAAAGAGATTAGAATGGTATATAGAAAAGAATACAATATTAAATAAATATCAATTCGGTTTCAGGAGAGGAAAAGGCACGATTGATTTACTCAGCGAACTCCTTGTGGATCTATATGGCGCGTTGACAGAAAACAAATATGTTCTATTAGTTACGACAGATGTTGAAAAAGCCTATGATCATGTAGATCACCAAATACTCAAAAATAAATTAACAAAAATAAATATTCCAAACAAAATTACTAACACTATTATGTCACTTCTATCCGATAGAAAGATTTATGTTAGAAACCAGAATCGACTCATAGGTCCAAGAATAACTTTTAATGGTATCCCTCAAGGCTCGATTTTAAGTCCAATATTATTTAACATCTATACGTCGGATTTCATAGAGACAGAAGGGACAAAAGTGAAAAAATTACAATATGCAGATGATTTAGTCATGTATATTTCTTCGCGATCATTACAGGAATGTAGTGATGAAATGAACAGCTCTTTAAGAAAAGATTTAGAATGGATGCGGGACAATAAACTCACACTTGAACCTCAAAAATCTAAATGCATTCTATTCACTAGGCATAGGCTCCCAAGAAATTACATCAGTATAAATATAGACTCGATTCAAATTAAAATATTGGAGAACATCAAAATTTTAGGAATGATATTGGATACAAAATTATCCTTTAACAAACACGTTAATGAAATGTTGGCTAAATGTGAAAAAGGAATTAATATCCTAAAACGAGTAACTGGCACCACTTGGGGTGCACATCCCAATATCTGTCTCTCGTTTTACAAAGCCGTTATTAGACCCCATTTCGATTACGGATGTCAAATTTATGGAGGAAGTTCTAAAGGGATAATGGATAGACTAAATAGAATACAATATGCAGCGTTAAGAATATGCTTGGGAGCACTGAAGTCGACACCTACAAATTCGTTGTTGGCTGAAGCTGCAGAAGCTCCTTTAGAGATAAGAAGACAGGTTATAACTAATAGGTTTTTGATTAAAAAATTTAATTATGATCATGCATGGATACACAACTGTTTAGAGCCACTTGCAGTTCTGCATTTTGAAAATAGATTCTGGCACAAAAAACCAATACCACCTTTAATTGCTGGGTTCCATACACTTAAACCACTAGAAGAAGAAATGATGGTAAATAACAGATTAACATACTTCACTATGTCTTGGAAAGGCACGTTACCTAAAAAGTACATACATTTATCAGATGATTTTGATAATGAAAAGAAGATAGACAAGAAATTAATAAATCTGAAACTGAACAACTTAATGCATTCAAGATGGAAAAATTTTATTCAAATATATACCGACGGTTCAAAGACAGATAATGGGGTTGGATGCGCAGTTTGGATCCCAAGTCAAAACAAACAACTTCAAATTAAAATGCCCGATTGGGCTACAATATTCACGGCGGAAGTGATGGCCATTAATGGAGCATTAGACCTAATCAGGAAACATAAATTGAAAAAAGTTATAATTTTGTCAGATAGTAAATCTGCTTTACATGCTTTAAATATACCTAAATATTTTGGCAATCCACTAATTTTCGACAGTATTAGAAAGATAGAAGATTTAATTAAACAGAAGCATAATATCGAATTAATATGGATAAGAGGACATGCGAATATCATCGGAAATGAGATCGCGGATGGGCTGGCCAAAGATGCACATAGCACACCCTCGATTGTAAATAAAATTCCTGCAGTAGACCTTAAAGGAATTGTTACAAAAAATGGAATGTCTCAATGGCAAAAGGTATTCGATCAAGACTCACGTTTGAAAGGAAGACTTTACCAACCGTGTAACCCGAAGGTATCGAGAAGGACATGGTTTCAAAATATTAAATGGAATAGGAGAGAAATAACAACAATCTGTAGACTAAGGCTATCACACACAAGGAATAACAGTCATCTATTCAGAATCGGTATCAAAGAAGACCCATTTTGTGCTTGTAGTATCATATTAGACACATTGGACCACATATTTTGGAATTGCAAATTATATAAAAATGAACGGAAGAAATTATATAAAAGACTACAACAGCTAAAAGTACAATTTCCAATAAATGCAAGACACATTATTAGTGAGAGTAATATAGGAATATATAGAGTGTTGCTGGATTTCATGAATGAGTGCAATATAAAATTGTAGTGACTTATAGAAATCAAGTTAATGAAGATATGTTATTAATAATTTTCTCGTTTTTTATATATTCATACAGAAGAAATATTTTGTAATGTATAGTATTGTATTTTATAATATGTATTCAATGGATATTGGCTAAAATGTTTGGATAAAACGAGGCCATTTTAATAAAAATAAAAAAAAAAAAAAAAAAAAAAAAAAAAAAAAGTATGTAAGTATGTGTGTGTGTGTGCGTGAGTGTGCGTGTGTTTGGATACAAATTTTTGTCGACGATTTTGGGAACACCTAGCAACCGATTTGAATAATTAAAAAACATTTGATTCGTATTGATAAGGAGACGTACTGATTAGTTTTTGGCAAAGGCAAAGGTCTAGCTTTAAATGTTAATTCAGTTTTTGAGAGGACATTTACTTGTATTGACAAAATGAACAACTGATTAAATTTTTGGGTAGGCAGATCTAGCGGTTTAGGAGATTTAAGGAAAAAAGTAAAAAATGTGCCAATTGGCGGTCAAAATGATAGACATACGTATATCATACGCGCTTTGTTATTTCTACTCTAACACAGAACCGCAACACGATTGCTTTGGGGCCGTTCAAGTATTACGTAAGCACTATAGGGGGGCAGGGGGGGTTGTTGATTTGCTTATTTTGGGTTGGCATGGGGGGCAGGGGAGCCTGGATGATGATTACGTCATAGGTAGTATTTTAATTTTTTTACATTAATTGCAAAATGTTTACGTAAGCATGGGGGTAGGGGGTAAGAGCTTTGCTTACTTTTGCTGACAAGGGGGATGGGTGGGGGGTAAATAACTGTAATAAATCTGCTTACGTAATACTTGAACGATACCAAAGTTTCAGCTATTTGCCTTAAAACATGATACCATGCACTAATAGTCAATTTTAAAATAACTAAGAATATCGTTTTACAATAAATATGAACGTCATAGGTAGTATTTTTATTTTTTTACATTAATTGCAAAATGTTTACGTAATCATGGGGGTAGGGGGTAAGAGCTTTGCTTACTTTTGCTTACAAGGGGGATGGGTGGGGGGTAAATAACTGTAATAAATCTGCTTACGTAATACTTGAACGATACCAAAGTTTCAGCTATTTGCCTTAAAACACGATACCATGCACCAATAGTCAATTTTAAAATAACTAAGAATATCGTTTTACAATAAATATGAACGTCATAGGTAGTATTTTTATTTTTTTACATTAATTGCAAAATGTTTACGTAAGCATGGGGGTAGGGGGTAAGAGATGGGGGGGGGTAAATAATTGTAATAAATTGTTCTGCTTACGTAATACTTGAACGATGCTAAAGTTTCAGCTATTTGCCTTAAAACACGATACCATGCACCAGTAGTCAATTTTAAAATAACGAAAAATAACGTTTTATAATAAATTTAAACGTTTTAGAGATATCGATAAAGTTTGTGAATAAAATAAATGTGAATATTAATAGATGGCGCAGCGTAAACCGACGCCCAGCCGCCGCACTTTCGGCGTCAGTGTGTAGTAGCCGCCGGGCTCAGTGTGTGCAACCTGTGTAGAAAGACCGAACGAAATACACACCAAGCAACAAGGATATTATTTTTAGTCCGATCGCCGAGCAAGCTCCAAAATAAAGTCAAAATCCCGAAGCCCGGGATTTTAACTTGTTAATATCGCTAGATGCACACTCGGGCTCAGTGCAAGGGAATTTAATTTATTTATTTACTATACTGTGACGAATTCGAAATCGCTCGTGTTTAGACAAGTGCATTTTCTCAGTTTTTAAGACGTGGTAATAAACGAATTGTGTTTTGTTGTGTATATGTTGTTTTAATATTGTGCATGAGACTGAAACGACGAGGAGAAGCCGGTTCCAGTGCAATTCTATCATAAAAAGGGTGAGTCGAGTTTTGTTAATTTGAATTTTTGTGCAAGACGCGCCATGTTTGTTTTGGTTTCCACCCGGCTGTCAAAATAGAATTTAGACGCACATTATAGGGGAAGATCATAATTTATTGCAAATCTATTCGTATAAAATTTACAAATATGTAAGCAATTTAAATTTACAGCCATGTGCGTATACAATTAATAATATATAACGTAAAATAATTCGTGGGGAACGAAAAACACCCCTTTTGACAGATGCATTTTCATGTTGTCAAAAATACTTAATGCCAAAATCGTTGTTAAACAAATTAATGTGAAAATGGACGCCAAATTTTTATTACTAGGTATTTATAATAATTTTATATAAATAATACAAAAATTTACGTTTTTTTTTCGTGTATATTTTAAAATTTACAAATGTTTGCAATATTGTAATCATAGATAAAAGAAGAGTATGATTGTAATGAAGTAGCTGTCAAATGACAATTATATTAAATGAATTTTATACTTGTATCAAATTTCTTATGTTTAG
The DNA here is from genome assembly GCF_003426905.1 of Ctenocephalides felis. Taxonomy (NCBI): domain Eukaryota; kingdom Metazoa; phylum Arthropoda; class Insecta; order Siphonaptera; family Pulicidae; genus Ctenocephalides; species Ctenocephalides felis. Next base: position 60,723,698 of record NW_020536999.1, read on the forward strand.
TGTTGTAATTTTAAAATAAAATCTAAAAGTACTAGCTATAAATAACAAAAATTAGTCTAGTATAAAAGTATATTTTTTTTTTATAAAGTTAATTATTTAAGTAATTTTTTTAATGAACATAAAAAATCACCCTTTTGACAGATGAATTTTCAAATGGCCGCCAAATGAATTTTATGTTTGTATCAGATTTTTTCTACAATACTAAATAAACAGCAAAGTACAATTTACAAAAAAAAACAATTTTTTGAGTATATTAATCGAAAATTTTTAAAATTTGAGTAAATTTATCGAAATTACCCTTTTGACAGGTGAATTTTCATATTGTTTCACTTATATTTTAGATTGGACGCCAAATGAAATTTATGTTTGTATCAGATTTTTTCTACAATGCTAAATAAACAGCACAGTACAATTTATAAAAAAAAAAACAATTTTTTGAGTAAATTAATCCAATAATTTAAAAATTTGAGTAAATTTATCGAATCACCCTTTTGACAGATGCATTTTCATATTGTTAAAATCTCCTATTTTAAAATGGACGCCATAAATTTATTTGAATTTGTTTACAAGATATAAATATAAATAATATATAAAAGTTTACCCTTTTCTTGGTGGATATTTTAAAATTAAAAAAATATGAGATACAAAAATATTATTATTTATTTATTTGTCAAATAAATGATAAATATATTAATTATTAATATTAATTTTATGTTTGTATCAGCTTTTTAGTGTTTTTCTTCAAACATGAAATCTAAAAGTTCATAAACTTTATAATACTAACTAAACTGCACAGTACAATTTAAAAGAAAGTTCAATTATTTGAGATTTTTTTAATGAACATAAAAAATAACCCTTTTGACAGAGGCGTTTTCATATTATGCAATTCTAATTTAAAATGGACGCTAAAATCTTATTGGATATTTACAAGATATGATTATAAATAAATAATGTAAAAGTTTACGCTTTCCTTGGTGGATATTTTCAAATTTATATTTACAATTTTTCAAATGAAAATTACTAATTAAATGAATTTTATATTTATATTGAATTTCTTGGTAAAAGTACAACACTTTTAATATGAAATCTAAAAGTACTAGCAATACAACAAACAACAGTCTCATATAAAAATATTAATTTTTATAAGGTGAATTATTTGAGAAAATGATTTAGTTGATATCAAAAGCCATCTCTTTGACAAATGCATTTCAATATATAGTTTAACTTTTAACATAAAATCTACAATACTAAACAACGAGCCTGGTATAATTTTTTAAAATGTCAATTATTTGGTGTCACTAAATAGTGGAGATCAAAAAACATCCTTTTGACAGATGCATTTTCATATTGTCAAAAACACTTTTATTGTTAAAATCTATCTTTAACAAATTAACATGAAAATTATCTAATTTTTATCACTATCCTTTTTTCGTAGATATTTTAAAATTTACAAATATTTGCACGGTTTTAGTAAAGTAGGTGTCAAATGAAAATTACAATAATTGAATTTTATGTTTGTGTCAGATTTTTTAGTGTTGAACTTTTAAAATTAAATCTAAAAGTACATAAAATATACAATTCAATTCAAAATTGTATTAAGCTGTTTGTTTAAACATCATTTTAAAAAAATCTATTATTTTAGTAAATTATTTAGTGCTATTAAATTGTGGAGATCAAAAAACACAATTTTGACATATGCATTTTCATATTGATAAAATTACTTTATATATAAAAGTAATAAAGAAAAATATTTACAAATTATTAATATAAATACATAATGTAAATGAAGCTGTCAAATAAAAATTACGCATTTGGATGAAATTTTAATTCTATATCAGATCTTCAATGTTATCATTTTATTTATCCAGTTCTCCAATTTTTTTATTTAAAAGGGCTAATAATAAAAAATATTTTATGCTAATATCTCTCGAAATTTTGATTGTTCTACAAATTGTCAATTTTAGATATTATTTTTATGAAATAGTGTACTCATTTTGCACCTTATATTTAGGCAGCTATCTTCAATCCTTTTCATCTTGTTTTTTTATAATATAATTTATATATTTAATAGAAATTTGTTTAGATTTTGTCGGAAAATGTTTAATTAGAACTATTTTTGAATAACTAAGATGCTTTATTTTCATGTAAAATTCTCCACACTGAATTATTATTAACAAATCTGCAAGTACATCAATGCTAAACAAACAATAAACTTCTAGAAAAGAATTATTTTTTTATAATTATTATAAATTATTTATAATTATTTCAGTTTTCAAATACTCCAATAACACAACAACATAGGTTATTGATTGCATTTTGTAGATTTTATAGATTATCAGAATTTCATATTTGTTGTTAAATTTGTTTATACAAATAAGTTCGACAACACATTCCACTGTTTTATGGAATAGAAATAATGTGAGCACATATTATTAGAAGGCAATTTTGAGAAATCATATTAGTATGAACAAAAAACAATTCCTCATTAAAAATATTTTCAATCATTATCAATTGTTATTATCATAAAATCTAAAAGTATTATCGAAAACTACAACAAAAGACAGTATATTGTATAAAGGAATACATTTTTTATTAAGCCAATTGTTGACTTTTCAAATTTGAATTTTTCTGCTTTTAGACTTAATAAATTGTCAGAGATACAAAGTTTCATATTTTGTGTTAAATTTGTTTATTTTGTTTATATGAACAAGTTCAACACATATTCCACTGTTTCATGGAATGTATCAGATATTAAATAATACAATCTTAATTAAATGCTTTCACTTATACTTTACATTATTATTATTATATATCCTAAAAATAGCAAGAAAATGGGTTTATACATAAACATTCATTAGAAACTTAATACTTCTTGTCAGCTGTCGTGCACAGTAAATATTTTAAAATGAAATGGTATTATGTAAACTAATAATAAGTACTGTTGAGATAATATTAAATTACAATCCATATTAGCTTTGCCTGAAATAAAACAATTCGATATTGTATTTAGTTTTCTTATACATGGAATGACAAATATTATTGAATTATACATTTTGTATTTAGCACTTAATTTTATATTTTTTTCTATTTATAATTTATATATGTTGCATATTATTTAAATTAATTAATTTTGCCTTTTACTTAAAACTATTACTTTGCCTTTGCGTTGAAGTTGAATATTAAAATTTATTTTACTTTTTTGTTAATGCTTTTTTACCATTTTTTATTATATTCAAATATGAATTTTCTTCTGCAAAACCATCATTGATTTGCAATCACCTCATTATTTCTTGCAAGCCTTAATCTAGTACTTTTCAACTTTTTTGTATGCGTTCCCATGTTCTTATAAAAAAATTGTTGCGCTTCCCTGATTTTTTTTTACCAATTTAATTTCATAAATTGATCGACTGATATTATATAATTTAGTTACAAGCCGTTAGTAGAATGATATTTAATAGGGCTGATGTCCATATTTCACAAATTTTATATAAATTAATTAATTATTTAATATTTTTTTCATTTATTATTTATTTACTATAAACTTATTTATATATATTGCAAATATTTTTTTTAACAAATTAATAAGAATATATAAATTAATATGCAATTTAATGTAATATTGTACTTGAAAAACAAATATTAATTAATAATAATTGATAATTATTTGCTTATTTTTTATATCAAGCCAAAAATTTTAGTTCATTTTTGAAAATAGCATTTTGGAAACATTTTCCTTGTAGCAGCCTTGTATTTCCCTGAGAGGGCGCGTCCCACAGATTGACAACCACGGTCTTAAACGATTATGTTTAAAAAAATATAGTTATTAAACACAGTTTGGTTTAATAAAATATTTGTTTTTATTCAAAGAAATGGTTTAGATTTGGTTCATAATCACAATTTATTTGAATTTTATTTGTTGTATAGAAAATATTTACGAATATAATATGTATTTATTTCCATTTATTTGTATATATTTCACTTAATATTTAGATAATCATTGTTTTTCTATCCAAAATCCGTATTTATACAAAGTTTTTATTCCCATTCATTTATTTATTAATTATGTCTTCTATGAAATTTTTATTTAAAATATTAAACCAAGTCTTGTTTTTAGAAGTGAATAAAATAATAAAGCAAGGAAACAGTTTAATTAAACCTTAAATATACTTATGAATGAATGGTAAATATATTTTTAGAGCATAGTACAATTTGAATATATATTTTAAGATACATATTATTGGTTTTTTCATACAGTTTTGCTAACAATATTTAAATAAAAATAACTTCATTTTCGTTAATATCGAATATTCATCAAATCATATAAATAAAGCTTTAGAATTAAAAATATACTAAATAAATTACTAATTACAAATATCAATACGTTTAGTATTAACTAAAAGTAATTATCTTTGGCTAAATTTAAAATTAGTTGTGCTACAACTAATATGTTGATTTCTTCTTTTTTAAATATTTTTACATTTTTTTAATTATCTATTTATTTCCGTAGGTTATGTAATTGCCCAAAAATCGAAATATAAAATTTTGCATATCTTCACGTTTTGAAAGTTTCTGAACATTTTGGCATACTTTAGAAAACATGGATAGACATACAAACACGTATGTATGGATACAAATTTTTGTCCACGTTTTCGGGCGCACGGATCAACCGATTTTAATGATTCAAACAACATTCGATTCTTATGAATATTAGACAATATTCTTATTCTTCATTTTAAATCCGATTGATTAAGTTTTGTTTATTTATTATTTGTAAAGGTATATAAACGTCATTGTCTTCTATTTTGTATATAAAATACGAATAATGGAAGTTACAGTAATTATAATAATCTACTTGAAAACTTTTAATATTCCCCGAATATTTCATTACGGTACGGGAAGTTCCAGCAATTTACCTAAATGCACATACACCACTAGTTTATTAATATATTGGATACTTATATCTATTTATCATCTATTCTAATCATTAAAATTTTGTAAAAATCACAAATTAAATAATCAGGTGTTTCGATTAAATAAAACATAATTTCAAGCAAACTGAATAAAATCTTTATATACAACATCTATAAAACATGAAAAAGGAAAAAAGTAAAATATTCGGAAATATTCATTTTTCAATCCATACAATGTAATCTTTCTTGCGGATATTATGTATCTATGTATCGTCATTGACAAAATCTTGACTAAATACTCTGAAAAATTATCTTCTTTTTTTTGATGATACGCCTTCCAAAATTTTCGAAATTTTAATCGAAACCAACTATCCTATAATATAAGATATAACATATATAATTTATATATGTTTGTAAAAGAAATGTAGTTACGTACAAAAGTCATATTTATTATATAATTATTACTGATATAATATCGATCTAAACTGAAGTGTATTAATTAGCATCTAAATTAGATAATTACTAATTCATCAAAATTAATTTAAGTTTGATGCTTATTCAGAACAATTATTGATCACTTCTAATTTACAAATGCATTTGTGTATGAAACTTATGAAACCAGGGCCGGTCTGAATAAATAATATTGAAAATATATTAATTTTAATATATAAATTTTACTCAATAATTATGATTTATATTTATAATATTGCATATAAAATTATTCACCGGCTTATCCAAATATTTTTTATTTTTTAACCAAAATTTCGCATATTATTTGCTTAATTTACGTTTTAAGCTTTGTGAATATTTTTTAATAAAATGAAATTATTATATCAAAATATTTATATATTCAGTGATGAGTTAAAATAATTTATAATGTTAATTGCTTTTAAAATGGAGCTATTTTATAAACATTTCTTCAATTTTTTTATTCTTTTATTACCAAGATGTTGAGATTAATGATTGAGATATTAGAAATAAAAAAAATAAAGAATTAATTTGCATATAATAACTATTGTAAAGAAACTAATTAGATGGTGAATTGATATTGCAATCTTATCAATATTTCTCAATCGTTTTAATATATATTAACATTTCATTTCAGCAAAAAATGAGCACGTTTTTGTTTACATTTTTTTAAAATTTCGATACGGATTTTAAGATTTCGATGATACGGAGCTAAATGTACAAACAATTGCAGTTTTTAAGAGAACTAAGCATCCGATTTGAATGATTCTAAAAATTTTCTGCTTGTTTTGACAAAATAATTGCTTTTGGGAAAAAAATATTGTTTCAATTTTTTTTCAAATTTTTGTTTTTGTATGGCGAAAATAATTCAGATTTCAATTTTAATTCTGGATAAAGTTCCAAAGCTTACTTAAATACTACAAATAAATAATTTTAACGTTGTAATTCAGTTCATATAATTCTTATAAATATTATACAATGTAACAGTATTTATAATAATTTTTTTGAAAACATTTAACATTCCTCGAACATTTCGTTATGCTACAGGAAGTTTTAGCAATTTGCCTTAAGGCACGATGCCATACACCACTAATTCTTCTTTTTTTATTATAATATATTATTATGTTGTTTATAAAATATTATCATTAAAGAAATCTACTACAGTTTCTTAAGATTTATTTTAGAAGATAATTCTATCTTTTTCATTTATTGCTAACACGCAACTCTGGCATTCTCTTAATATTAATACATTATTTTATTAGAAAATACATTTAAAATAGATGCTTTTTGTTGGAAAACATTCTATTAGAATTATTAAGGAGCAAAACCTATTAGTTAGTTTATTAGAAAGATGTATGATCTTCAATTGAAAACTTACCACATTCACTCTAAGAATTAAACATGCCAAATATTAAAGTGAAACTTTCGATTTTTTTTTGTAAAATTCATAATTTTTAGGAATTTTTATAATTTTAGATTCAATTCCGAAGAAAGCATTCACATACACATATAGTTATGAATTTAAATTTTGAATTTGATGGCCAAAAGTCGCTGATCAAATAGTCTGATTTTTTTTAAAGATATTTTAAATGCATTAATAATGTTTCAAAATTTTCAATCTTTTTTCTAAATTGTTTCTGTAGATATCATCTTATATTTATTTATTAATCAGTAAGTACAAGGAATTTTCATATATTTGAAAAAAATGTATTTCTTGGTATGGCCATACGATTGCATTATTTGTTTGAAGCACATTGCAATACACCACTAGTTTCTTTAGTTACATATATGCAAAATGATATTCTTAATGGGATTTTTTTTTAATCATTTAGTTTTTAACTTCCCGTGGGGTAGTTATAGTAATGGGCCGAAAATCGAAAATGAATCACGTTTTGAAGGTTTCTGAACATTTTGACATACCACAGAAAAAATTTATGTGTGTGTTCTGTGTTTTGTATGTCCGCATTTTTTCATCTACGTTTTTGGGCGCACGGATCAACCGATTTGAATGGTTAAAAAAACATTCGATTCCTATTTATAGGGAGATGTGCTGATTAGTTTGTGGCAAAGACAGATCCAGCCGTTACGGAGATATGGAGCAAAGAGTGCGAGCACGATGCCATACACCACTAGTTTATTACTAATTGTACATCAGATTTTTATAAATTGGTTTATTGAAACTTTTAAATATGAATGAGATTTGTGTTTATTTAAGGGATGTTTGCTGGAAGAGAATTTTATTTAAACTGTTCTACAAAAATAGAAGAATTCTTTCATTGTTTCAATATAGAAAATGTAAATTGAGTATTGATATTAGGTTGGCAACTAAGTAAGTGCGGCTTTTACTCTTACAATAAGATGGTTTCAATTAAATTTTTTGGTTTGCTGTCGTAGTCCAAATGTAAAATAACAAAGTATTTTACGTAGTTTTTGTGTGTCATTTCTTGAAAGACGGAAAATCAAATCAAAATTTTTGTTATATTTTTCTTTTCAATTTATGAAAAGATAAAATGCATCTGAAGCTCACAAAAAGTTATTTGCTGTTTATGGTGACGGAGCCTTAAATAACGGCAGTGTCAAAATTGGTTTGCCAAATTTCCAATTGCCAAATTTTACTCAAAGATGAAAAACGCTCTGGTCGTCCAGTTGAATTGGATTGCAAAAGAATTGTCTAATTTTACTCTTTCCACCCAACCGAACTATCAATTCTGATATCTACATTGAACAACTTGAAAAGTCATTATTGACATCACATATCTTCGGCTACTCGGTAAAAATTATTGGATATTGGTAAGGATGTTTTTCCACATCCACCATACAGTTCTGATATTGCCTTCTAATTACTTGTTGTTTAGATCTTTACAAAACTCTTTGAATGGTGAACAATTCAATGATCAAACTGTACCTGATTCAGTTTTTTGCTAATAAAAACCGAAAGTTTTCAGAAAGTGAGATAATGATGCTGCTTGGAAGATGACAAAAAGTCACTGATAAAAATGGACAATGTATTACAGGATAAAGATATTTAGTTGCATGAAAAAAAAAATTTTTTTGGTTTATTGTTCCTAGCAAACTATACACAGTACATTCAGCTACTTTACAGATATATATTATTTGACAGCGTGAGAAGAATCGCTGCCCTACGATAGCACCTTCTTATAATTAGATATTATATATTTTGATGTAGTAAATCATTGCATATTCTTTTTTTTGAGACGCTTTGGTGGTAAAGGCTTGAGCAGGTCACATGCTAATTGGTTTGGATGACGACTTAAACGAGCTTTGTATCTGGTGCAGTGAAGACTAATTTCTTTTTCTATAGTTCGAATTCTGAGATCTTGATGTATCAACCAATTGGGAACGTATTTTGGAGCGTTTACAATTCCTTTCAAAATTTTTTTTAGAACCTCTGTAGAATAGTTGTTTGATTTACTGGCCGCACTCCATAGTTGTAGACCGTAGGACCATATTGGTTTAATAATTAACTTGTATATTAGGAGTTTATTTTCTATTGAAACTTGTGATTTCCAGCCCATTAACCAATTAAGAAGCCTACGTTTTAGTTCGAGCTGTTGGCGCTTCTTTAGTATATGTTCATGCCAGGTTAGCCTCCTATCTAAATGTATTCCCAGATATTTAACTACATTGAATATAGGAACCAATTCACCATTCAGTCTAACAGGAGGGCTTGAACTTTGTCGTAGGGTGAAAGTAATACGAACTGATTTAGAGTTGTTTTATTATACTTTTATTCTCCATAATTTCATTCACTTTTCTATTTTGTAGCAAAAATCCGCACTTAGTTGCCAACCTGATAGTAAAAGTGATTGATAAATAATACACCTCTGTTTATATATATATATTCTATTATGAATGTCGAAACATTGAAACGCACAATGTTCTTTTTCAAGAAACTGAGATCATGTTTCAAGTGCATTGACACATACTGACTGGCCGGTCGGTTGGCTAGCTATATAAGCAGATAAGCATAAGGCGATGTATATGCCTTTGCCTTTTAATTGTTATTGATTGTTCAATGGCGAACAAATGAATTGAGGGAATTGGGAGTGCATCATAAAGGCACAAACACATAAACTGATACAAACCAACTGACGAGGGACAAGATTATAATATAAAAGACTTAAAGGCGATTATAAATCGCTTTGCGATTTGCTCGCGGACGCGATCTGATACCATTATTGTGTTTGTCGTGACACATAACCTTAGTTTTCATATGCGATGCATCATGTGGATTGGATACTGTTACACGGTATGAAATTGTATATCTGGTACGATTTTTTTTGTATTTTAATGACTCATTTTATTAATAATTGAGATGGAAAGATTACATGTTTTAAATGTCTTGCTATTTTAGTTTTAATTCATCCAAGATAAGACTTTGTACCTTAAGGAAACATACTAATATCTATGTTGTACAAATATCTAGTAAAATACATAGGTTTTTATTCAGACTCACATGGAAGATTCACATTATAGAAATGATAGGCTCAAAACCACCAGAAAAAACTAGCTGATGAATTGCAAGTCTCAGGGGCCAATTTCGCCGTAATAGACCAAAGTTATGGCAAGCTTATGTTACGCTACGTTTTTGATAAGATGGTACTCAAAACTGTCCAAATTCTATATATTTGCCGTTCCATCCGACCTTTTACACATAAAATTATTACATACTAGCAAACCCGACAAACTCCGTTTTGCCACCAGATGGTTTCGTGAGAAAGATGAAGAAATTTTTTGTTTGTTTTATAATTGAAAAGGAAAACTTTGATTCTATTACACAACAGTAATGAATTTATTTCGATTACGAAAATGAAGCGTTTTTTAGTTGAACTTCTCTAAGTAAATGAAAGTGAATCCGCAAATTATCCGTTTCATTGAAGTGTTCTTTGGTGAACCACATTTTTTGTTTTTTGGTCTGACGTTAACACAAACAAAGCGGATGATTTCCCAACTCGTGAACAGGCAACGTATAACTGCCCGTGTGAAAAACAATGATTTTCTAAATAATCTATTTGAATTTCATCCCGCAAGCACTAAGCGATTGGCCTTGCGTTAATTGTCATTGCGAACGCTAGGCGAACTGGAAATTGCAATCGTTTGAAGTCAAACGGAAGACCAGTCGGAATCATTGGTATGTCACCAAATCGCCAGCAATTTTTGATTGAATGGTGAAATTCAGTGCGTGTACATCATTACTCTTTGCGGCGAGAATTGCTCGGTGAGTTAAGCAAGCATAATTCTGATAATTCTCACTAATAACATTACTCGAGTTTTTAATTACGGTGCGTGAAGTTCCAGCAATTTGCATCAAGGCACGATGCCATGCACCACTAACTTATCTATATTTCTTATCTATAAACCTCGCGGAGCCCGAGACCTTTCCAACGAATGCAAAATTGTCGAAATCGGTTCGTGCGTTCTGGAGTTATATCGCCAGGAAGGAAAACCAGACTTATTTTTATATATATGTAGATTACTTATTATAAAATACTTTTTTAACGTTGGTAGGTTTTCTAGGTTTGGCGACCACATAGCACTTTGACAGTTTTTAGTATCATTCGATTCCACAGATGACAACCCAAATAGTTGTTCCATCTCCGTGTGACAAATAATTATTACAATTTACGAAATAGGGCGATTGTTTTTTTATTAATGCAGCAATGCCGGACGATGCTTATTTCCATTTGGAAACATATTGTTATTTATAAGTGAAAGCCTGTTGTCGCGACTGCTTGACAACAAACAGGCTGTGTGAAATGGGATCGAACCCGAGACCTTTAATTCAGGTCCAGTCTTTTTAGCGACGTACATACAACCGAGCCCGATTCTTAACTGAACTTTAAAATTTGATATAAAATATATAATTCGTATTCATTAAGAATTTTTACTATTTTACAGCAAATGTAAAATAAATTTATAAGTCGTTTTGGTGGTTTAGACTATATCTGAACTTTTGATTCTTGTCTTGGTTTTATTGGACATTACAATATTATTTGGAACAATATTATTTGACTCAATTTATTTTATTTGATCATTTCAAGAAGAGAAAAAATGTTTTTGTATAGTGATCTTTATAATTTTCCACACTCATTTGTTATCCGATATTAGAAAGATGCGATTTCAGATTATTTCTATATCCTCTGCACTTTGCACAATTATTTGCAATATTTATATGTAAAATGCACTTTAGAAAGTATAATTTCTTTTATTTCTAATGTTACTTATTAATTGATAATTTTTAATGTTAAATGATTTATTTTGCAATGACCGAAGAATAGAAAAGCGGAAAGAAACTTTGTTGTCGAACAAAGCGGAAAAATGTTTATTTTTTATTATTTCATTTATGTTAGTATAGATATAAATACTATAAATAACTGTTTTATATATCAGTGACTGATTTTTTATGTTTAAATATAGTAACTATTAAAAGTAAAAAAATAATAATCACTATTATTATAAAAAATTTAGCACTTTTTGTAATTTATGAAATCATCTGTATATACATATTTCATTAAAACTTTCTGTAACATCGAGTTGATTATATTTTTCAACGTATTTCAAATATTTTTTAATAAGATGGATGTTTATGGTAATAGAGATTATGGTCTCAAAGAACATACTAAAATCTTGACTAAATTATGTTAAAAATTCGTCAAAATTTAGAAAAATGATGCATTTTATGATGAGCAAAAATTTGATATTTTAACGACTTTTTCTCCAAAACTAATGAAACTCGATAAGATAAAAATTCAACCAATTCTTCCTTATTATCAATACAAATGATGTGTTTTTTGAATCACTCAACGCTCTGTTCTCTCAAAATTACAAATTTTTGCCTCGTTTTACCCCGTATCTTCCAAATGACCTGCCTTTGCCAAAAACTAATTAGCACGTCTCCCCATTTATGGCAATGGAATGTTTTTTTGAATCATTCAAATCGGTTGATCCGTGCTTTCGAAATCATGGACAAAAAATTGTATCCAAACAACCACACATGGATACTACATACACGCACACGCACATACACGTTGAAATAATTTTATCTAAATAGGTAAATCTCAACTTTTTTTTGATTATTTACATATATCGTTAAGTTCGTGCAAACGTTCCTTAAGACAAAATTATACTTTTTTTAAAAAAATTTTTTGTTGGCCTCCGCTGTACAGCATTTTTAGCCACCTACATTATTCATATTATTTTTCATCATATTTTTATACAATTCTCACATATATATTTTTTATACATATCATCTCATATATTATCTCTTCTTATATCCTCAATCCAGTTCAATATTTCATATTTAATTCTGGTATTGCTGGAGATTCGAACCGAATTCCTCCATCGTGTGAGTTGAGAACGCTATTGAAGTGAAGTGAAGCTATTCCCGCCACAAAAATTATACTCACACCTAGTTATCGATTTCAGTGTCACATCTTACATTAAAACTAGTAGGATAATTATACTACATTAAATGTGGGTTTTTACATTATTTCTATTTATTTATCACGTATATTTCCAAGCGTTGCTCCGTTATTTCATCTACATGAATTACAATAAAAAGTATATATTTTAACTTGAACCAAAGTATTACATGTGACAAACATCTCAAATATTTGCAAACACTTCATAATTGTCGCAAAATACAGTAATTCGATGATTTTTTGCCGTTTCCATCCTCTTGTAAGGTTTGTTGTCACGCCATATTATTATAGGAATTAATTATGATACCGTTGTTTTCTGTCGAGAGAGCCGACATCGAGCTCTCTTGTACTTTTGTTCTTTTGTGCGGAAATTTCTAATTTTGCAACAAACGGCGATGCTGTGAAAATTGCCGGCGGCTGTCGAGATTTTTTGCAGATTTTATAATATATAGATACATACACACATGGACTAAAAACGTTAAGGAAATGCATAAAGCTCGCAAACGCATAAAGCATAAAGAAATTATATTTCAAATGTGAATTTCGAGCCAGCGAAATTTTTAATAGAGTTTTTTCTTCATAGTGATAAGAGTTGATATTCAGAACCAACTGCATAAAATATTGTAGACCTATGAGAAGTGGTTTGCAAAAATGAGGGCGCCAAGTAAAAAGGCGTTTAAGTGAAAATAAATACGTCATATAACAATTTTAAATAATTTTTATTAGTAATATGGTAACACTCGTGATGCACACGTTTATTAGTGTAAACCATTATACACATTTATATAATGATAAATTATAAATTATATATTTATAATAACATTAAACTTATGTATAATATTTAAAAACAATAATGTAATTAAAGTCATACTTCAAATATGACATGATCGGTTTGTCATTGTAATTAGCATTTAGAAATGAACCTTCATTAGAGAATTGAAGTAATTGCTGATTAATAAATTCTATAATATTCGATCACACAGAGGATCATGCTAAACAACGTCTAAACAAATATTACTTTCGCAATTTCACTCTTCATGTAATTGTGTTTGAAGAACTTCATGTAATTAAAATTAACATACATTCATTGACTGCTTGTATTTTTTTTTTACTTTTTTGCTGGCGCTATAATCTCATTCTTTGAACAGCTGTAATATCTGTCTTGCCTAAAAAATATTCTATTTTAATTACTTCATAGATTCATAAAGACTACGAATAATATAGAAATAATTTCTTATCAATAAACTTACGTTTAGTACACGGCACATGTTTTTTTTTTAATATTTTCAAGGACAAGGTAAAATATTGTTCTGATTCACGCATTTTTTATTAAATCAAGATTTTGTAGTTTTTTTTACTTTATTATTAAAGATCAAACAAAATACTACATGAGGCAATACAAGTTCCGGAAATTATGGAATTAATAAATAAAATCTCAAAATTATTTTTTTCAAAATGTTAAGTTATTGTGCTACCTAAGTTTTATAAAAGATCTTGAGTTAAAATAAATATTTCAGTTTTAATTTATCAAACGTTTTCCACCACGTTTATGTTTTTGTTAGTGTTATATTGTCCTTAAATATATTGTTTGTGGTTTTTGTGATATTTTTGCCACATAATAAATATTATTTAGATTAAAGTAATAGTTAAGTGAATTTATTGTAGTTTAAATAATTGTTTTGCTATCTTCAAATGAAGATATGTATTCATGTTGTAAATTTATAGATTGTATATATTTTTTAATATTAAATGTAATAAAAAAATCTTATAAAAACTAAAAAAAACTTTCAGGTTTTTTAAAATTATCAGCTAACCTATATAACGTTTACAAAAATTGCTTCAATGAGTAATTTTCATTATTAAGGTTCTTTGGCTTGTTATTTAGATCTACAATTAGTATTTTTTGCATTAATTTTCTATTCTGTAGTTGCTAAGGCAGATGGTTTCTTAGGAAACTAGCTGTAAGTGGAATTCTGTCTTAAGGCAATTAAGGCATCGTGCCTTAAGGCAAATTGCTGGAACTTCCCGTACCAAAAATTATTTTTTTTAAAAACAATTAACATTTTTGAAAAAAAATTACTTTGAAAGAATAAGATTTTTGAGAAACTATAAATTGGACAAAAAATAACTTTTTTTTGAAAAAATTTTTTTTTTTAAAAAAACATTTTTTTTTAATTTTTTTTTTTTGAAAAAAATTTTTCTTTCTATATTTTGACATATTGTAGAAGATCTGAACTTTTTTTCAAAGCAATCGTACTGCTTTAACTGCATAGGGACAAAATATAAAGCGCGTAAGCGCCGCGTCGCTGTCTAAAGCATAAGCATTGGTACGGAACCCATAGAAATGTTAACAAAATGTATACTTATTGTTAAAATCTCTATAAAATATCTGATAATTTGATGTGCATATGTCTAATGATCATTTTTGACCGCCAAATGGCTCATTTTTTTACTTTTTCCTCCATATCTCCGAAACTGCTAGACCTACCTTCATGAAAATTTTATCGATTCTTCATCTTGTCAATACAAGTGAAATGTTTTTTGAATTATTCAAATCTGACACTCCGTTCTCTTAAAAACTGAGTTACCGTTTTCGGCACTTTTTGCCCCGTATCTTCGGAACGGCTAGACCTGCCTTCGCCAAAAACTAATCAGCACGTCTCCTTATCAATACGAATCGAATGTTTTTTGAATTATTCAAATCGGTTGATCCTTGTTCCCGAAATCGTCGACGAAAATTTGTATCCGCACATACATACACACACGCACATACATACATACATACATACACACACACACACACACACACACACACACACACACATACATCCATTTTTTCTAAGGTATGCCAAAATGTTCAAAAACCTTTGAAACGTAAAGATATATAAAAATTTTCATTTTCGATTTTTTTGCGATTACTATAACTTGCCCTACGGGAAGTTAAAAATAGGAAAATGTTTTCCTATGCAAATTTGTTTCTCATTCATTTTGATATGGTTGTAAACTCGATCCTGAATTATATTTGTCCTTTTATTTATAATTATTATTAATATGGCTGTAAATTATTCCAAGAAAATTTGTCGATTTGTTATAGACTATCGAGACTTAGTAAGATAATTTGTTTAACAACTATGTCGACTTGACTAATCATCTTACAAAGTTAGTAATTGAATTAGTTGTAATTTTCATTACCCTATTAATTTCAAATAAATTCTGTTTTGCTTTTTATGGTTTAACTAAGGAATGTCCTTAGATGAGATAAAGAGGATCT
The DNA here is from genome assembly GCF_003426905.1 of Ctenocephalides felis. Taxonomy (NCBI): domain Eukaryota; kingdom Metazoa; phylum Arthropoda; class Insecta; order Siphonaptera; family Pulicidae; genus Ctenocephalides; species Ctenocephalides felis. Next base: position 60,739,789 of record NW_020536999.1, read on the forward strand.
CAAAATGTTGCAAGAGTTGGAAGAATTCGCAACTTCAGTGTTTTATAAAATTATAAACAATAATTTCACACCTACAGATGAATCTTTTTATTTATATATGTACACATTAATAAAAATTTTAAGATTTGTTATAAATAATTTATAGGATTTTTTTTGTACACCACTTCGACTATTAATACTAGTACGTATACTAATAATCGTTGGACACTCTTATGAAGATAATAATTCAAAATCTGATCTCTATCGCATTTTAATCTGAATTATAAATGTGGAACGCCGTTGAAGAATAAGATGATTTCGAAATGTTTTAACAAAAGGAAGATATTGCAACAGATTGTTTCATTTTCTATAAAATATAGCAGAATGATATCGCTATAAATCATATAAATATAACTATAAATATAGCTATAAATCATAGTCATACATGCACTCATAAATAGGTTGTCAAATATCTCCCTTCCGCCTTTTTGTATTATAAACCAATAGCAAAAAAGCGGAAGGGAGATATTTGACAACCTAATATGTATACGTAAATTTTATCTTAAAAATATTTTTAATCTAATTTATACGAATTTTTTGATCAGGTATCTCGACATGGTATATACTGACAATCTTGTGGAGTTAGCAATTGAATTCATTTTAATGCTCAGTGTTTTATTGATTTTCAAATGAAAGTCATGTATTTTGTGATCAACTGTGGAATGTCATTAAAGACGAGATGAGGCTCTCGAAATGTTTCAATAAAAGTGAGGAATCGTAACATCAAAGTGTTTCACTTTCTATAAATTATGGCAGAAATGTAGCTAAAATCTCTCTCCATAATACTTACAATTTTTTATTATTTATTAACAATAACATATTTCATAAAAAATATAATGATAATACTAAGAATTTGTAGGTATCTTAAAACTTTTTATTTCTTAATATTAACATGTAATTTGTTTTATGAAATTTTAATTACTCATTACTTTTGTTATTTTTTAATGTAGCCCTTGAAGATGAGTAAAACTCAGACTATCAATTTATATATATTTTTTTTTCATTCATTTGGGCACTTTGCTATTCTAATTCTATGGATAGTATTAAAACTTTGCCAAAAAAGGACAAGTTAAAATAGAATTTTGAGTCAATGAAATTTTCAATATATTTTTTTCTCCATATTCTTGAATATCAACTTATAAGTAAATCAGGTTTACACATATTGAATTTCGATGAAATTTTGCATTGTGATAAGGTTGATAGTCAAAATGAAATCTTCATAAACGATATCGTCAATAATTGGATGCATGTCTGAATAAATATTTATATATTAGATTATTCGACTTCGAAATTGTTGGAACAAATTCTGGTTTGCCAACACTATTTTGAATATTATTATGTTTGCCTTTGCATCCGTCAGAATGGGCTGGTTGTTCACATATACTTTCTGAACAGTTAAAAAAATACACCCTCAAAATTTGCTTTGTGGGAGCAGGTTATAATTTTTTTCTTTTTTTTTTTACTTTTTCAAAAATTGAAGGGATGATGACGCAATCGCGGAATGACTGCCATAACGGTACTTTCTTAATGAACCGATAATAAAATATTATTAAAAAATTACTAGCTTTGAGAAAACAGGTTAGTCAATTAGTTCACTGGCTCTTAGACTATAAATACTACATGAATTTATGGTTTAAAGAACAGTGTTTTGTCAGTTAGCGAAAATACCATTTATTACTTAGTTTTAAATGCATAGAATCAATTGAACTTTTTGGCACAAAGCCTGTTGAACTCCAAAGTGATGCTTTAAAACTTTTAGACAATAACTCGTTGAAAATGTATCAGTTTCCGTTTTTCTATTTCAGCCTTGATATCTATTTTAATCAATGTTGTATCAATGAATCAGAGATCTATACAATAAAACAAACGAGTTTATTCACATAGAGGTGATGTCATGGCCGAACGTTGCAATTTATCAAACTGATTAAATTGTTAAGAATATATAGTAAAGTGATATTATACTACATCCAAAACTATCCAATCAATTAAGGGTTTACTATAATACGGTAATAAGATAACAGAGCAAGCTTATCCAAAAATAGGCTAAGTTATAAAGATTAAGACTAGTTAATTTTCGGACATCAGATTTTTACCTCACCAATACGATTTATTTGGATAAAATAATATCGATTTTAATAAAAATACCTAACAGGACAGTTTACTTATCAATCGTGACAGAAAGAAGATATCTGTTACGGCAACGAGCAGCGAAATCTGGCGTAATGAGCTCTAAGAGGCGTTCAAACTAGTTTCTCGTTAGATTCCCACCGGAATCTAATTTATAGGTCTGAGAACAAAATAGATGGGCGTGTTCCTGCCGTTTAAGTAGATAAACTCTCTTTTGTTCGGTAATCTAATATCAGGTGGATATTAGATGATATTGATACTTATGTAATACAGCCGTAAAAATATGATTTGTTATTAGTTTCGCTTGTGCTTTTAGCAACATACATTTTATATGATGATCATATTATTTTTTTCTCTAATTCTATTCCAATTAGTAAGGACATCTATTAGGTCGTGTTATGATAACTGTGGTAATTAAGACTTAAAACTAGTGGGGTGCATGGCATCGTGCCTTAAGGCAAATTGCTGGAACTTCCCGCATCGCAATTAAAAATCTTGGTACGGAACCAAAAAAAATTCACACAAAATGTGTACAAATTATTAAAATCTCTATAAAATATCTGATAATTTGATGTACATATTCCCAATAAACATTTTTGACCGCCAAATGACATTTTTTACTTATTTTTTATTGAGAATCTATAACCGCTGGACCTGCTTTCACAAAAATTTAATCAGTTCTTCATCTTGACAATACAGGTAAAATGTTTTTTGAATCTCAAAAACTGAGTTACTGTTTTTGGCACTATTTGCCCCGTATCTTCGGAACGGCTAGACCTGCCTTCGCCAAAAATGAATCAGCACGTCTCCTTATCAATACGAATCGAATGTTTTTTTGAATTATTCAAATCGGTTGATCGGTGTTCCCGAAATCGTCGACGAAAATTTGTATCTGCTCAAATATACTACATACTAATACTAAATATACAATAAACAAATACACACTCACGCACATGCACACACACACATACATCCATTTTTTCTAAGGTATACCAAAATGTTCAAAAACCTTTAAAACGTAAAGATATATAAAAATTTTCATTTTTGATTTTTTTGCGATTACTATAACTTATCTTACGGAAAGTTAATAAGTGTTATATATTTTTTCTCATTACTATTTCAGTGTTTTCACTGAATTATGATCAAAATTTTTATGAGTCGTGGAAAAGCATAAATTTTTCTTCAAAAAATATATTTATTTTTACTAAAAGTTCTCCACTCCTGAAGCTTTTGTGGAACTTCTTTGATCATTTAAATATCTTATAATTCTGAATTAGAAAATACATATAATCCTGAATTTTTCTCCTTTATCACAAATTTATATTTTGTAATATGTCATCATAAGTGATCATTTTTGTCCTTTTTATGAATGTTTTGCAATTTATTAAAATTTTCTTGAGCTTACGGAAAAGCTCAAAGATAAGATTAAAGTATCTAACATTTGGAATTTGTATTTTTGTTAAATTTCTGTTCAATAGTTGTTTCAGCAGTTGATTTCTTAGACTACTAATTCTTGGAAAAAAAAGGATAATGATTTCCTAATTGTTAAAGTATATAGGCCTTTCTTCGATGCTGTTTTTATCCTGTTTGATTTTAAGGTCTCAATCGATAATTTCATTGGTCACATATCAAGTGGCATTTTCTATAGTTTATAGTATAACTTTCGCTTGTACTTTTTTGTAATATAATTTTAAGTTGGAAACACTTGCAAAATGTATAAATCATAAGTTCACATTGAAACTATTATAATTTTATATAATAATATCTTACTCTCGTATGGCATTTTTGACTTTTGTTCGAGCATCCTGTAAAGATCCTGAAATTTTATTGTCATCTTGTTTCCGTTTGTAAATAATTTTTAGAAAATTTGTCGTTTTTCTTGTAGGATGTCTGGATTTTATAGACTAATGTCTTACAGACTCAGCAACTGAAGTAATTTGTTGATCAGGTATCTCGATTTACAAAGTATGTATAATAATGATCTTACAAAGTTAGTATTTGTTTGAATGTACTTACGCACATTATTTTTGTATAAAATCTAATTTTACATTTTTTTTGTAGTTACACGGGCAAAAGACGGAATTCACATCATGTGTTCAATATTTTCAAATTTTTTTGTTTCATATTTCATTCCTTGCTTCTTTCGTGCCTTTTACATGAATAATTTCTATAAATTGTATTTTAACTATTCTTTGCCATCTTTATTCATGATTTCCATTTTAGAATACTTTAATTTATTTATTTATTCTTTACCAAATGGTACATTTTTATTTAATTGCTTAAACGCTTTATTCTTTAAATTATTGAAACATTAATGTAATATTTCATTAATGTTTAATTAAAAATTTCTCATAAGAAACAGTATTTTATGTTGGAATAAGGCTCAACTTAGAGGAAGCAATAGTTATCAATTAAATATTAAATGCTACCGGCTTATGAAATTAAGTGAAAATGGCTGAAAAGAAAAATGAAAGCCATTTAAATTATTCAACTGTTAATAAAGATGCTATTAAATGCGAAAACGATTATATGTATGTAGATATATATATATATATATATATATATATATATATATATATATATATATATATATATATATATTAAATTTATATATGTATATATATACTAGCTGACCCGGCAAACGTTGTTTAGCCATAAAAAATATTTTTCAAAAAATTTTAGTATAAAAAATAATTGGTTGTGTATGTGCGAAGTATGTAGTATATGAGTAAATGAGCTAACATAAATTAACTATCTAAATGGACAGTTTACCTACTGCAAGACAGGCCAAATTAGGAGATTCAATGTTCTGATATTATATAAGAATTAGGAATTTTGAAATATGCTGTGGCATACCTAGCGAATCGGTTGTTATTTCCAGAACTCTGTGGAAAAATTTATAGCTTTGGCATATATTTGTATGGTACCTAGTTGCCTATCAAACATTGTTTCATCTTCAGATTTTAATTTTCAATCTTAACATTTTTTTTGTTAAAATTGTTCTTTCTGCAAACCATTCATGAATTGCAAATCGAGAAATATTTGTATGGCTAAATGGGCAAATCTTGTGAATCAGAGATTATGCAAAAATTGATCAATATTTTAAAGCATCTAGTTTTTAGATGGTAATATTTCTATCGTCAATATCTAAAAATTAGTGGCGGTATCGTGGTATCGTGTCTTAAGACAAATTGCTGGAACTTCCCATACAGAAAATTAAATTTTTTAAAAAAGTTTTAAGATTTTTTGAAAACGTTGAAATCATATTTTTGAGAGTTTTGATGTTTATGAAAAAATTTGACTTCTGGAAAATTTTGAACTTTTTGTAATAGAGACGAAATATCGAAGCGCGTAATCGCCGCGTCGCACATTAACGGATAAACATTGTTACGGAACCCACAGAATTGTAAACAAAATTAGTGCTCATTATTAAAATCTCTATAAAATATCTGATAATTTGATGTGCATAAGTCTAATTATCATTTTTGACTGCCAAATGGAATTTTTTTTGCTTTTGTCAATAGATTTCCGAAACCGCTAGACCTGCCTACTCAATAATGTAATCAGCTGTTCATTTCGTAAATACAAGTACATTGTTAAATTATTCAAATCGTACGCTCCGTTCTCTCAAAAACTGAATTTGAACCGTGTTTGAAACTTTTTGCCCCGTATCTTCGATACGGCTCGACTTGTCTTTGCCAAAAACTAATCAGCAGGTCTCTTTATCAATAGGAATCGAATGTTCTTTGAATCATTTAAATTGGTTAAACCATGTTCCCGAAATCATCGACGGAAATTTGTATTCGAACATACATCCATCTTTCCATTTTTTCTTAAGCATGCCAAAATAATCAGAAATCTTTAAAACGTAAATAAAAATTTCCTTTTCGATTTTTTTTGGGATTACTATGACTTACCCTATGGGAAGTTAATTATTTTGAAAATGATTTTAGCGGATATATTGTTTGCTAAAAATTTAAGCTCTTCCATAAGTATAAAAAAATCTTAAAACAGAAATTCAGTGAAAAAGATTTACTTAGAAACACGTTAATAATTTGCTATATAAATTGCATTAGATCGGTATGGTATAGGTTTAAGTTATTATAATTGTGAACTTTTGAGAAGTATTTTTGAGATAGAAATTGCATCAGGTAGCTTTAAGATTCTAGACGCATACTTCATATAAGACATTGAGGAATAAAAATGCTAGGTTTAAATTTTTAGTCTGATTGCTGCATAAAAACTTTTATATAAAACTACTTTTATATATTACTTATATATTTTTGAGTGTCAAGTTGCATCATTTATTTTAAGTTTCAAGATTGATGCTTAAACTTAAACTTAAGGCAGATAAAGAAATTAGGTTTGTAACTATTAATTAATTTTTGATAACTGTAAAAAGTAAAGAAAAAGAGAGATCTAAAACAGGATTATGAATATTCTTCCAAGTTTCTGCAATACATTTTTTTGTTACATTACTCAGTTCTATTAATAATACTTTTATTTCTAAACGTAAAATAAGTACGTATATAGATAGATAAATTTAAGATACATCTAATTTGGCCAAAGAACGTCACGAGTGTGAAAATATATGCAACACCGTATAAAAATAACTGCATGAAGTCCAAGCTAATGTTTTTTGTACTAGATTCTCATGGGAATGCTTTGCATACAGTTCCCACACTGTTGTGTTTATAGTTGGCTTAATTCTTTCTGATTTTAGTAAAAATTAATTATCACATTAATTTATTTATATCTTTGAATAAATATTTATTAACATTTAGAAGCATATTACTAATTGTGTGCTTTCCAACGAGCTTTTCTATTTAACAGGTACAGTGGTGGGGTGTCTGGAATCCCACAAAAATAAGATATTGAAGATATTCAAATAAGTTATTGAAATAAGTACTTACTATCTAAATTCTAATCTAAAATTTATATTCTTTAATTTAAAAGTTCTATTTCTAAAATCATTGAAAAATTAATATAAGGGAACATTTTATTGAAGTTTTATTTAAAAAAATATTTTTTTAACTTTTGTTGCATAAGTTTTGTTATTTAAATTAGAATGATATTTTTATACATATATATATATATATATATATATATATATATATATATATTTATTTTGTATTATTTTTGGATTCTTGTTCGAAACTCTACATATATATATATATATATATATATATATATACTTTAACAGCAATCAGAACCTTTCGTTCTATGAGCTGTTGGGCTGAAACTTCTCCTTTCTTCGTATTTTTTACGTAACCCAATTGTTAATCCACCCATATTTGATGATTTTTTGTCCAATAGGGCTGACTTTTTATTGATGCAGCAATGCCGGGCAAAGGCTATTTTCACTTTATAGGAAATATATTGCTATTTATATTTCCAAGTGAAAATCGTTGTCTCTGCTGCCTGACAACATGCTGCTCGAAGTGGGTATCGAACCCGGGACCTCTGATTCAGGTCCCATCGCTCTTAACCGCTTACCTACGGGCGAGCCCAAAGTGATATTTAAAACACATAATTTTAATATATGTTTTTCTATATAATTTTGTATTTTAGTACTTTTGATAAAAAATATGTTCTATCTCTAATTTCATGAGACAATGCAATTTAGATTTCAAAAGAAATGGATTACCTCAAGATGTACAATAAAAATTCTATTCAAATTATTGATTATGGTTGTATAGAATAAATTCTGTAATTTTAATATACCTAGTCATAATAAATTTTTACTTTACTTATGGAGTAGTTTAGTTGGAATTTGAAAAATCGTTTTTTAAAGATCTATTTTAGATAATATGTTACTATTAAAAATTATAGACTGATATTTACTTTTGTCAACGTTTTCTCAAAATCGATTGAACCGATTTTACAATTTTAAAAACCATTCGGCGAAACTTGAAAAAATTTCTTTACAATTATTAAAAAATGCTCAATATTTTGTTCAGGTTTTCGCAAAACATCTTGAACCGATTTTGAAAATTCACAAACCGTTAGAAAGATATTATTTGGGAATCGTGCTGATTAGTTTTTGCCAAACATCAGCTGGGCATTTCTTCTTAATAAGTGTTATTTTTTGTGTTTTCAATGAAACTTAACATGACCATACAGTTTATAACCTAATAGAACGTCCTAGAATGTGAGAGATCAGCAAAAAGTGATTGAATTGAAAAAATTCATTAAAATTTTAGGATTAATTTTAGTTTCATTAAAATTTTAGGTTGCGATTTTAGCTCATACTACCTGGTTGTTGAGCACTATAATTAATATAATTTTATATATTATAAGTGTGTTTGAAAGATATCAGTTGGAAATCACATTGATTATAATTACTACAACTGTAGTTGTAGTGAAAATGCAACTTTATTTTTAAATAAACAGTTGAACGTTTTATCTAAATAGCTAAATCTCGAATAGTGTTGATTGAGCCGATTATTTACACGTGTCGAGAATTTTGGGCAATTTGCCTATATGCATTATGCTACTAACAGCTAGGTTTAACTAATTTTTGACGCTGTTTCTTTCAATTGGACTAGATTATTATAAATATTAGTATGATTCTTTCTACTAGATTATTATAAATATTAGACTTCTATATTCTAAAAATGTATCCAAGTTTTTCATCATTAGCAATACATACGAAACTATATTTATACATAATTTGTTTTTTATATTAAATCAATTTAAAACGCGCTTTTAAAGATATAATTCGTATTTTTGATTATTTTGGACTTTTTTATCAGATTTATCTCTTAGATTAATAGAAAACTTCATAGTGAACCAGTTGAGCAACTTCTTTTTTGTACAATTTTGCTGTTAACAACTTTTTCACTAATAATTTACTTTTTGCGTGTTTTTTTTTCTACATAATGCAATTTTCGAACATTTATGGTAATTCTGCCCATGAAATTTTCGTTGTAACATGCATTCCTAACAAATTTTATCCCTTACGTCAATTTATCCCGCGGCCATGGACATATAAATATTTGTCTGCTTAATGTGTGTGTATGTAAAAAACAGGTTCTTTCGCTAACAAGAAGGACGGCAAAACGACGGAGAAACAGAAATAAATAAATAAAAAGTAAAAAGTTTCATCTTTAAGCATTCAACTTTAGCTCATCTGCTATGGACATTGCAGGATGTGAGGTTATACTAACACACACACACACAAATATATATATTAAATGTTAAATATGAATAATACAACACTCAGATTTTTAACACACACTTTATTTGGTAATTACATACGTTTCGAGACCATGGTATGCCTCATCTTTAGTGTATTTTCAAAAAAACAGTTACTTATATGCTACATATTCTTTAATATTTTATTTAAATTACATTTAATTTTTGATAATACAAAAAACACCAACTATCAATGCAAAGCTTGACACAGTACTAAAACATGTGAAATATTTTAAACATATCTTAAGTATCGAGATGAAGAAACAGGATGGGTATTATTATAATGGAAACAAATGGAGTGCGCGATCGCATACTAAAATCAACAAATGTGAAAACAGATTAATTTATTGAAGAGAATAAGATAAATGAAAAAAAAATTATAAATTATTAATGATGTTTATATAAGAGTCGTTATATACGACAATACCCATCCTGTTTCTTCATCTCGATATGTACTTCCAAATCCAAGCTTCCAAATTGATGAAAAGGTCTCTGAAGGTTTTAGCTCTTAATATTCAAAATAGTCCGCTCTATCGCACTCCAACCAAAGTTTCTCATGGAAATAACGTGAAAAAAATTCCATTTGTTTTTTTACAATTTTATAACATAATTTGCTTGAACTTTCCGTATAGTAACTGAGCATTGGAGTAATAAAAATAGTAAATAAATATAATAATAAATAATCAATAAAAATTTATCAATCGTTTAAAATTATTAACAGAACTTTAAAATATCATAAATTCATATTCATAAACACTTTTCGCTCCGTATCTATAAAACAGCTGGACCAACTATTCACTTTTTTTTATTCATGCAATTCAATTGGCTGCTCGGAAACTTTATTTCTAATTTCTGCACTCTTTGCTTTGTATCTCAGAAACAGTTGGGCCTACCTTTCCTAAAAACTAATCAATTAGTCTCCTCCCATCAGTAAAAATCGAATGGTTTCTGAATCATTCAAATGGGTTAAGCGGTGCTCCCGAAAACGTCGACGATAAATTGTATCCACAAAAAACACACACACTGTTGTATGTGCGTATTAAGTCTGTCTCTCTTTTGATTAACTTCGTTGGATTATAATTTAGGTTAGGTCATTTGTAGCTGTGGACTGTATTAAACACTGATTTGTCGATATAATTTATGTCACTAAGTTCTAATTGAAGAAGATATATTTATTGATTATTTATTACATATGTTGTTACGCGGTCTTTAGTTTCAGAAGTGAGAAAATATAAGATACAAATCCGATATTCCCTCTACAGAGTAGTAACCATCTGGTATAAAAGCTCAATGCCATGAAGCTTGCCGCTTTCATGGCCAATATAATAAAATGAAAATACATTCTTTTAAGGTATGCCAAACCTTTGAAACGTAGAGATATGCAAAAATTTTCATTTTTGATTTTTGGACGATTACTATAACTTACTCTAAAGTTACTAAATTAATATTTTATAATTGTTTATTGCCATCAGTTTTAAGACAAAATGCCCATATACAATATAGTTGTTCAAGAATGTATTTTATAAAATTACAATGAACTAATAATATGTTAAATTAATTAAGTAATTATTAAATTAAATATAATGTATTAGTAAGTCATGAGAGAACTAGTTGAATTATTGAAAACGGAAATATAATTGAAAATAATTATTGATGGAATATCAAATTGCTCGATCATATGCGGTTGCTGACAAACTATAAGAAAATTTTAACAAAATAAAGTATTGAATATGTTATACTTTTATAATTGCATCAAGAATAGAAAAATATAATTAAATAAAATATATTCATACATATATTTGATGGGTTCATTTTAATTTTTATGTTTGTTGACGTAGTCCATGAATAAAACTTTTTATTATTGGATGGTTGAAAATTTAGCTGTCAATCATTAAAACAAGTTTTTTGATTGGTTGCACAAATTTCGTTTCACGTTTGTTGAAAATGGAAAATCAAAAGAAACATTTTTGTCATATTTCTTCAAAGGGAAAAATGCATCGAAAGCTCACATAAAGCTATGTCCTGTTTATGAATCATTATAAAATGTCAAATTTCTGTAAATTGTATTGTTAGCTTTAAAATGTATGAAAAATCTATTTAGAATTCGATCGGACTTAAAAGAAAAATAGCGAATATTAGATTTTGAGTATATCTCAAGAACCAGAAAAGTTAAGAATTCCTTAATATAATTTTTAAGATCAACATTTTTTTTCATTATAAAAGCTTACACCTGAGGAGGGTAAAAGTACCAACCGAACCTTCACTGGCAAAGGTGTAAAAAATGAAATATAGCAAATAATGAAGTAAATTAAGTTAAATTAAGCAATTTTACAAAAGATCAATCAAATAAATAGTTATTCCAACTCTGCTGATGTGTATATTCTGACTCAATACGAAATCAACGTTATTCACAGTGTTATCTCTGTAAAAAAATGCACCCATGAAATTTATAGTTTGCATTGATTTGTTAATGTAGCTATTATTTCGTAAAATCCATATAAAATTAAAATAAAACATTGAACCTGTTTGCCCCTTGGTTGTCCCAATTTACCCCGCCTATAGGAGTAAAAAGAACCAGTTGACAAATTTTTGTAAATCAGCAAAATACACATTTCTAGAATAAAGAACTAGCTGGAATTTTCACTGAACACAGTCAGATAGTTGTTTGTTTGATATGTTTTATAAGAACATAGTCAGATAGTTGTTTGTTTGATATGTTTTATATGAACATAGTCATATAGTTGTTTGTTTGATATGTTTATATATATTATTTGTTATGATACTATGTTTTGGTTTTCACGAGATAATCGCTCAAAAACAAATTAGACCTTTGTGCCCCGCTCTACCCTATGTCTTGTCGAATTCGATGGCCCCTTATCTTAAGATCAATTTCGAATCTAATCCAAAGCAAGCTGATCCGTCTCAATTCGCGGCTCGTCGTAACAATTAGCGTTTTCTAAGCGTCACGTTCAAAGCGCGCGTAACGTGTTATCACTGGTACGTGACGGCACGTCATGTCACGTACGAGTGATAGCACTGATAGCACGCACTCACGAATCGAATGCGACGTGACGATTGTTTGACAAACTAGCTTCGTGCGTATTGGGAAAATCATTTTTTCTTGATTTGATTGCCTGTTGTGATTTAAATTTGGGAGAAGAACTAGTGGGGCATGCCATTGTCCCTTAACGCGAATTGCTGGATCTTTCCGTTAATGAATTTAAACTTTTTAAAGCTTTAAATTTTTTTGAAATTCATGAAAAAAAATGTTTTTGAGTGAAAGGCTGAAAATTTTTAGGAATTTTGAAACATTCACTTTGACATTTTTGAATCATTTGAAAAGTCTGATTTTTTTTAAAGCGTATTTGCGCTGCGTAGCTATTTTAAAGGAACATCGAAGAGTTCACGCGTTTCTCAGTTTGACGATTATACATTTTAAATCTTGCAATAGAAACAATAGAAAAGTTTTTTTTTAATTTCAATATTTATTACAACTGTTAAATAATAACATCTAGAATTATTGATGAATAATAACATAAATTTAAATAAATAAGAGTGTAAAGATAGAATTTACATGAAAATAATATCCGTAATATGATGATTTAATATAAAATAGAAGCAAATAATAATAAAAATAAAGTTAATAATAATATAAATAAAATTTCTGAATAATAAAATAATACTAGAAAAATAATAAAATATAACAATATAACAATAATAGAAATAATAAGATAATGATATTAATAATAATAATAATAATATGAAAAGAAAAAGAAAAGTAAATAAAATTCTTACTATGGAATTTTTTCTAACGTTTTTTTTATTGGATTTCCGATACCGCTCGACATTTTCCAAAAATCTAACTAATTCTTCATTTCGTCAATACAAGTCCAAGGCTCTCCGAATTATTCAAATCAGATACTCTGTCGTTTTAAAAACTGAATTGCCAAATTTTGCTCTGTTTTGCCCCGTATTTTTGAAACGGTTGGACCTGCCTTTGCCAAAAACTAATCTGCACTTCTCCTCATCAATATAATTCGAAAGCTTTTTGAATCATTCAAATCGGTTGATCCGTACTCTCGAAACCGTGGACTAAAATTTGTGTTTGAACTACGTACTTACGCACACATACCTACACATTTTCTGATGTATACCAAAAATGTCCTTAAAACGCAAAGATTTGTAAAAAAAAATTATTTAAATTTTTTTACGATTACTATAACTTATTCGATTTTGTCCGAAATTTTATCGATCATAATTTTGTTGCTTGCCTTTTTTGAATCAACACCTAATACATAATAAAACCATCACTTTCCTAATAATTAACTTTAGTGGTCAGAGCTATGGGTTTCCTTACTGTAGTATCCCGAATCGATCACATGAACCTTATAAGACTATTATGTTATGATTGATGTTAATAATAATAATCAAAAAATTTAAGATATTTACATTAACTTATAGTATATTCGTATCTTTGTTGATATATTTATGAAGTTAATGGACAAAATTAGCGATATATCGTGTATAGTTAAAAATAAGTTGTACGTTGTACGTGCTTTAAATAAAGTTGCATGAACTTTCTTATGTCTGAAAATAATTTAGTTGATCAACAAGATATGAATGTAAAGTAAAATAATCTTATGAAAACAAAACGTAGGGAAATTAAACATGAATAATAATAACATGAATAGAACAACTGGTGATTAGCGTCAACGACTGGTTCAATTACTGGTAGTTGTGGTCAGAGGGCCAATTTTCTTTTTGAGTATTTGGTTCATGTGAAATTGTAATTTGTTATTGTATAAAGTTCTTGTTGTTTTGGTTTACTTTTTAATATTTTTTTTAATCATGATTGTTTTCTACACTTAATGGGAAGAATAGAGTCAATTTGCTAAGCTTGGTCAACTGATCATTCAACTTCATTAATCAGAATATAACTTTATAAGAAAAACATTGATGAAAAATAATTTTTAAAATTTTTGATATGTTTTTTTTTTGGCTCAATGGTAAGAGCTTTTGGCCAGAGAGTTCTACGTTCGAAGGTAGGCCTTATTACTGCATCAAGAATAGATCATCAGTATTAGAAGAATGAGATGTTGTTGAATAGCTCATTACACTTACTTATAATTCTAATTTCTGTTCTAAAATAAATAATAATAAACTTCTAATGATAAAGATAGGGTTCGACTGATTTTACTGTGTATTTGCTATAGAACGTTTTGATAGAATAAAAAAAATACTCGTTTCCTTAAATTTTCTCAAGAAGAAACGGCTGTTGAAAGAAACATTTCAAAGTTTATTTAGGATTTCAGAAGAGATAGTCGTTTGGTAGCCGTCATTTTTTCGATGAAACGAATTATTATAATGAATATTAAAAAAAATATAAAAGGAGAATTTATCCTTGTTTTGAATTCAAGCTTTTATTGTGTTTTAATGAATAAATCAATGTAATACAGTGTTCTATATAAATGCTGTATATAAATATTCTAAGATTGTATATTTAGGTACGTTGTTATGCTGAACTAAGCTATCTCATTTTTTTACACATGGTGCAACTTAAATAGAAATTACCTTTTGCCTCGATTGTTTTCATAAAATATACTATTTTTAAAACAATTTTGTGCTACGTGCATTTCTGTTAAGCAAAACACTTTTTCACATATTCTGTTATATTTGTACTAGCTAGGTTTTATAAAATAATATGTAATATTTAATAATTTGTAATGGTAGTATGAGTTCATTTATAAGCCAAATGACGTAAAGAGTGAACATAATTAATTCCGAAACGTCACAAAATAGCTATAGGGTAGAGTGGGAAGTGAAGGTCCGCGGGTAAAAAGGTCCACCACCAACATCTCAGAAATAAGTGAAGCTAGGAACTTCTTAACAACAATATTTGCAAGTACAGGGCAAAAGATGAAACGAGCCAACATCCCTATCACGATATAAACGGCCACATTGCCAATTTTTTAACGAAAATATATTTTCTCATTGTTAGTCCTTGTTTAGTGTATGATACCTAACTATAATTTTTAGTTATAATTCATTCACTTGTTTGAAGATGTGTTTTTCGCTTTAATAATACGTGTTTAATAGAGTGTCCGGTGCTAGGTGCCGTCCGGAGTTACGGGACTTTCCCTTACCTACCAAAATAAGATTTATAATAGTAGTTAGAGTTCATAAATTTTTCATTATGTTTAAAAATGTATATTTAGGTTATGATTTTTAATTTTGTTGTTTAACCTAATAATTTAACAGCATCAAATTGATTAAATAAGTAATTATTATTCCATGAAATCTTTTGTCAATTAATAATAGAATGGTGGATCTTTTTTCCTCCGTGCTGTTTCTTTTTATATCGTATATAGAATAAATAGGGTAAAATTGTTGAAAAATAGCAAAAAAACGCAATTACAAAAATTAGCTACGAATTGTGCTGAATATAGATAGTTATATAGTTGTTTGTTTGATATATGTTATTTGTTTTAACGTACTTGGTTTTTGTTTACACAGTATAATTGAAAAAAGTCAAATTGGACCTTTGTGCCCCGCTCTACCATACGTTCAACAAACATTTTATTTTTCTTATTAAATTTCTTGTTCTAAGTTAACATTAATACGCATCAGTAATGTAGACTATCACAAATATGTCAATATTTCCTGTTTTTTTTTACTAAACAATTATTCGCATGGTTTTCAATCTACGCCAATATGAAATCACGGCTGCTTTGTTCCATACATTTTCAACACGAACAATAATATTTTGCAATTGTTTAGTTTTTAAACACGATAATTAATTGCTGAAGTATGATTAGCGTTTCTGCCATTTCATAACAACGAACGCCACTAATTATATACTTCTGATCAATATGCTTTTCTTTACTAACCTGAATACAATTCTACTTATTTTGTATTTACAAAATATTGTATTATTGTTATGATTTGTAGGATTATTATTTGATGTGAGATACTATTTTTTAATTGAAAGGTATGGAATTACTTGTGAGATTGATTAAATGAATACTAATTTCAAATACATAAATATTTTGCTTTTATATTATTATTAATTCCACTTGACAGGAACCTGATAATATTTATTAAACAATCATTCGTCAAAGTTATTCTGAGTTATAAATATAATAATGTTACCTGGAGGATTATCTATTTTATTTAGTAAACGTCTGCATTTTTACATATATTTAGTCATGCACTTGGCAAAACATGATTAATTATATATTGTTAACAACAATTAGAACTTATTGAAGAGTTTTATGAGCTGTGGTTCTGA
>NW_020536999.1:60757439-60812218 GCF_003426905.1 Ctenocephalides felis
GATGTTGAAATATGTGATATTCAGTTTTCAGGGCAATACATCAATTAAAAAATTTGTATGACTTTAAACAATTTTATTTTTCCATACGTTTCGACACATTGTTTTGTGTCATCTTCAGTGGACTCTAGATTGAAAGAACAGATAGAAATTATTAAATAAAACTAAAATATAAGAAGTGATATGGTATGAACTTACATGTAATTGAATTAATCCTAATTATTGCATATTATAAATGTTCACAATGCACAATCCTAATTATATCATATTATAAATGTTCACAATGCAACAAAAAACAATCCTTGTCATTTTAAATTGAACAATATATAATTTTTGAATGAGATTTTTTATGAATTTGTAAAGTAACATCACGCCGTACATTTCTGTGCTCCGAGTAAGGCTGATGACTGAATGTACGTCAAGTGCGAACCACGTGTTGAGGGTTAGGTACCAAGCAAACGAACTGACCAAAGAATTTAAGATTTGACAACGCGAGAGGGAACATATAGTGAAATATAAAAAACATGACAATTGTGAGGGTGGACATATTGTAAAATGAGATAAAAATTAAAAGAAAAGAAAAAAAAAATAAATAAATAAAATAAATAAATTAAAAGAAAAATTGGCATTAAAATTAATATAAATAAACGTCGATCATGATAGGTAAACTATTTTAAAGGTATGAATTTCGAGACATTGTTTAAGACTACTTGGTAATTTTCACACAGTGAGGAAATATCCCATCTTTTTTTTTAAACTATTTTTGTAAAGATGTATCAGACAAGATTCTGAAAAGCGTCTCTGAGACGTATTCGATTCGTGATATAAAATTGTGGCCACATCAAAATTGAAAATATGATTGAAACTTTGTATGTGGTCGGTTATCATAGTTTGGTTTTGATTTTTATTTTTGGAATTGTTATAATGTTGTCTAAGACGTTTTTTTAGATGTTGTCCAGTTTCGCCAATATAAGTGGCCTCACAATTTGTACAGTCAATTTATACACGATGTTAGAAATACGATCTAAACTTGTCGGTGATTTAAGTTCGAAAATAAAAAGTTAAGGGTCTGATCAATATTGC
Organism: Ctenocephalides felis; assembly: GCF_003426905.1. Classification (NCBI taxonomy): domain Eukaryota; kingdom Metazoa; phylum Arthropoda; class Insecta; order Siphonaptera; family Pulicidae; genus Ctenocephalides; species Ctenocephalides felis. Next base: position 60,758,520 of record NW_020536999.1, read on the forward strand.
AAAACTAAACGCAATTCCGCGAAATCAAATAGTTTTTTCCAAATAGGAAAGAGATTTTTAATGTAAGGGAGACAAATAGTGCCAATAAACTTATTTTCTTCTTTTTTCTGAGACTCGAGGGAAGGATGATTATGTTTTGTGTTAAGGACGGAAAGTCTGTTGTTAATTACTGATTTTTTAAGGTGTGGAGGATAGCAATTATTTAATAGGGTTCTGTGGATTAGAGATAGGTTAAAAGGCCAAAATTTTTTATCTGACAAAAGAATAGCATGATCAACTAAATTGATAATGGTACCGATTTTCATGTAGTGGGATGATAAGAATGGAAATTGAGATATCTGCCAGACCACGTTGGTTCTGGTACCAGTTAGTAATAATTTTATTATCTGGAGTTTTTATGATATTTACATCTAAAAAGCTAATTGACCTATTGTGTTCTTTTTCCAAGGTAAAGGTTAGGTGTTGTTTAAAAGAGTTAAAATTTTTAGTAAAGAATCAAGGTTATTTTTAGGAATGCAAGTAATTATATCATCAACATATCTGTAGTAAAGGAAAAATTCAACATTAGATAGTTTAAAAACGTTTTTTTCGAGATGTTGTAAAGAGAGTTCAGCAAGAGCAGGTGAGATAGGAGATCCCATGGGAGTACCAAAAATTTGTGTATAAAATTGCGAATTGAATTCAAAATAAGTATTCGCGACTATGAATTTGATGGACTCTCGAAACCAATGGAGGGAAGGGTAGTGTGGCAAGAAATCTCATCCCATCTATCTGTGATTGACTCTAAAATTAGTTCTAGTGGGACATTTGTGAAAAGAGAAACTACGTCTAGGCTTATTAGGAGGGAGTTGTTGGGCAATTGTGTATTACGTATTTTGTTGACAAATTCGAAGGAATTTTTAATAAAGGAAGGAGAATTAACAGCAACTATGGAGAGGGGTTTGCTCAGAATTTGGAAAATTTATTTAGTGGTGAATTCAAATCTGCAACTATAGGTCTAAAAGGTACATTGGTTTTGTGGATTTTTGGGAGACCATATAATTTTGGGTTGTTAGGATGTAGGTTTTTTAACGACAAGGACAAGTCTTGTGGGATTTGTTTAGTAGAAACTAAATTATTAATGAATTTGTGGAACGTGCGGTTGATTCGATCTGTAGGATCGCTATTGATAGGACTGTAAACGTTAGTGTCATTAACTAGACTAGTGATTTTTTCTAAATAGGTAGTTTTGTCGAGAATTACTGTGACATTTCCTTTATCTGCTCTGGTTACTAAAATATTCGGATTATCTTTGAGAAAGTTTTTACAAAGTTTTATGTCTCTTAAAATATCTTTGTAATCAACAATTTTTTTGGCGTTAAAGGACTTGATGTAGGAGAGAAAATTTTTGCAGAAATGGGAACGAATGTTAGATTTTACTTCAGGATTTTTGATATTATGAAGGCCAGCTTCTAGTCTGCTTAAAACTTTAATAAAATTTAAATTGTGGCAATTATTGGGGATAGCAAAGTTGGGACCTAGTGCAAAAATGTAAAGTAATCTATCTGGAATTGTGACGCTGGAAAGATTTTTTAGCCATTTGTTAATTAGTGTACTATTTAAAACTATTTTTGAACGGTTGCGTTTAGCCTGCAATAATTTATCGAATTTAATTTTATAAGAATTTTTTAATTTAATGAAGAATTTGTTGTTACGAGTCGCTTCGTATTCATAATAATTTCTATCTGTTCTTTCAATCTAGAGTCCACTGAAGATGACACAAAACAATGTGTCGAAACGTATGGAAAAAATAAAATTGTTTTAAAGTCATACAAATTTTTTAATTGATGTATTGCCCTGAAAACTGAATATCATATATATATATATATATTTATATATATGTATATATATATATATATATATATATATCGACCATTTATTATTGATGTCGAAAACAACGGCTTATATTGTCAGCGCGCATTCCTCGTGTTAAATGCACCGAAAAGAATTTAATATTGATAAAATTTATATCGATATGCACACGCGATGGTACGTCTAGGCACTTTCGATAGGAGAACTCGGAATAAATATCAGACTACATTCTGAATATTAATTGTAAATCTATTTTTTAATACTTTTTATTTGAAGTCGTCCATTTATCACTTGAGGCTTAGAAGAAGCGGAGAGGGTTGACAAAAAATCACAGAATATCTCCAGGTAGAGGGGTATCTAGTAAAACATCGGGGTAATTTGGTCACCATGCATCACCAAGGAGGAGGAAGGGAGCCAATAATCCTTAAAAAAACGCTCAATTGATTATGAGCTTAATTCATGGACAGTTCATCAATTTCAAGAAAACATGATCTATCAAAATAAAATAAAATAGGTGATCGCATTGGCTGATTTAATTTGAAACAACAGTACCAATTTACTATCATCTAATAATCTTGATCATCTAATAATCTTGATCTTGATCAAAGATTATTATCAATATTTTATAAATAAACTTATATCGAATAAAAGGGGTATCTGTTGGGCAGTGGTAAGAGTCCTGCTTTGTAATCACAAAGATCTGTAATATTCGTTTTAGCTCTAAAATATAGATTAAAATATGTTTCCAAGTAAAAATAACCTCTCCAGACATTGCTGCAATAAGTCAAAGGAAGAAAAAAAATAGTTCATTCTGGAAGGTGTTTGCATTTATTGCTCCTTCTCATACTCATACAAACTGTATGATATATAAAATCCCGCAAAAAGCTATCATAATTTGTAAAACTTGTAAAAACTACAAAAATATTAATAATTTAAAGCGTTATTTTTTTTTAGAGCGTAGTTTCAATATATTACATGTTCATGTTGTGAAAACACCAAGAAAATATATCATATATAAAAATGCTCTCGATAAAATGATCCGCTAAAACTCGAAAACGGTTAAACCGATTTGGCCAGGTTTAGTCTTGAAAAATTCGTGCTAATCAGTAGGTTGTCAGAAAGGTGAGATTATTTCTAAATCGCATAGAAACTTTACATTTCTAATTTGAAAAGTTTGTAGAAGCGTAATTTGAATAAAACAATGGATGGTGGCTAATACGTCTAATGTCAAACGTTTTTGACATATGTTGTTCAATAGGATGTTTTACGTGATTCTTCAATTATGATTAAATTGTAGTAAGTAGTTTTGTGTGTAGTCTTATTTATACACAAAAACGTTATTAAACGGACCGCAAGTGTTACTAGAAACTTAAAATATCAACTTTTTTGAAATGTTAATATGAAAATGCATTTCTTGGCGACTGCTACAAGTCTTTTTTTGCAAATCATAGTTTTCTTCTTTATCATCATTATCATTTATCATCATAAATCATTCTTTAATTATGATTAAATTGTAGTAAGTAGTTTTGTGTGTAGTCTTATTTATACACAAAAACGTTATTAAACGGACCGCAAGTGTTACTAGAAACTTAAAATATCAACTTTTTTGAAATGTTAATATGAAAATGCATTTCTTGGCGACTGCTACAAGTCTTTTTTTGCAAATCATAGTTTTCTCAAATACGGTGCTCTGAAAGATCTCATTTGTATAATTATATACTCATTGGTATTTATAAAACATTTTCTAGGTTATATTATTTTTTATTTATGTTATTTTAATTCAGAACCTAAATTTGGTATCGATCAAATGGACATTTTGTCGAATAACATTTTCTCAGTTATAATTTCCCAGAATTTTTCGAAAAATAGATAGTAATATATGAAAGTACGGGGTTGAAAAGGTCCACCATCGATGTGTCAAAAACCAGTAAAGTTTAGCATCGTTCAATAACAATATTTGAAAGTAGAGGGAAAAAGGTGTATAACCAGCTATAACCTTGATTTTCATGAATTTGCTATCGGCAGATAAACGGTAATTTTTGAGAATCCATAACGAAAGTATTTCCTTTTGTTTCAATGACCAGCAAAAAATAGATCCGTGTAAATAAAATAGTAAAGCTGCTCTTAAGTTCTCTTTATTTATCGTGTGCTTAATCTCCTAATACGATGCAAAATATCCTACAAATAAAAACTTTAAATAAATAAGTCTACTCACCAAATGTTTGACGTTGATATTAGAAAGATCATCTTCATATCTGGGCAAATCGCTTGGTACAGGTCTTGAAGGAATATCAATCTTTCGAGGACAGACTTCGATTTCGTTCTTATATAGTGGATACAACACAACACACACAAAAACAGCAAATCACATGCACATAAAATAAAAATAAAGTAAACATATAAATACAAATTTATATTACTAATCTGCACAACATATCTAAGGCATACTGGTATAAATTATCGGAAACTACGTATTTTGGTTGTAGTACGGGCAATATAATTAATCGGAAAGCTATTAGGAGAAAGTCCAGTAACGCCGGACAGCACCTAATACCGGACACTCTATTTAACACGTGTTATTTAAGCGAGTATAAATCTTCTTATATCAAAATACAAGTGAAAGCGGCGCGGGGGGCACACAGGTGCAGGATCACCTGCCAAGACTCATCTGTGACGCACACGGCAACGGCGGGAGCAACCCTTTGCAGTTTTAGGCGCAAAATCACGGCGTTACCTAAATATCAATGGAAGTAATTCTAGTGTATTTATGCATTTATATTTGAGTGGTATTCAATGATAAAAGTAGTACTGGATTATTATCCGTAAAATGGTAGAATATTATTAGATATTTTAAACAATTATAGTAGGTACCACCAAATGAACGAACATGCCTGTCCCTTAACACTGGACACTAAGACAGTAAACATATTGATATTTGTTGTGAGAGTTGACGTAATTTATTTTAATTATTTAATTTTGTTCTGTATGAGTGCTAACGGTCACTACATATCCTCATTTTTCGTATTTCCCAGTCAAAGAATAAAAATCTTATGATGAATGCTCCAGCTGAGAGCATTCTTAGATATTGCAAAAACAAAATCACTATTCATCCACCCTTTTGGCCCAGTGATTTTGTTTTTGCAATATCTAAGAATATTCGTCAAACACACATGTGCAAATACTCCAGAGAGTGGAGATGGCTACATGCGTGTTCAATACTGGTTATTTTGAAATGTCCGGTACTAGGTGTCACTTTGTAAAATCATATTTCTTGTTACCAAAGTTTGATTGATAGTATTAATTATTTTTTAGCAAAGATTGCGTTTTTGTTAACTTAGTTTGATTTCTAACTTTGTTATCTAACATAAGTCATAATTTAATGAACATTTCGTAAAATATTTTTTGATTCATTTATAATTTGTCATATTTTATTTTTATCACCATAAGAAATTTAAAAATCTATTCAAACTTTTATTGGCCAAAAGCCAAAGTCTAAACAGTTTGCAGTATTTGAATGACCAAAGAAGCACCACGGTCTCGCGAGTTGAATGATTTTGATAAAGTTGATAGTTTATGCAAACTGGTAAAAAACAATATGTGGAGTGATTATAGATTTATCAATATTAATGATTTCAGTAACTTTCCGAAAAATTAAATATTCCTCAGTATCATTTTATCCAACTTATCCATCTATTTACTCACCACGCTAATATTTTCCTTCTCGGCCTCGCCTTTTTCTTTCTTGCTCTTCTTCGTTTTCTTCTTAGGAGTTGCTGCATCACCAGTGCCTCCATTGGTGATCATCTCACCATTGGCAGTAGCTTTGGTCGTGACCTTTTTAGAAGACACGATTTCTTCATTCTTAGTGGTGACCGCTGATGATGACGAAGATGTAGATGTAGTCGTCACTGTGGTCGTCGATGACTCGCATTGGACGAGGCGCTCTAAAGCGCACTGGTAATGGAAATATAATGACTATTAAAAAATTTGATAAAATTGGGTAAATGTAATTATACCTATACATCTATTCAAATAAATAAAAATGGCGTATCTGTTTGTAATATGGAAACAGTCGTTTTTAATTTATATAATTAGGGTATATATACCAAATTAACATTTTCGTTAATTTCTCTGTAATTAAATTATAAACAATTTCAATTTAAATAATTTTGTCTTCAATATTCAGATTTACATTAAAATTGATAAATTATTTAGAGATTATCTAGCTATTAATATTGTAGTTATTTTACTGTAAAACAAATATTTTTGTTATACTTATAAATAATGCCTAAAACAGAGTCAAATCTCTTTAAAAACATGAGAAAGACCCTAATGGCCAAAGATTACAGGAAAAGAAAATCTTCTGATGTTAAAGGAAAAGTATCCAGGAGTGAGTAGTAATAATTAAGGTTATGGCGAATAACAAAACTTTAATACATTTCATACATTTAAAAGGATATTTACAATCTCAATATCAAAGAAGATTCGTGATCATCTAACAACACCTACAAATCGATTTTAGCTCCTACAGAAGACCAGGTTATTGGGCTTAATCGCTAAGGCTGGCGCCTACGTGTTATTATTATAGTTTTAATGATATTCTTTGGAACCAAGAAAATCGTATATGAAATATACAAAAAACTGAAAATAAATTGAACTTGCGTACAAATACTTTATTAACTTCTCGTAGGGTAAGTCGCAAAAACATCAAAAACGAAAATTTTTATTATCTTTACGTTTCAAAGGTTTCTGAACATTTTGGCATATCTTAGAAAAAAATTATGTATGCGTGTGTATGTATGTACGGATAACGGACTAACTGATTTGAATGATTCACAAAACATTCATTCCTATTGATAAGGACACGTGCTGATTAGTTTTTGGCAAAGGCAGGTCCAGTCGTTCCGAATATACGGAGCAAAATGTGCCAAAAATGGTAATTTAATTTTTGAGAGAACGGACCGTCTGATTTGAATGATTCAAAAAATATTTAATTTTTATTGTCGAAGTGAAGAACTGATGAATTTTTGGAAAGGCAGGTCTAGCGGTCTAGCAATAAAAAAAGTTAAAAAATGCCATTTGATTTGACAAAAATGATCATTAGACATATGCACATCAAATTATCAGATTTTTCATAAATATTTTAATAATATGGTTTACATTTCTATGGGTTCCGTACCAATGTTTATCCGTTAAATTGCGACACGGCGCTCACGCGCCTCCATATTTCGTTTCTACGCTGCTAACGTATAGCGTTTGTTTTGAAAAGAAGTTAATAATTTCTATAATATTTCTAAGTATAAAAATCCAATTTTTTCAAAAAGGTATTTTTTTTCAAAGATTTTAAAATGCTCAAAAGTTATTTAGTTCACATTTAAATCTTTTTTTTAATTTTAATTTTTGGTACAGGAAGTACCAGCAGTTTGCCTTAAGGTATGATACCATGTACGACTAGTTATATAGCATATACTTTACATTGCATTTTCAATCTATTAATGCATACGTAGTTTTAATAATTTAGCAAAAATGAAAATTGTTCTAAAGGAAGTAACAGAACTATTTGGAGAGGACACGCCAAAATAAAAAATGACTATCTCCTTACTACCATTACTACTATCTCCTTCCATATCTTGCAATAAGCTTATATACAAGTATATCTATATATTCGCCAACATCTGCACTGCTGACATTTCGTAGTTCTAATTATAAAATGAAATATGGCCGAGTAAACTAGAAAATGTTTCATTTGGTACCACTTCCCGACATTCGGTAACATTAATAACTTTTATTAGATGCACGTTGCACGGTTGCCTGGTTGCAAACTGCATAAAACATTGCCTGAACGAATATAATCTTAAAGGAAAAATTTATATCAATATCGGAAAGTGTGAATCAAATATAAATTTGAACCAGAATAAAGTAAAAAAACACATTTTTTCCTGATTTTTGAACAGAAATTTGGAATCAGCGTTCAACCAATTAATTAGGCTTGACGAGCTATAGCAATTATAATTAAAATATATAAATTGTAATTTTGAAGAAAATCAAAAAATTATCTCAAATTTCAAAATATTTAGAATATTATACTGATATATAATAAGTAGTTGGAAGGTGCCTTTTACCTTAACACAAGTTACATGAACTTCCAAATATGTGTAAATAATTGACTTAATAAAAAAATTATATACATTTTTTTAACATTTAAAAACCTGAATACCCTTTGAAATGTTTGTTTTTTACCGAAAACATATTTGATTTAATTTATTTAATACATGTTATAAAAATGTTTTTAACAATGAGTGCACATCAATGTGCCCAATACAAAAACCCTAAATGTATCTATACTAAGAGCGCAGCTCATTTCTCCAAAACTTAATGAATTTTTAAAAATAAACAACGTTTTTTAATGTAATATTTTAGGTTGTTCGTATCACACCACAAAAAAATGAAGTCACACTTTTATGAATATAATAATTTATTGAATCATTATTAACTTCTCGAAGGAGAAGTTTATGTTTTTGCCAAAAATCTGATAATTTCATGTTTTCTCGACGTTTCAAGTCATACTTAATCTTTTGAAACCAAATTTGAAAGAATTATGTGTGTGTTTGTAGGTAAGTTGATTTTCAATTTCTTGTCCACGTTTTCTCGTAAACGGCTGAAACGATTTTAAAAATTGTAATTATTTAAATTTTATATTTCAGTATATCTCAACAGAACTCACGTTGATTAGTTTTGCACGATGATCGTCCAAGCCGTTTCTTTGTAAGTAAATGTTCAAAACATTTTCAACGATTTTGATGAAATTGTTTATGATGACAGAGATCATTACCATTCTAAACATACTAAAATTTTACGGCCCTACGATTAATGATTTAATTTTAAAAATTCACCATAGTTTGAAAGATATGATAGTCAAGTTACTGCCAAAAGTCGCATTGGCAGTGTGATGAGTCAGAATTGAAATATTGTGAACGTTTTCTCAGAAACGATTGAAGAAATTTGATTTCACAAATTTTAAACAGCAAAGAAGTGATTTTTTGTAACCATTTCCGCAAAAATCTTGCTATCTCGTTATGGATTTGTGCATAGTTCACAAAAATTAATGATCTAAATAGATTCATAAAATGTGTGTCACGAACAGTCTACAAAACTTCCCTAGTTGTGAAAAAAATTCTACCATTAATTTAATTTAAATGATTAACTAGTATAAAGAACTACGTACATGATATACGTATTTGTGCCAGTATTTTCTTATAGCAAATGCTTACTATTTTACAAAATAATTTATTAAGTTTTTTCAAACAAATAATTTGGCATTTTTAATACAATCTAACATGACGATAAAGTTCATGCACTAAAAAATCCTACGAAAATTGGTTGAGTTATAATAATATAAATACATTAAAATTTGGAGTTTTGGACTCTTTTAGAACGTACAAAAGTGCCATTTACACATATTGGTCCTGTTTATATTTAATACGTATGTAATATGTGCTTATGCTAACCAAAAAGTAAATTTTAGTTTATAATTTTCATTTTCGTAAAATAAATAACTCATCTTTATCATACGGTCCGATCTTACCAGCGCCAATTTTGTAATTGACGAATATACTCGTCATAGCTAGGTTCCGAGGACATAAAACTATGCACGCTATAGATTTGTGAAACTGGTTAATATACTAATACAGACTTCAAAATTTAATAGATAGAATAATGTGAATATTACATGTATGTATATAACATATTTTACCAAAAAATGAATATTACCAGTTGAATTATATCATAACAGTTTTATTAATAATAAATCATAAGGAGACGTGTATTTTGTATAAAACAGCCGTATCATATTTCTGTGGGCCTAGAAATATAACAAAAAAAAGATTCGGTCACGCAATTTTCACATTGAATATATGACGTATAAATCTTCAATTCAGTTGTCATGGGGTAACCTTATGCTGTAAATACACCTGTTAGTATCCACCTAAATCCTAAAAGACATATTGTAAACCAAAGCTATTTTTATAGTTAAGGTGTTATCACTGAGAAAATATAAAGTACTAGTGATAATTGCTACAGGAAAAAGTACAAAAACTTATAATGTAGTGTACATAATCTTAACAATAATTGAACCCCATGATCAACTTTCATACGCAGCGATTTTGTATTTAAGTTTTTATAAAAAAAAAACATGTAAAGTTCATTCTAATAATAATTTTATCATAAAAACCCATTTAAGTCAATTCGTATGAAAACGCGTTCATGTCATAATATAATGTACAAATAAAAAATATTTAAAAAAAAACAACACTCACATTAGCATTTCTAGCAGCAATGTTAGTAGCATTGTTAGAATCAACGCCCGGAGCTTTACCACCACTACCACTGCTCAGTTCGCACGTAGCCGAACTATCAGGCGAAATCTGGGCCCTCAAATTCTCATCAATAGCATTAGACATATCTTGAACCAAGTCTTCTAATCTATTAATATCCCTCATTCCAAAGGAACTAGAAGAGTGCAAAATCTCATCGATGATTCCTGTATCTTCATCAAAACCTTCCAAATTTTCATCAAAAGATCTTGAGCATGCCTCTTGGGATGAAGACAAATCTTTTTCTTCGTCTGTTTTAAGCACATATTCATCTGAATATTCTAGTGATTTGTCTAAAATATCATCCTGGATTTGTGATTCTGTAAGACTTCCTTCGTGTGATTCAGTTGTCAAACGTTCAGCTAAGAATTCGTTTTCATTTAAGACTACTGCACCTGAGTTTCCAACTTGTTTTTCTTGAACAGCTTCTTCTACAGTCATCCAATTGGTAGAACTATCACCCTCCACTTCTTCTTTACTATCTACAGTTGTGATAGTAGTTTGTTCTAAGGAAAGGGTGGATGTAGCTGGGCGTTCCTCGAAATCTTCCATCAAAAACGCTGGTCGTCCTCGGTTAACCAACGATTTTAAATCTTCTTCAGGGCTATCTATGACAATCCTCGGGGAAGGCATTGGAGGTGTCATTTCTTTCTGACCTGTTCCAAACTCATCATCTGTTGGTGTAGCTCCTGCAGAACTGATAGTTCTTGAAAATATTTCTGAAAGTACAGCATCGTCTGTATCCGATTCGAAAAACTTTTTGGTCCTAAAATTTCTGACCACGTCTGGTGTTAAATCTAAACGTATTTGAGTAGCATCCGGTTTGCTTATATTTCTTGTATCTGTTAAGAGGTCTATGTCATTTGTTTGGTCCCTTGGTGCAACCTCTTCTATGGGACTACTTGAGTCATCTTTAGGTTGCATAACTACTGTAGATTGCAATACTTTCATTTGAGTTTTCATTGTTTCGTATTCGGCTTCACTGCCTTCGTCCTGACTTAACAAATCTGTCAAGGAGACTCGACCATCTAAGTCTTCGTTTGAAGCACAGAGCAATGTTTCGAATTTGTCACTTGCTTGATCCGAAGGCGACTCGACTAGGGCATCAAAATCTTTATTTCTGGCGCACCACAACTCGTCTGGACTACTCAAACAATCAGCGACTGGTGATCTAACTAAATCCTGGTTAGTTAAATTGTTTTCTTTCTCCTTCAACCCTCTTAACCGCATTTCATTTTCGATTGCTGCTTCTAAGGACATGACGTCGTCTGGTATGACATAGAACGGCGGTGAAGATGGAGGTGTGGCGTCACCGTTAGTGGTTGCTGCTGTTGCGGATGCTGTTATTGCGTCACACTAAAGAGGGTGTTAATGTTTATGTTAGGAGGAAAGTAACACCAAAATCACATTAGGAAAAACTGAATGATGCAAAATTTAAAACAAAATTTTTGCCACAAATTGGAAGAAATAAGAGTAAAAACACTCAGAACTAATTTATAGTATATAAAGCCCCAAAGACAATTATATTTATAAAAAGTTAAGGCTCAGATTCCATTAATAAACTATAAACAAAATAATATTTGATATAAACAAAATAATTTGATATTACATAAAAATAAAGTATTAAAGGGAAATAAAATATTAATGAAGTAAGTACCATGATTAATTACCATAGGCAAAATAGTAAAATGTAAACATATTATTAAACATGTACATATTATATTCTGCATCATTCGATAGTCAATTTTAAATTTATTATAATCATTAGTTTTTAAAAGTTGGTAAAAAATTACTTACTTTTTTCGTTTTGGCAGCAGACATTTTGTGCTTTTGGGCGTCTCTGCGGCGTCGACTAGTGACGACAGCAGTTGCGCTAGAAGTGGAATTTGTTTGGTAATCTGTAACAAAGTTAATAAAATCATCAGTAAAAGTTAAAGTCAATTATTATTAAGATAATGAATATATTGTAAAATTTCTAATAGAAATGAAACAAACGACATCTTTCTAAACTTAGTTTTCAGAGTTCTCGTAAGAAAATTACGCATGGACATTTTATTGTAATAAATTTTTTTTAGATATATTTTAGTAACTCAGCATCTGAAATTAATATGTTGCTAATAACATCCATTACAATTCCACTCTATTGCCAATTTCATCAATATGAAACGTATTATTTTTTGAAAAGTTAAAAAAATAAACTTTTAATCTATGGGTCCAACAGTTCTATTACTTCCACCTTATTATTCATGTAATCGCAAAAAAGTAAAAAAAAATCCTTGGTATAAGCAGAATCTAAAAAAATGTTACATAAAGGACCAATATTCTTTTCGATCAGACAAAGCTGTAATACATCCAGTATTTTAATTTCGCTTACATTTACTATAACTAAAATATTTACTGAAGTATTAAAATTGATGATTCTCATTCATCAATTTGATTTATTATTTTACGTGAGCACAATATACCAAAATCATTAGAATTCCTTCGGACTAATTTTACAATAATTATACGGTGAAATTAATTCACAAATGCATTACAACAATTAATTAATATCAGTAAAATCTTATCTAATAGTTTTCTTGATTAATACGTAATTAAAATCGTAGCTTTCTCGTGAAGCAGATTGCAATTTAATAGGTCCAAAATTGCGTCATCAAATATAATTAATGAACTTGGGTAAAACAATATGCATATATAATACAATATTTATTAGACTTCTAATATTTTAGATAAAAAATTCGATAATCAAAATACCTATTTCTTTCAGAATTGTAAAGAAAACATGTTCAAGTATATTGAGTGTTCTTCGAATTTCATTTGGAGATATTTTTGATATTAGAATTATTTTTGTTGACTTGTTCCTAGAAACATCGTTTTCCTTCTACAGGTAAATAAAATATGTTGGATCACTAATCTCAATTTCGCAAATGGTCTTGAAATTACAATATTTATAAATTTTATATCATAATAATATTTAAAAAAAAAGAATGATTCAACAAAACAGAACAAGGTAGGGCACAAGGGCCCATCAAGGGCCCAGTTTGACTTTAAGCAATTATATTGTGAAAACCAAATCAATTACATTACAACAAGTACTACATATCAAACAACTATCTGACTACGTTTAGTAAAATTCCCAACTAATTCATCATTGCATAAAAATGTTTTTTTTGCTTTTTTAACTTCCCGTAGAGTAAAATCGAAAATAAAAATTCTTGCATACATTCACGTTTTGAAAGTTTCTGAACATTTTGGCATACCTTAGAAAAAATGGATGTATGTATGTGTGTATGTATATTTGGATGCAATTTTGCGTCTACGATTTAGAGCGCACGAATCAACCGATTTGAATGATTCGAAAAACATTCGATTCCTATTGATGAGAAGACGTGCTGATTAGTTTTTGGTAGAGACAGCTTCAGCCGTTTCGAAGATACGGGGCAAAAAGTGCCAAAAACGGTAATTCAGTTTTTAAGAGAATGGAGTACCTGATTTGAATGATTCAAAAACCATTTTACTTGTATTGTCGAAATGAAGAAATTATTACGGTTTCGGAGATACAGAAGAAAATGTAGAAAAACTGATATTTGGCGGTCTAAAATGATTATTAGACATATGCACATCGATTTATTAGATATTTTATAGATAATATATTAGGGATCGTTCAAGTATTACGTAAGCAGATTTAGTGCAATTATTTACATTCCTATCCCCCTTTGTCCGCAAAAGTAAGCAAAGCTGTCACCAAAATGCACCCAAAATAAGCAAATCAATAACTCCCCCGCCCCCCTATGGTGCTTACGTAATACTTGAACGGCTCGTTATATATAAGAACCAATTTTGTTAAAAAAATTTTTGGGTTCCCTACTAAGATTTTTAATTTTTAAACTTCATTTATACGGTTCAAACAAATTTCAAAATCTTCAGAAAAAAAAATTGTTTCAACATTTTCAAAAATGTACAAAAAAAATATAAATTTTAAATTTACAATTCAGTTTAAAAATGTATATATTTCATATGCGTTATTCCTCTCAGATTGAATATCCTCAGATGGGTTTAATCGCTTCTCTTTAATGTAAACATTTTCAAGTGTTTTGAGCGATAAGATCGTTACTGTATATTATATGAACGAATAAATAGATATATAGCAATTATAATTATCTCTTCGAAATTATTTAAAACAATTGTAATTAATCATTGATCAATATTTATTGATGATTATTTTTTTTTGCTTGAAAATTTAATTCTGGTACGGAAAGTCCCAGCAATTTGCCTTGAGGCACGATGCTATGCACCACTAGTTTGTTTTTGAGATAATGAATAGTGGACCTTCTTACCCGCAGGCCTTTAAGCCCGCTCTGCTCTATATCAATTGCCCCTTTATTACCACCATTTATCCTATTTTCTCCAGAAGTTACATAACGAAACAAAACATAATTAAACTCGAGAGCACCAGTATCATGGTAGTATCAATTATCCAAAGAGTGAAAAGTATGACAGTGTTGGCATCCCACAAACCGACTGCCTAGTGTCTGAGTCTGGATCTCATCACATAGTCGTTAAGTTAAATGAATCGCGTCTAAATCTGAATGGCCATTATGAATCTTGGCTACGCTCTTTAAAACTGTATTATATATGATCTACATTCAACAACATTACGTGAATGGTGCCAAAGATTAGATGCACTTCCGATGAAATATGATCTTGAAGGTATGCGTCTTTTGATTTATGCTAAAAGTTTATTGGTTGTTTTATTTAAGGCAATTTTAAACTGGACACCATGTTACAAATAGTATTAATTTTATCAGATACCATAAATATATAGGGTAGGGCGGGGCACAGAGGTCCAACTTGACTTTGAACAATTATATTGTGAAAGCCAAACCAATTTCATCACAACAAATAACACATATCAAATAAATAACGATCTAACTATGCTCAGTTAATCTCCCAGCTAATTCATCATTTAGAAATATGTTATTTTTGCAGTTTTTCAAAAATTTGTTACCTGGTCCTTTTTACCCTATATAATAGACAAGGTAAAATGAGACGGCCACAAGGCAAACAGGTCTAATGTTTATCTTTAATTTTAAAGGAATTTTCCGAAATAATAGCATTATTCAACCAATGCAGAATATAAATGTACTTGTGAACATTTTTTCAGAAATGATACTGTATATAACCTTGATGTGGTATTTCATCAGCAGGGTTGGAATAATAAATATTTATTTATCTTATCTCTTGTAATAAATTGCTTTTTTAACTTAATTTACTCTTTCATTTACTATTTTGTATTGTTTACATTTTTGTCAGAGTAAAAGTTCAGTTGGTCCTTTTTACCCTAACCTCGTGTTAGTTTTCATAAAGGCTATATAAAAAAACTGTTGTTGAATCTAACTTATAATTAACATTACATAACAACATAACACGTATACTTAAAAATTATATTAAGGTCTCGTAAACTAAACAACAGTGCTCACAACCACAAAAAATAACAACGAAAGAAAATACTTTTGTTATGGATTTTCAAACACTGTCGTTTTTGTCGTAAGCATTAAGACGGTTATCTTTTTCCTCTACTTACAAATATTGTTTTAAAAAATTCCTTAACTTTACTGGTTTTTGAGATATCGGTTTTGGACCCTTTTATCAGCGAACCTTTAGGACCCGACCTACCCTATTATTGAAATATTGTTTTACGTAAAAACTGACTAAAATATTTTCAAATAGATTATTATAAATATGTACTGTAAGTTTTAACCATCATAGTATATGAGTAAAATATAAAAGCTTCAATTAAAATCTAGGCGTCGGCCTTTAAATATTTTCCAGAGAAATATATATAAACAAAATCTAATTAAGCCGAATTAGAATAAAAGGCCTTATATCATATTTTACCCGGCATCAGAGGACTAGAGGATTAAATATGTTTAAAAATTCTATAAACTGAATTGCAAAGTTAAAATTGTATATTTCAAGTATATGAGTGAGTTTCAGAATTTCCAATATTTAAAACTTTGTATATTTTTAAATAATAAAATCTATCTATCTAGAGTATAATTTTCGATAATACGAAAAAAAACTCCTGACTAATCATTTCTTCAAACCCTAAACACAAGCAAAATATATTTGAATCATTCTAATCGGATGCTCCGTTCTCTACTAAGCTGCTACTTTTGGCACTTTTTCCCCGGGATCTCCAAATCAGCTGGGCCTGCCTTTGTGAACAACAGCATGTCATCATGATTTGAATGTTTTCTGAATCATTCTAATCGGTTGATCCGCACTATCAAAATCGTTGAAAAAAAAAATTGTATCCGAACATACATACACACAAACATCCATTTTTCCTAAGATATACCAAAATGATCAGGAGGTCTTGAAACGCAAAGATATGCAAAAATTTTCATTTATGATTATGATTATGCGATTATTATAACTTAACCTATGGCAAGTTAAATATTATACATATAATAAAAATTAAATATTATATATATATATATAATAATAAGAATTATTCCTGTTAAGTGTTATGTAAAACTAGCCCTACAAAAATGGTGTAACTATAAAAAATCATTAGAGTTGGGAATAATGAGAAGCTGTACTGATCACCGTTGACTTCCACTATTTTATAATACGAACTGTGTTATGTAAATTAAATTCAATTAATACAACTACCTATTGAGTTCATATAAAAGACATTGGAATTTGCATGTATTAGTTTTGTTTGAAAACGAAAATTTTATTTTAGAAATGGATAATTAAAAACTCCATTATTGATTAAGTTGATAATTTACACATATCGGGAAGATTATGCAAATTGCTTGAGGCTACGTACACCTAGTTGCTTCTCGTATGCTAGGTAAAAAATAATCAATAATTTGATGCGATTTTCAATTAAATTTAGAAAAGTATACAGCGTTTTTGCTCAAATCGAAAAAAAATTGTTTAATGTCAATTTTATAAAATACGAACAGCGTTAGTTTAATTTTACCTAAGCAGTGAAATCGCTTTGGAAAAAAATCCAAATTTTTCAAAAAAAATTAATAGTGATACAGGAATTTGCCTTTAGGCCCAAATGCCATGCATCACGCTAATTATTTGTTGGAAAGAAATTTTAAATTCCTCAAAAGATCGGTGCAAACTTTTGCAATTTCTGAAAGAAATTCGAAACCTAAGCTATGCCAAAATGAATCAGCAAGATTTCAAACGTGTAAAATATCATTACAATTTTTTTTGGGGAATTTTCATAACCCATTTTACTTAGTTAATAATAAGCTTGGATTACTATTAATGCTGGGTCAATGTACAAAATCGATTTAACCATTACATCTTATGTTTCTTTCAACCTAATTGCGATTTCGAATTCGTATGTAGATTTCTTCCTAATAATTATCTGACCGTTACAATAGTGTACGTACTTGTTCGAAGTGAGAGTACTATGACCTTACCGAAATTGAATCAGAGCATCAAATACCATTTATATATTGTTAAGCATTCATTCTATTTTATTCAGATTTTTTCTACTATTTGTTCTTTCTTCTATAAACGAGAACCTCGCTAACTTTTTCTTTTCATTAGCCGTTTATCTACCATTTCACCGCAATTGGATCAATTCGGAATGGTCAGTGAGAAGTCAAATTACAATTTAACAATATGCACGAACTTGAATCTAAAAAAAAAAACTAGTGGGGCGTATGGCATCGTGCCTTAAGGCAAATTGCTGGAACTTCCCGTACCAATTTTTTTTTTAAAGATTAACAATTTTGAAAAAAATTACTCTGAAAAAAATAGATTTTTGAGAAACTATAAATGTTTGACAAAAGTTCACTATTTTTTGAAAAAAAAAAAAACTTTTTGAAGAAAAATTTAATTGAAATATTTTGGAAATTCTGAACTTTTTTCAAAGCAATTGTACTGCTTTAAATGCATAGAGACGAAATATCGAAGCGCGTAAGCGCCGCGTCGCCGTCTAACGGATAAACATTGGTACGGAAAATTTATACTTATCGTTAAAATCTCTATAAAATATCTGATAATTTGATGTGCATATGTCTAAAGATCATTTTTGACCGCCAAATGGATTTTTTTTTTACTTTTTTTACTAGATCTCCAAAATCGCTAGACCTGCCTTCATGAAAATTTGATCAGTTTTTCATCTTGTTAATACAAGTAAAATGTTTTTTGAATTATTCAAATCGGATGCTCCGTTCTCTTAAAAACTGAGTTACTGTCTTTGGCACTTTTTGCCCCGTATCTTCGAAACGGCTAAACCTGCTTATGCCAAAAACTAATCAGCACGTTTCCTTATCAAGAGCAATCGAATGTTTTTTGAATAATTGAAATCGGTTGAACCGTGTTCCCGAAATCGTCGACGAAAATTTGTAACCGCACGCACACACATGCACGCACACGCACACACATACATCCAATTTTTCTAACAAGGTATGCCAAAATGTTCAGAAGGTTTTGAAACATAAAGATACATAAATATTTTCATTTTCGATGTTTTTGCGGTTACTATAACTTGCCCTATGGAAAGTTAATGATATAGTAATGCTATGTTACGGGTCTATCTTCGTATGAGTTGTTAGAAACAAACTATCAAAAAACTATGTATTTGCTGTGTGATCAGGCGTTTTACACCTAAAACCAAACTTTATGTGTTTTCAAAGAGACATAAAATTGTTATTTGGCTTTCGACCGCAACCATACCGCAACAGGGTTACCATTTCTATTTAAGCCAATTATCTATTTAATTGGCCCCAAAGATTATATAAATAAAAATTATATTCATACATGAGTTGTCGAATATAGCAAAAATAGCAGATATTTAATACATTTTTTTAAGAAAAGCTTTTTAACTTTTTAAAAGTTCTGCGAATCAATGGATAGATATACAAGACCTCATCTTTTAACCACTTAATAAATGCTCTGATTTTGATAATTCTTTTTAAAGTTTGTCAAAGGAAACTATAGTAATATTGTAGAAATTATTGGCAAAAATTACAAAAAACCATTCACGACATTGACATTGAAAACATTTGAACTGTCATTTGCTAGAAATGTCAATTCACTTAAAATTTGAATTTATATACAAGAAAAACGTAATGTCTACATTATTATTGCTGAAAAGCAGCTAAGATGTGCCAGAAATTAAAATAATATAAGATACATTCAACAGTATATATTGGGCAGATGAAATTATATAATTCAGTTTAATAAATAACGCAATGAGTTCAAAATTGAATGTAAATTATTTTTTTAAGCTTATGCATGCCGCATTTTGTTTACTTTATTAAATTATTGAAGCAATTTTGTTGTGTGGCAAAATCAAGTTTGATATTGTTCTTTTACCTCAGATACTATATTTTGTTTCTGAATTTCTTATACTGCTATATAAGACCATAAATGAATCACAATACGTTAAATAGGATATTAAAAAGTATAGGATATGATATAAAAAAATTGGAACTTTTGAATTGTAGACGTGAGTACAAAACAACGTCTGCCGGGTCATCTAGTATTATTATAAAGATATAAGTAATAATATAAGATTCACAAAAATTACTTTAAAACTAAAAGTAATTACGATAAGTCATAATGCTTGTTATTATATTGATTATATTCACATATAAATTGTTTTTTTTTTAGATATTTTGTAATACCTTAGGCTCTATTTATCAAGAATCCACTTGAAATGTATCGCTACATTTGAGTTCTACATAATTTCTTTAAAAATAGATTTTTTATATTCTGTATATCTTTCGACAAAATGAGATAATGGATCAACATGGACATAATGATGTATTAATTTTTTAAGGACATTTCTAATAGAGTGATATAATAATAGAAACTATTTGTTTTAATATCTATCCAATATGTTCTTTAAATATTGTCTGAAAAACAGTAAGCCAATTTCTATCAATTTTAGTAAGTATCATATTTCGATCATTGAGACAATTTAACCAATATTATTATTTTTATTCAACAGACTTAAGTGTGGTCAGACTATTGGTTCAATTAAAAAAATGCGACAGGATACCTTTTTAAAAGTAAAAAAATGAAGGTGTAAAAAATACTCGGAAATGAGCGACCTTAAGAAAAATTTGGCTTTAAGGTGGCGTTGGGATCCAGTGTACCCCAGGCGTACGAGAAGGGTTAAAAATGTATTTTAGCATATGTATGACAATAACTTCAAGTGTTTACCAAAAATCCATAAACATCTTCTGTAAAAAAATGTATGATTTTCAGAAAGTTTTTGAATAATATGAGTTTTGACCATATATATATATATATATATATATATATATATATATATATATCAATATATTATATCATGAAATAAAATTAACCAACTCTTTGAATAAAGATAAAATATATATGTTTGAAAATATTATGTTTTATTAAAGACCGAATGCAAAAAGTGCTTTATCTTATCGGAAAGTTAATAAAATATTATTGTGGTTATGTGCTAATTTCTATATCCCAAAATATAGCCATAAAAAACAATTAACACAAATTGTTAGAATCAAGCGAGAGTCAAATCTAAATAAAGGTTACGATCTTGTGTAAAAATTAACAGTTTTTATGCTGAGTTCACAAACTGAGCACAATAGATTTATATATATATATATATATATATATATATATATATAAATTTATTTCGGTGTTCTGGATTCGATGCTATCAGATTACAAGTACAATGCGTCACTCACACACGATGATCTTAAAGCAAAAAATAATTGTTCTTGACTGACTCCGAAATTAAACAGCGTGTGAGAGAATTTTTCATTCATATTAATATTTCTGTATTCAGTGACGCCAAAAAAAACTTATCCATATGGTACAATTTGTTTATAAAACTGTTCTTTGGAAATTGTTAATTACAGCCATATTAAATTTTTTATGAATAAAAAATATGTTATGAAAATAGATGGAAATTCTTTCGCAACGATAGAGTTAAAAAGAACTATAAAACATAGAAAGAATGAAAAACATAAAAACTAGAATAAAAAAAATAAAACTAGAATTTGTGACTTAATGTCAATTAATGATGATCCACATAAAAAAACGAAAAAGTTACAAAAAAATAATTATTTGTATATACTATTTATTCTTCTTTTGTTTCTTTTAATTTTTACTAAATTGGTCCAGAATATAAAAAAAAAAACAATTTTTCTGTTTTTGGATATTTTAACAATTTTGAACTTTGGATACTTAGGATCAAGTTTAAATTTAAAATTTAAACGCGTTTTTCACATATTTTTCTTTTTCGTTACGATACCCACGATTTCTCAAATTCTACTGGAGCGATTTACTTGGAATTTTTACACACTCTTCTTCATAGATTTCTCTTCTATTTCTGATTCTACGATAATCCACAAATTCCTATTTTTACTATTTTCAAAAAATTCAAGAATTGCAAAAAAAAGTTGTAATAAAAATATATTTAATTAATATTAATTTTTTGTTTAAATAAAAATATTTAATAAATAATATTTTTTGTTCAAAAAATCTTTATTTCCTGAAAAAATGTTATTATTTTTACTTGTCCATAGTTCATATGATAGCGGCATTGTTCTAGATTATCAATATTTATCATTTTCTTCTTCAGATTATTTAAAAGACTAAAATCAAGGATATAGCCAGGTGTCATTTTTTAAAAATCCTTCACCTCATCACTTTCCATAATTAAAACTATATTTAAATCTATTAAATTTGAAGCTATTGATTAAAATTTTTGTTCATTTTTTATATTCTTAAAACATTACTTAATGACTTGTGACATAAAATCCGTTTTTTTATAAGTTATTTGTTAAAGTTTTAGGAATTTAGAAAAAAATTGCAAATCAGTCAAAAAGTTTAAATTCGAGCAGTGGAGGGTCTTAAGAAATTGGCACCTCACCCTTAATATTAACTCTCAAAATGATCCTATAAAAATAGATTATTAATCTAAAAAAATTCGCATTCGTTTGAAAAGTACAAGTCAAAACTTGTTTTTTAACAAAATAGCAACACAAAATAGTTGTCTTTACAATTTTTTCTTATAATCTCGATTTTTTTAAAAATAGTAAAAAATCGAAATTTGGGATGAGAACAGTTCATACTGATGAAGAACACTCTGTGAAAGTTTCAAGTGAATTGGTCCAGTAAAAGTTGAGAAATCGTGGGTATCGTATTAAATAGGAAATTTTCGAGAAAAACGTGTTCAAAGTTTCGAGGAGGAATGAAACAGAGGAAAACTATCGTGGTCAAACAGCTATATCTCCTAAAACAATTGGAATTTTGCTAAATTTTCTTGTACACAAACTTTGAAAGTATAGGAAAAAATATCGATTACTTAAAACTTCTAGACAAGAATACCTCCTTAATTGAATTGCTATAAAGTCTAGATTTTAAAACAACTCAACTATTGCCCAGTAAAATAATTTAAAAGTAAATTTGTTAGAATTGAATTGTCATTTATTGTAGCATTTTAGTATTTATAGAGAAACCACGTACAGAAGTACCATATCTTCTTATAATTTTGATTTAGATCAACATTAAATCATTAATATTTGAAAAAAAATGTATTTTGCTTTTGTTTTATATACCAAGGCCAATTTGTTAATAGAGAAATGGTCAACATATTGTAACTGTTTGTAGACTACCTTTGGACCTGCTTATTTGGACCTAATATTGCTTAATTATCAGTGATATTAATCAACATCAAAACTTTAAAAATCATTTACCAAGACAAACTTTTTGCGCAATCTAATCTTTATAGAAAAATATTTCTAAAAAAATAAATTCACATTCTGCGAAAACTGGGCAAAATCATGGGAGAAAATTGTCTGCTAAACGTTGCAATCGAAAGAAGATTTATTAACTTAATTGGAAAAAAGATACATTCAGTTCATAGATAAAAAATGAATATTTTAAGGACATGGCAATCTGAAAGTATAACTTGATTGACACTTGGATGGCTAACAAAAATACAGAAAAAAGAAAATGTGGCTTTCCCAATTCCATTTATCAACTAAATATTGCTATACCTTATTACTTCGTAAAAAAAACCTTTTACTTCCAATTTATCTTCATTCCGCAAAAATGTTAATATCATTGAATTTAAAATAAATAAAATCATTATAATTTATATTTATCAGTATTTACATTAAACGAGGATGTGACATACTTTGATAAAACTGGCTAACTATACGACGCATATGATTGTTTCCACATTTATAAAACAAATATTGGAAAAATATTAACAGTGTGTTGTAATTTAAAATATCAGTATTGCAATAAATTTAATTATGATTCATTAAGTTTGTTTTCATAACTTGTGTTTAATCAGACCATGCACGATTGTTTTAAATTGTATGTTCGAAAATAATAATAATAATGATGTCATACAATCAATCCTAATAGCAAAATAGAAAATTACTCATGTTATGCATTTGTTTAAATATATAAACACATTAAAAGCATGATTTCTGAATTATAAATATAATGGATGCTGTAGTTGAAAATTACGTACTAAATTGACAAAACAAATTAAAATCAAAGCTATTGAATGGAGTTAAACACATTTTGAAGGTCATTAATTTGCATTGTACTATTAGAGAAGTATACAAAGAATCTAAAGTATGAAATTAATTTAAGAATTTTACATTTTTTCCCAATTTAAAAAAAAATCGTTCGTGTTTGGTGCTATAAGACTTATTATTGATACATGAAATTAGTATATTTTTGTCTGATTTTATTAAATTTTCTTTAAAAATATACTGTGGCTCAATAATTAATATACTGCGCATCAGCAATTAATAAGGAAGAAAAGGCTTGGCCTATCTTCACCAAAAACTAATCAGCACGTTTCCCGAATAAGATTTTCCGAATAGTTTACCGAGTACTCATAATCTCATGATGTTTAGTTAAAACGTAGACAAAAATTTTTGCATTTTTTTTAAAATTATAAAGAAACGACTTTTATGATTTTTTTGGCGATAGATATCATGCTCTTGTATAGGGTCCGTCAGATAACTTTTTTTTTGAAAATGCTATATATAAACTACTGAATATTTTCTCAATCTAAATCTTTTCTATTTGAAAGTGCAATCCTTCTGGTTAATAATCGAAAATAATTTCATTGAAATGGCTGTCTAACTTTTAAATGGCTGTCAAAAAATTCTAAATTGCTACCAATAAAAAAAGTTATATGGCGAATCCTTTAGAACATAGTAAAATATTACGGCCAAGTAAAAATTGATCAAAGTTTGAAAAAATATTATAGTCAAAATTCGTGTAAAAAGTTGCTTTTGCCATGGGATAAGTTAAACATTGTCAATTCAATAAAATTTTGGAATAATAAGCTACAGTTTATTATTTATCAGGACAGATAATTAAATGTGTTTGAGAAAATTCAATTGAAAATCGCAATTGTGAAATACGTAGTTGAAAATTTTATCAAAATTTCTAAATTTCAATTTCGATTGTCCTAAGGCAAAATGCACTTTGTACTAGTCTATTGATTTTTTTTTTTAATGACAAAAGTTTAAAAAAAACTGACAAGATCGAGTAATTCTTTAGCATTATATTTGAAGTCTCATAATATTTGTCATTCCCTAGCCCTTTTTACCTTGAATGCCTATTGAGTTTCACTTAAATGAAATACCATGCTTTTTTTGTATAATTTAGCAATAATTTGCAAACATATTTTCTACCCTTTGCCACTGGGTAATCTGCAAACATGCTTGCATTCGAATATTTAAAAATATGTTTGCAAAATACCGCTATATTCTAGAAAAAAATCTCAATAGATCATTTGAGTGAAACTCAATAGTCATTTAAGATAAAAGGAGAGAAGAAATGACAAAATTTATAAGATTTTATTAAGTATCATGCAAAATAATTACTTGATCGAAGATTTTGTCTTTTTTATTTATTTTTAACTTCCCGTAGGGTAGATATAGTAATCGGCCAAAAATCGAAAATGAACATTTTTGCATTTCTCGACGTTTGGAAGATTTCTGAACATTTTGGCATATCTCAGAAAAAATGAATGTGCGTCCACGTTTTCGGGCGCACGGATCAACCGATTTGAATGGTTCGGAAAACATTCGATCCCTATTGATAGGGATATGTGCTGATTAGTTTTTGGCAAAGGCAGGTCCAGCCGTTACGGAGCTACGGAGCCGTCCAGCCGCTACAGAGCAAAGAGTGCAGAAAATACAAATCGAGTTTTTGAGAGAACAGAGTATCCGATTTGAATGATCTAAAAACATTTAATTTGTAATAATTGGGTGAAGAGGTGATTAGTTTTTGGCCCATTTCAAAGATACAGAGCTAAATGTGCAAAAAATGGCGTTTTTGAGAGAACTAAGCGTCCAATTTGAATAATTCTGCTTGTCTCAACAAAATAATTGCTTTTGGAAAAAAAAATTTTTTGTTTCAAATTTTTTTTCAATTTTTTGTTTTTTGTATATTAAAACTGAATTATTTTCATTTTAATTTTAATTCTGACTTAAACAAATTATTTCAACTTTGCAATTCAGCTTATATAATTCTTATAAATATTCGATAATGTTACAATTAGGGCTTCCAATACCGTACTAAAATCTTAATACCGGTATTCAATATTTGAAATTTGTAATACCGGGATCCCGGTATTAATACCGGTATTATCAATGAACAATTTACTAGTCATAGTTTTATTTGCCGCAGTTATTATATTGATATATTAACATTATTATTGTTCTAAAATGAGTACATATTAATTATTTATTACATAGACAATAGGAGTAGATAAATACAAAAAAATACGTGCAAGTAAACAATTATATATTAACTTGTATGTTACATTTTACATTAAATAGGCTCGTATTATTTAAGGAATTATATATTGTTTATTAAAATATGCTTTTAAAAAATATAAACAATCAATTGTTTAATCTTCAAGCGGACCGAATTTTAGTACAAATATAACAAGCCGAAAACCCTTTTCTCATTCTACACTTGTCGGCACAATTGCCATAAAGAAATAATCCGAGTACATTATAAGTCGATATGACTTAGTACTTGCAAATGTTAGTATAGAGCATTTATGTTATTTTAACTATATATCACTCGATGATTTGACTTGTAAATTTTCGTTATAATGAAATAATAAATAAATACGAATGTTTGATAGGAAGATAAACAATATAGAGAATTATAACGTGTCGATTGTATATTTTGTTAAAAAATCGTGGATAACGAATTAGATATGAGGACAATGCACGTGGACGACTAATAATTTTTATAAATGGGTTCCATTCATTAGGTCGTATATAATATATAAACAATCGATATATCTTGCCGATGTGTCATACTCGGCTGAGCCGTGTCGGCAATACACATAAACAGTGTAAAACTTGTGAATGTGTATTGAGTAAGTTCAATTTTTAACAAAATACCGGTAATCCCGAAATACCGGTATTTTTTGTATCAATACCGGTATTGAATACCGGACGAAAATCGTCCGGGATCCCGGTATTCGGGATCACGGAATCCCGGTATTGTAAGCCCTAGTTACAATATTTAAAATAATCTATTTGAAAATATTTAACATTCCTCGAACATTTCGTTATGGTACGGGAAGTTCCAGCAAGTTGCCTTAAGGCACAATGCCATACACCACTACTTCAACTTTTTGCCATTTGACATATGCCACAAACCTGTGTTATATCAGTTGTAAACATATTTTTTGATCAATTTTGGTAACATCACTACTGCTTGATATCAGATTGTATGTAGCGTGGGATTCGAACTCAAACCCTTGATGCTGCACGCCTTTTAATTAAATTCGACAATATTCATATGTACGTATATAAATTTTTTTCTTCCTATCTTTTCCACGAATAAGACCTATAAACATTGCCCGATCTGACAGATGTAGATGTTGCATTCGCCATAAACATAAAAGCATATGTTCTTTTCAAACGTAAACAAAATCGCCAGTAGAGAGGAGATGGTTGAAAGATATACAAATTTACATGTTCCGAATCTAAAAATAATTCCGAATGAGGTGCAGCGAGATTGCTCGGTACTAAATATTATAAATTATTACACTTTTTGCTTTCCGAGAAACGTCGAAAGTTGGAATAACAATAAATTTATAATTAGAGTATTTATAAACTGAACATTCTAAATTCAAATCTGTATTGAGTGGATATAGGCGGTTAAAAAGCTAACTAGTTGAATAAATAAATGCGTAAAGATTGTAATTAATCGGTCTATTCCTTGACAAGTTTACGTTGCTTACTTATAGTAAAAAGATAACATTTCAGGTGTTTCTTAGTTAGTATTACAATGGCCAGTAATTCTTCAGAGTAAAGTAAAACTCATCATTTACATTTATATTTCTTAAAACAAAAACAATTTTTACTTGCCAAAGGAGAAGTTTAGGTTTGCGCCAGAAAATCCGACTTGCTTTTGATTGACTTTGATTTTATAGTTTTTTGAAATTTCAGGATCATTGTTAATCGTTTAAGACTAAAATTGTACATGTGTTTATGTGAGCGGAACCTTGGCTTTTTGTCAAAGTTTTCTCACAATCGACTTAACGGATTTCATAAATTTAAAAACCATTCGATGAAAATTTTTAAGGATTCACGTTTAGCCGTTTCTTTAGAAGTGGCAAAAAAGTATTTTTGAAGTAAAACTTCTTTAAGCACGACTAGAGTGTAAATCCGTACAACGGAAAATGCTTTACGGCACAACCGAGCGTCATTCGCTTTCGATGAAATCATTTCTATACGGGTCGATTGTGATTAGTCGTCGTGTATGTGAATACAAATCTGTCATTGTATGCGTACCGGCATCAACGTTGTATGCGTACCGATATCAACAAGGATATCGGCATAGATAAATAAACATTTTAATTTTACATCGTAGTACAAAATTGATTTAATGAAAAACGCTTGAATCAGAAGAATATTTTACCTTGTTGCTTGAAAATATTGATTAAGATCAATGATTAGTAAGTTTATTGATTAGAAATTGTTTCTATATTAATCGTAGTTTCTATAAAACTTAAAAGTTATTAAAATAGAAAATATTTTTTTATGCAAGGCAGATATTACAGCTGTTCAAAAAATGAGATTATATCGCCAGCGAAAAAGTAAAAAACATACAAGCAGTCAATGAATGTATGTTAATTTCAATTACATGAAGTTCTTCAAACACAATTACATATTACAAGTTGCGAAAACAATATTTGTTTTGGTATTGTTTAACATAATCCACTGTGTGGACGAAGATTATAGAATTTATTAATAAGCAATTACTTCATTTCTGTAATGAATGTTCTAAATGCTAATTGCAATGACAAACCGATCATGTTATATCTGAAGTATGACTTTAACTACATTATTGTTTCTAAATATTATACATATTTTTTAAGCTATTTTAAATATATAATTCATAATTTATCTTCATATAAATATATATAATGGTTGAATCACGAGTGTTACCATATTACTGATAAACATTATTCAAAATTATTGTATGACATATTTATTTTTACTTAAATGCCATCTTGTATAGTAGCAAATAAGTTTTACTTCAATCGCGTGTGAGCCTTACACGCACTCTTTTTTTGTTGACAATAGGATTCAGGATTCTCGTGTGTGTATGTGCGATTGGATACAATATTTCGTCCACGATTCCGGGAGCACACATCAACCGATTCAAAAAACATTCGATTCCTATAGATGAGGAAACGTACTAATTAGTTTTTGGCAAAGCAGACCCAGCCGTTTCGCAGACACTGGCAAAAATTGAAAAAGTTGAAAATTTTCGAAAGAATGGAGCTTTCGATTTGAATGATTAAAAAAACGTTTCACTTGTATGCACAAAATTAAAATTTATTATTTTTTGAGAAGGCAGATCTAGTGATTTCGGAGATCCAATAAAAAAAGTTAAAAAAAATACTCATTTAGCGGTCAAAAATTATCATTGGACATATACACCTCAAATTATCAGATATTTTATAGAAATTTTAATATTAATTACAAATTTAGTTTACAATTCTATGGGTTCCGTACCAAGATTTATAATGTTTAAACTAAACACTATACAGTTCTCAAACTGAAGAGTTTGTCGGAGCAAATGATTAGTTTTTGGAGAATTCAGGGTCTAGCAAATTGCCAACTTTTTTTTGAAAAATTTCAAATTTTCAAGATTTTCAAAAATCTCAAAAATGTCAGATTTTCCAAACAAAATAGTTGCTATCATTTTTCTAGAACGTATATTTTTCTACGTAATTCAATCGCTCATCTCTAAATCAATAAATTGATTTATCAAATCCAATCACAAGCGATTTGATTCGTCATCCTCTGCTTTATGCCACCACTATATTGGCCCTTGACTCGACTCTTTTACCACTTAATAGATGATTTTCTGACCGTTTGACTTCTAAATATGTGATGCTATAGAATTTCTCTTCTGGTCGAGTCGAGAAATGAGAATTTCAGACATTCCTTCGTCGGCGCTCTTCCGCGCCTAAAAATAACTAAATAAGCAACTCACTCACTCTCTTCCCAGTGGAAGTATAAGAGAGTTTGTTTGTGGACTGTTGGATATATTTTTAGCAACAAAATACGTACATTTCACAAAACTAATGGACATACATGTAACGTTTAATTCTGATACATGCTAACGTTTTGAGAAATAATTATGCTTAGTGCTTTTTAACCTTTTATTTTTAGTTAGTGGTATATGTTTTCAGATCAGCTGTTCGACTCCAATTTGATATGTAACTATGAGCGCTGTGTACTGAAAGCTTTTTTTATCTCAATGAATAATAATTCAAAACTGTTGGTGTATGGCATCGTGCCCTCAGGTAAATTGCTGGAACTTCCCGTACCGTAATGAAATATTCGTAGAATATTAAATGTTTTCAAATAGATTACTATGAATATTGTAACTTTTATTATTCTTGTTTTATAGACAAAATATAAGAGCTTATGAATTGGACGAAGACGTTTTTAACTTCCCGTAGTGTATATTATTGTAATGGGCCGAAAATCTAAAATAAAATTGTTTGCATATTTTCATGTTTCAGAGGTTTCTGAACATTTTAGCATACCTCAGAAACAAATAAATGTGTGTGTGGTTTGTGTGTCCGCATTTTTTCGTTCACGCTTTCGGGCGCACGGATCAACCGATTTGCATGGTTAAGAAAAACATTCGATTCCTATTGATAGGGAGATGTGCTGGTTAGTTTTTAGCAAAGGCAGGTAAAGCCGTTACGGAGATACAGAGTAAAGAGTACAGAAAATAGAAATCGAGTTTTTGAGAAAACGGAGTATCCGATTTGAATGATCCAAGACACATTCAATTTGTAACAATTGGGAGAAGTCATGATTAGTTTTTGGCAAAAGCAGGTCCAGCCGTTTCGGAGATACCGAGCTAAATGTACAAAAAATGGCAGTTTTTGAGAGAACTAAGCATCCGATTTGAATGATTCAAAAAAAATTCTGCTTGTGTTGACAAAACAATTGCTTTTGGAAAAAAATTACTTCAAATTACTTTTATTTAATATTTTTTCAAAAAAATTTAATTTTAATTCTGGCTAAAGTTCTAAAGCTCACTTATATACTTTAAATAAATAATTTTAACTTTGTAATTCAGTTTATATAATTCTTATTAAGGTCCACCACCATCTTCTCAATGGAGAAGATTTTTACTTGACATTATAATTCATCACAATGACTTATAGAAAACTGTTGTATTTTTTCTGATTGTCATAAATAAATGAATAAATGAATGAAAAAAAGGTCCACCACCAACAATATCTCAAAAAACAAGTAACGTTAAGAATTTATTACAACAATATTTGAAAGTTTTGTATGTAATTAACCATCGTCTTAAATCAAACAATGTCGCTATCAGGAGCCATGGTTGAAAATATGTAATGAAAGTAAGTTCAATATAATTTTTAAGTATATGTTATTTCATTGTTTTATAAAATTTGTTAATTTTAAGTTAGACTCAACAGATGTTTTTATATAACCTCTATAATAGTTTACATGGGGTAACAAACAACCCATCAGGACCAATTGAACCTTTACCCTGGCAAAGGCGTAAGCAATAAAAAAATAAAAATGTAAAATCAATTTCACAAAAAAGAAATTAAATCAAAATTATTCCAACTTTGCTGTCGAAATGCCACATTAAAAATACATATAGTGTTATCTTTGTAAAAAAACGTACCCATAAAATTTATATTTTGCATTGGTTGAATATACAGGCTACTATTTCGTAATACACGTTGGATCTGTTGAATTTTAATTTTAGAAAAACAGTAAAAGCCACATTTCTATAATTAAGAGTTAACTGGAATTTTAAGTGAACATAGTACGATAGTTGTTTGTTTGATACCTGTTATGTGTTGTGATACAGTTAATTTAGTTTAGTTTAGACAGTATAATTATTTAAATTCAATATAAAGAATTAGTTTTATGTTGATATTTTTACCAAGATTTAAATATAGTTTATTTTGAAATTTTGAATGTATATAAGTGTAATGCGTATAGATTGTACAAATATAATTTAATTCATTGTATTGTTATCAATTTGATAGATGTACATAGTTTGTAAGTCATAATGCCTATATAATGTATTCAAATTTGAAATGAAATAAAAAAATCTTATAAAATTAAAACTAACTTAAATTCAAATTGAGCCTTTGTGCCCTGCCCTACCCTCCATTAATTCAAAGAAAATAAAATATCAATAACAAATATTTAATGTTTAATTTTAGTCCACGCATAAAATTAAATGTGAATTTATCATAAATTAAACTCTAACCATTAAGAAAATGATTTGCACGGTTCATACAAAACTCAATAAGTAGTAATAAATACAATCGAGTTACAAATAAATTAACGAATATTTAATGATACATACCTATGAACCACTGTTGAAAATGCAAGAAAAATAGAACAAATGAAAATATTCGGAACAGAAGAACACTGCACTTGTAATGAGATTTGTTTTCGAACATTTTAAAGGCCACTTCTTTTATTAAAGAGTCTATTCAAATGATCAGTCTTATTTTAGAAAAAATTGAAACTAATTGTTCGCTGTAAACAGGATTATAATTTCTTAAAATTTAAATTTCAAAAAATCTGTCATTAGAACAAATAAGTATATCATTTATAGTTTTTCTGCAGAATTAATACAAATAGAGATTTAACTTAAAAATATTTTGATGAAAATAATTAGTTAATAAAATGCTTCAAAAAGAGTATAAGCATAATAACTATGTATTATTATGCCTGCGATGTTACAGTCAAAAAAATTCTTCATAAATCATTATTTTTGCTTGTATAAGCTGACGATAATTATACTTATTCCTACTTCCGTATATTATGTACCAAGTCTTCCCTATTTGTAGTAAAAATTAGCATAGTTCAATTCACGGTGGAGTTGGATGTAATTATTTATAATAACTTAGACCAAATAATAAATTATCGTAATAAAATAATTATCAGTTAGTATAAAATGCAAACTGATAAAGCAAGATTATAAAAATAAGGACTAATCTGCGACTTTATCACTAATCATGAAGGACGTTTATTTGTTCCTACTTCTGTGTATGATGCACCAAGTCTTCCCTATTTGTAGTTAAAATTAGCAGAGTTCAATTCACGGTGGAGTTGGGTGTGATTAATTATAATAACTGAGACCAAATAATAAATTATCATAATAAAATAGTTATTAGTTACTATAAAATGAAAACTGACAAAGCAAGATTATAAAAATAAGGACTAATCTGCGACCTTATCACTAATCATAAAAGACCCCACCCTTGGATTATAATAATGTCAGCGCAAAAACCAAGGCGCGTGACCTGGACTCCGGGCGACTGTTCAGTCCGGGTTGCCCGGAGTATAGGTCAGTTGGGGCGTAAACTGGAATTTACAACTTATTGCAAAAGTTTACGATCAACTGTAAACATAAAAGTACATTAATATAAAATTGTACTTTATTTTGTGCTTTGTGTAAAAGATAAATACTATTTAACATTTTCACAAACGATTACATGGTTACTTATGCCAAGTGTTGAGCAAAATGGGTACGAATAATCCTTTATAGTGTTAAATCAAATTATATTTATATGTGATAAAATATTTAATTAACAGTTTTTATATTTCCTATGATCTTGATACCAGCTGAATGGGCCCATTCTCGAATAAAATAGCAATTTTATGGTAATGCTATGTGACGGGTCTATAATGGTATGGTACTCACAAACTATCAAAAGGCTATGTATTTGCTGTGCGATCAGAAGTTTTACACATAAAACCTAACCTCCGAAACATAAACATCATAATATTTAATTTTGATCATACTCCACGTATGTGTTATCGAAGTAGCACCAGAATGTTGCACTTATGGTTAATTTAGCATTTATTCATTTTGAAGGTTAGATTTTATGTGTAAAACGCCTGATTGCACACAAAATACATAGCTTTTGACAGTTCGTGATTACCAGCTTATACTATTATAGACCCCTAACATACCATTATCGTGATATTTCTATTTTATCTATGAAATGGCACTTAAGTCTATTTGTTAGACTAATATTAAATATAAAAGATGTTATAAAATCCATTAATCGAAAATAGTTATTTGTCACATTTATATTAAATTTAATATAAAAAATGTTGCATATTAGAATACTTTAATTATTAGAAAATATTTGCAGAAAAAAGAAGAGATATGTGTACATATATGCTTTACAAAATTTAATTAAAATTTCAGGAAAGTTGAAAAATGCTGCGCATTTGTAAACTTTTTAAAAGAATTGCTGCTAAAATTTATTTCCATTTGAAAATATTGAAAAAAAAAACAAAACGCTTTTTTTTACATAATAGTTCTAAAAATGAAAAAACATCGATTATATCGTTAAATATCGCTATTCTGATTGTTTTTAAATAAGTAGTTATTCGCAGCTTTTCAGAACTAGATAATTTCTTCTTCAGATGTTTTGTCAAGTATGCAAAATTTATCAGAAAATGAGAAATTGATTTTTGAAACAAATATGAATAATATGAGAAAAAATTATAAAAATAAAATGTGTAACTTAATTTATATAACATATATAAATATACGATTAATATATAAATTAATATTTTTCTTAATATGCTTTTAGTAATTTAATAAAAGGTATTAATTTACTATTTTTTAAAAAATAATTGGTTATTTTCTAACAAATGATAGAAAATCTGAATATGAAATATATCTAGTTTTTTTAAAAGATTTAAAAGATTTTAAAGGTTAATTAAACAAAGGGTAAACTTTAACAATGTAATAACAAATCTACGGCTCATCAACTAAACTTTTTTTTACTTAATTTCGATGAATTTAAATTTTTCATAAAATTTATAAATACGAATTTAAATTCTTTTTGTTAAGTTATACATAGTTAGGTCTTGATTTTCACTAAATTTCATTTCATTTAAATCTTTGTTTAAATATGTGATTTGAAATCATCATATTAGAAAATCTCACTAGTGAGTATCATCAACGAAACTATTATTATATCTCTTTTTATTTCTATTTTTTAAACTCAAGTATTTGTTTCAATTTGAGTCACATATAGCATATAGAATTGTAAATTGTTCTGATTGCTATTTTGAAAGTAGTAAAAATTTGTATTAAAAAACTTAGAAAATAAAAATAGAATATTTCACCAATAGATCTCTAGACAAGGTAGGATAAAGATCACACAGAATAATTAAACCAATCAAACCTAGCCGGTTTAATATAACAATCTCAAATTACTATTAATATCTATATTTAAATCTTTTCCTAAACCGGTTTTAGCACAAAATCCACTTTTAGCACTGACTTTAATAACAATCACTCGACTCGTCCCAAAAGCAATCGAAGACTGATAGTTAGTTATGAATGTACAATGAAACAAAATACTATTTTCTACTTACTGACTTCGATAACTTTCGATCCGTTGAAATTGTTAATAACAATAAAAAAGAACTTTTTAAAAATATGCTAAAATAATTGAACGTTCGAAAACAGATAGAGGGAGAGCTGATAAAAAAAATATTGAAAAATATAAGTAGATCACAAGTAAGCATAACAATTAAATGTCAGTATAAAAGGTCCTATTAGTTATTTTCTAACTTGCCACTTCAAATCGTTCCAGAAATTATTTCGTATTTCTTTTGTTCGGACGTATTATTATTTTGGCCATGAAGGTGTCAATCTTCATGGCATTAAGCTTTTACCCGGAATGGTTGCTGCCCCTGATAGAGGGAATAGCGGACAGTTTGATGAGACTAATTGAACACTTCTAAAAGTGAAGTCCACAAAACAACATGTATAATAAATAATAAATAAATATATTTTCTTTCATTATAACTTAGCAACAAATCAGTGTTTAATACAGTCCACAGCTACAAGAGCTAAATTATAACCCAACAACCTGAGTTATCGAAGGAGAGTTTTAATACATTTCATAACTACGTAACGCAAATACATCATTTATAATCAATATTAGAGAGTGGGGGGTGTTCAATGTTGTAATGGTTAAGCTCACGGATTCGTGTCAACGGGGTTGTGAGTTCGAACCCCGCTATAGACAATCTTAAAACAAAAATGTGTTTTAATTGAAAATAGCCGATTACGTGCAATGCGATGTGAAATGGCAATGGAAAATCGCTCGCACTATTCCTTGAATGGAGTTGAAATTTAATTTCCATTATTTTTATTAATCAGGAAGTTGACTATAAATAATTTAATACGATTTGTTAAATTCCACAAATCAGTTCTGGCACTGGCGTACTGCCAACACATTTTCACAAATTGTCTAAGTTCTTCCTAAAGAAATTTTACCGAAAAAAATAGGAAATATAAATAATGAAGAGTATGCTTATTGTTCTTGGAGCATTGCACAGAACCTTGTCAAATATACAATTCAATGTTAATTATAAAAATTATGTACTTCCTGAACATCAAAAAGTAATATAAAAAATTATGTTTTCCATATAATACGGTCTTCAAAGAACTAGATTCCATTAAAAAAGGTGTATTCTCTGAACACCAAAAGGTAAAAAAGATGCTCTAGATCTAAAAAAATTGAGAGTCTAGATATAAAAATAATTTTCAAAGAAATATTTTCAATTTTTCTCTTTTACCTACAACTTTTTCCAAATATAATATAGGGAAGCTAGGGGCTATATATCTAATATAGGGGTAACTAGTAACAGGTGTTTGTCAATAGGACCTTAAACAATATTAAAATATTGTTTTGTCGATTTGACATGTAAACCGTCCTCCATAATATTGTAAAAGCTACTATCCTGCAGGCTGACGCAATAAACAGAACTGTGCAGGTCCGTCATTTTTGACAAGTAATATAAAATTGATTTATCATAGAATTTCAGTTTGCAATATTATTATCGACTGCCTTTAAAGTTTATATATCAATCTTTGATAATGTGTAACAATTTTTGTGATTGCTAAATTGTATACATAGTTATCTTGATTAATGTAAAAAAAATCACATATGGGGTTAGTAAAAACAAAACTTTAGGGCTAGTTGTGACATACAAGAATTATATACAAATTCAAGTAAAGATGATTGGGTAAAATATATGGTTTGTAATATGTGAGCAATAAACAGAACTGTGCAGGTCCGTCATTTTTGACAAGTAATATAAAATTGATTTATCATAGAATTTCAGTTTGCAATATTATTATCGACTGACTTTAAAGTTTATATATCAATCTTTGATAATGTGTAACAATTTTTGTGATTGCTAAATTGTATACATAATTATCTTGATTAATGTAAAAAAATCACACATGGGGTTAGTAGAAACAAAACTTTAAGGCTAGTTGTAACATACAAGAATTATATACAAATTCAAGTAA
This sequence comes from Ctenocephalides felis, assembly GCF_003426905.1. Taxonomy (NCBI): domain Eukaryota; kingdom Metazoa; phylum Arthropoda; class Insecta; order Siphonaptera; family Pulicidae; genus Ctenocephalides; species Ctenocephalides felis. Next base: position 60,795,671 of record NW_020536999.1, read on the forward strand.
AGATGATTGGGTAAAATATATAGTTTGTAATATGTGAGCACATGTAAATTATAGTTTGCGTCGATGTATGAAAAGTATTACTTAGAAACAAGTTTACAATTTCTTAAAAATGAAAATAAATAAATTATCAGATGCATTATTGTCTTTTTTTTTGTCGTTGCTAATTGCTCCGGTAAATATCCCAAAGTGAACACGGGGTAAGTTAAAACACCGCACTTTTTCTAGAAAATGATTAATTGTGAAATCATGATTAACAGTTGTGTACTTATTTTTACTTAATTCGGTAGGGCAATAATTACAGAAACTTTTCATATTTATTTAGCAGAAATGTAATCAGTGGATTTCAAATTATATTAATTTAATCCCCTAGCTCTCCTATATAATTATAAAAAAAGCTTTTAGATCATTATTTTTACCGTAACAAGGAATATAACTAAAATGATGCTTATTGCTTTCTATGTGTAAAAGAATTTTAAAAAGTAGATTATATGAGACTTTTTTCCCGAAAGACTTTCAAAATAAAAGAAAATTGTTCAAGTTCAAGTATGTAGTAGGATACAAAAATAATTAAATTCTCAGTCAATAAGAAACAAATTTCCGAAAGACAGAAAGATCAAAGACAATACAGCGTTTTCCAAAGAACTTTTAATTTATTATCCCTTTGATGTAATATTATTACATACTTGACCTTAAGCATTCGATATTCCTACCAATAGGCTTTTCGCAAAATTTTCCTTACCTTATAAATGAAAGCCAATATAAAAACAATTTCAGAATTAGAAGTATATTACGTTTAAGTTAATTTCATTTATTTACATATAAATTGCAATCTGTCTATAGAACCTTGCGTAATTAGTTTCATAAAAAACAGAGATTTTTTAAAAGGTAAACCCAATCATTTGCCTCTTATTTGTGTACTTAGTTTAAGTTAATAAATAGTACATATTTATTTAAATATGTTTGAAAACAGACAATTTTATAAGGATATGACAACGGAGCTATCGTTTTGAAGATACAAAATGTAGGTCAATTAGGTATATTATCATTTGTTAAAATTTTATAATCTATCTAATTTTAAAATATCGTTTTTTTTCTTAATTAATCTTCAGCTCTCCCTCTAAAAGCATACTTTAAAAATATGCGGAGGTGAAATCAGAATTATTGTTATTATTGTATTATGATTTTCATAGAATGTGCGGCTGATAATAATAATATATGGTGTAGAGGTGCAAAAGAATCGTTAAAAGAGAAATTTTCCGTTCGTATTTTATTAATTGCACGGAATATGAATTTGTTAATTAATTTAACAATTAATTAAATAAGGCGTCATGTTTTACAGGTTTATTGCTGGAAAAGGTGTGGAACAAGTGAATTTATTGCCCGAAAGTTTATTTTGTTTCGATATACTTTTCCAAGTGTGATTTTAGGGTCAGGTACCGTAAAAGTTCAGAAAATCATCAATCAAATGTCAAAAAAAACTGAATATAATTAATTCCAGTTTAAGCTTCGTTTTAAGAATATGGAAGATCGGAGAACAAAGGTCCAATTTGATTATTAGTAATTATACTGTGAAAATTAAACCAACTACATCATAATAAATAACACGTATCAAACAAACAACTACTAAATTATGTTCAGTAAAAAATTCATCATTATAAAAATGTTTTTTTTTTGTTATCTTTTTCAATTTTGTCAACTGTTACTTCGAACCCCATAGGCGAGGTACAAGAGGACTGCCAAAGGACAAAAAAGTCCTTACAAAATGATAGATAAATTATCTAATCAAAGCGATAGGGTTTAATTATTAGATTGAACAACAAAATTAACTAGTTGTGTATCGTGCCTTAAGGCAAATTGCTGGAAATATTCGTGGAATATTAAATGTTTTGAAATAGATTATTATAAATACTATAACATTGTCTAATATTTACAAGAATTATATTAACTGAATTACAAAGTTAAAATTATTTATTTAAAGTATATAAGTGAGCTTTAGAACTTTAGCCAGAATTAAAATTAAAATCTAATTATTTTCGATATAAAAAAAAATTAAAAAAAAAAAAATGAATAAAAAAAATTTTGAAATATTTTATTTCCAAAAGCAATTATTTTGTCAAAACAAGCAGAAAGTTCTTTGAATCATTCAAATCGGATGCTTAGTTGTCTCAAAAACTGCCATTTTTTACACAATTAGCTCGGTATCCCCAAAACGGATAGACCTGCATTTGCCAAAAACTTACACAACTTCTCCCAATCATTACAAATTGAATGTTATTTGGATCATTCAAATCGGATGCTTTGTTCTCTCGAAACCTCGATTTCTATTTTCTACACTCTTTGCTTCATAGCTCCGTAACGGCTGGGCCTGCCTTTGCCAAAAACTAATCAGCACATCTCCCTATCAATAGGAATCGAATGTTTTTTGAACGATTCGTGCGCCCGAAATCGTGACACATCCATTTTTTCTGAGGTATGCCAAAATGTTCAGAAACCTTCAAAACGTGAAGATATGCAACAATTTTCATTTTAAGTAAGTAGTACTCTTAGTTTATCATAATGAGTTTAAATCTTCCTTGAAATTACAGTTATTACAAATAAGGTAAATACAAGCTCAGTTTGGAAAGCAAATTTTATGGGGACATTTTTTACAAAGATCTCGTATACAACCTTCAAGTAGCACTTTGTTAAGAGTATACATTATCGAAGTTAGAGTAACTATTAATAAGTAATTGGTATCTTGAAAAACTGATTTTTAGACTTATTCTACTTTATTATTCACAATTTCTTCATTGAGGCTATAATATTTCTTTTATAGAGGCTATAAAGAAAAAAAAACTGTTGAATTTAATTTAAAAATAACAAATAACTTATACTTAAAAAATGTGTTCAGGTATCGTAAACTAAACAATAGTGCAGTTCCATTAAAAAAAATACAATATGGAAATCTATAGCGATACCGCTCCAAGAACGATGGCTGGTTATACTCATTGTGCCCTTTACTTCAAAATAGTTTTGTTCAAAAAAATACCACATTTTACTAGATATGGTGGACCTTCTCAATCGCAAACTTTTAAGCACTGCTCTACCCAAGTACTATAAATAAAATAAATTACTAAAATAAAGGTGACTTCTTCACTTGATATTCAATCCATACAAGCTTCGACCTAGACTCTTCGTGAACTTTTTAAATGCAAATTGCACTACAACTATCATTTCAGCATTGATCTAAAATCAATTTGCAACTTCCTTGAATATATATAATCCGTCACGTATACAAGATTAGAGTTACCTACTAGTTTTAGCACAGATAAGAAGAAATTAGTTATTTTCTAACATGTTGTATTAGACTGGAAATGACGAAAACCAGGAAAACAGCTTTCTATCCAACAAATTACCAACAGCACTTGTTGGCCGCTTGTATAAGAGTTGATAAGAAAAGTTGATGTTGGGAAGGTTTCAAGGTCACACTCGGTGTGTATGTAGGTGACATTATCAAGGTCGCTCGGGAAGGAAGGAAGGTAAAGAAATTGATAAGAACGTGTATGGTGTAAGTATCACTTTGTTTAAATAAGATTATTTTGGTATGCATATTTGTTTAGAAAAAATTGAACACGAGCTACTAGTGTTACAATTTCTGTAGATAACAGCCGACCAAATATTTCGCAGTTTTTGTTTAATCTTTTGATAAAACAAGCATTGGTTGCTACCAATAATTTAGGATATAAACTAGTGGTGTATGGCTTGGTGCCTTAAGGGGGTATTCTACTGTAGAAGCATGAATTTTGCCCGGTTTTTAAAGCGCTGTATAAAGGAAACAAATAATATTTTTACTATCGATTTTTTTATCATTTGTTTATTGATATTTTATTACATAAAAAAAATATTAAAGAAAAAAAAATTAGAATTCACAAAGTTATGAGCAGTCAAAGTGGGGGCACAAGAAAAAGAGGGGTGTCCTGGCGTGCATGATTCCAACCCTCCTGGTGATCCGAAACATAAAAATAGATGGATTCTTAATTATTATAGATGCCGCTATGGTATGAACCTTGGATAAGTTAAAAAAAAAATTTATTTGAATGGCGGCAGTTTGAAAAAAAAGTTTTTTTTTCATGTTTTTTTTAACAATTCCGAATTTTTAAAAAATACTAAATGAAAAGTTATAGTTTTGGGAAAGGTCCATGCGACAAAAGCCATGTATAGAGAAGATCTTCTCTAAATTTGAAGTAAATCGGTTCATTAGAACTCGAGATATCCTTACCGCCAGATCGAAAAAAGTAGTTCGAGAAAAACGCGTTTCAAGTTTTGAGACTCGGTCGGACCCTAACCAAGGCCACGTCACTAAAACAGATATAACTCAGGAAATATAGTAATTTTGAAAAATCCTTTTAATGACATTTCTGAATAACTAAACTTTGAAAATATGAAAAAAAAAATTTACGATTTTTTCAAAATTCTACAGTAGAATACCCCCTTAAGGCAAATTACTGAAACTTTTCATACCGTAAAAAACATATTCGAACAATATTAAATGTTCTCAAATGTATTATTATAAATACTGTAACGTTCTTCATTCATATTTATAGACAAAATATAAGAGTTTATAAATTGAACAACATTATATATAAGGTTGTCAAATATCTCCCTTCCGCCTTTTGTATTATAAACCAAGAGCAAAAAAAGGAAGGGAGATATTTGACAACCTAATATGTTTACATTAGAAGCAAAAATCAACCTGATTTAAAATGAAGGACATTGTCTAATATTTAATAATAAGAAATGTATAAACTGAATTGCAAAGTTAAAATTATTCATAATTTAGAAAAAAGTAATTCAGATGTTTTTAAGTAGGCTTTAGAACTTTGGCTAGAATTAAAATTAAAATCCGAATTATTATCGTTATTCAACTTTTTTTTTTTGAAATTTTGAAATCAAAAAAAAATTCCCGAAAACAATCGTTTCGTCAACACAAGAAACATCCGAATTGATCTCTCAATAAGTGTCTTTTTTTCACATTTAGCTCCGTATCTCCGAAATGGCTGGAACTTTCTTTGCCAAAAACTAATCACCACTTCTCTCCATCATTACGAATTAAATGGTTTTTTAAATATTCGAAAAATTAATTAATCTCAAAAACTGGATTTCTATTTTATTCTAAAATTTTATTCTAAAATAATATATTCAATAACATAAAATTATATAAATCTATTGTATTTCTTACGTAGGTTGATAAAAATTATATTAGTTGATTAAAAGTTGCTCTAAAGTTTTGTAGTTGGTAAATGTTGTTTGAAAAGACATGTTCTAAATTTTAAAAACACATTACTCCCTTAATATTTCTTTACAATTTTTTTATTAATTTATATAAATCTAAACTAGACGTATGAAGATTAAAAATTATTTTAGTTTATTAAAAGTTGTAATAAATTATTTCAATTTGTATATGTTGTTCTTAAAGCCTTCTTCTAAATTTTAAAAATACATTACACCTTTAATAATTTTTTTTACAAAACTTCCAAATTAGTATAAAACCTGATGCCTAATTTATAGATTTAGATTTAGATTTATTAGATATACAATTCATAATTTTACAATTAAATAACAAAACAACCAAATATAAAATACAAAATAAAGGAGTGCTAAACTAATTTGATTTTGAGTCTTGATTTTATGAAACTTGATATTACGTCTTCGTTTAGAGCATCTTCAAAAGTTAAGGTCCTGTATATCCATTAATTTGCAGAAATTTTCTGCACTCTTTGCCCCTGTAAAAAACCAATCGGCACATCTCCTTATCAGTAGGCATCGAATGTTTTTTGAATTATTCAAATCAGTTGATCTGTGGTCCCGAAAACGCGGACGAAAAATTATATCTATACATATACCGACACACACATCCATTTTTTCTAACGAAGTGTACAGAGACTTTCAAAACGTGAATATATGCAAAAATTTACACTTTCGATTTTTTGGACGATTACAATAACTTACCCTACGGGAAGTTAATAATGTCTGGAACAATTTCATAATTATTATAAAAGTAAAATTATTATATTAAGTATTTAAATATAAAAATAAAAGCTATTATTAATTACTTTTCCATAAAGCAGCGTTTGCTGTTTAGGTATTACAGATTTAGGCCTATTCCCATAAGCATTTTTCTCTATAATCTTACTTTTCGGTAAAATAAAACCAAAAAAAGCCCATTGTTAAGTTTGAGAAAAGCAATTTTAAGGACTTTTAGTTTATGTCGAAGACTTCATTTATTTAAATCTTGTTTCTTTATTGTACAGTAAGAAGCGACGTAACAGAAAAAGTTTAACAAATGTTAGACTTATTTGCTTTCATAGCATCATTGTATTTACAAAGAGAAAAATGTTTACACACAGGCTGCCAGTATTAAAATTCGTTGAAGTAAAATGAGAAATAAATAGTTTTTAACGAAAGCGATATAAAGTATTACTGGAATACTATTATTATCAATTTGCTTCTGGATAAAAAGTTTTTTCTATAAAATTTTCTTGCATGCAGAATTTATTTTGGATCTATAAGATGATTGGTTCCTTTATTTGCCTAAAGAAATTTTATAAGCAGGTACGGAACTTTAGAATAATTAGTCTTTCGAAAATAACTTCTTTATAGTTCTTTTTCTACCTTTCAAAGTGCAATAAAATGTAGAAGTATATTTAACAAGAAATTGCCAAAATTTGGCTTCCCAGCGCTCCATGGTCTTTGAATCAGATATTCCCAGTTTGATACTCGCCTTGGACAGCCTCATGTCAAGCAGTAGTGCATCGATTTAACTTGGAAAAATACATAACAATGTTTCCAAAAGAGACTAGCCCTTTTTTGGCTTTGCTGCATTGATAAAAAACAATTCAGTATTACTGAAATTGTAATAATAAATTTATAACAGAGATTGGACACTCATTTGGGTTGCCATTTATGGAGCCAAGCCATTTAAGAGGTCAGAACCACAGCTCATAAAACTCTTCAATAAGTTCTAATTGTTGTTAACAATATATAATTAATCATGTTTTGAACAAGTGCATGACTAAATATATGTAAAAATGCAGACGTTACTAAATATATGGATAAATCTCCAGGTAAACAATTATTATATTTATAAACTCAGAAATAACTTCGACGAATGATTGTTTAATAAAATATTATCAGGTTCTTGGCCAAGTGGAATTAATAATAATATAAAAGCAAAATATTTATGTATTTGAAATTAGTATTCATTTAATCAATCTCACAAAGTAATTCCATACCTTTCAATTAAAAAATAGTATCTCACATCAAACAATAATACAATATTTTGTAAATACAAAATAATTAGAATTGTATTCAGGTTAGTAAAGAAAAGCATATTGATCAGAAGTATATAATTAGTGGCGTTCGTTGTTATGAAATGGCAGAAACGCTAATCATACTTCAGCAATTAATTATCGTGTTTAAAAACTAAACAATTGCAAAATATTATTGTTCGTGTTGAAAATGTATGGAACAAAGCAGCCGTGATTTCATATTGGCGTAGATTGAAAACCATGCGAATAATTACTTATTTAAAAAACAGGAAATATAGATATATTTCCATATAGTCCACATTACTGATATATGTTAATGTTAACTTTGAACAAGAAATTCAATAAGAAAATAAAAATGTTTGTTAAATATAGGGTAGGGCGGGTCCAAGTTGACTTCTATCAAACAAATAACATATATCAAACAAAAAAATATCTATGTTCAGCACAATTCTTAGCTAATTTTTATAATTGCGTTTTTTTTTGCTATTTTTCAAAAATTTTACACCTGGTCCTGTTTATCCTATATGCGAGAAAAAAGAACAGCACGAAGGAAAAAAATATCCACCATTCTATTATCAATTGAAAAAAGATTTCATGGAAGAATGATACATTATTTAATTAATTACCAAAATTGAAAATCATAATCTATATATATAATAATATATATATATATATTATATACATTTTTAAACATAATGAACAGAAAATTTTATGAACTCTAAATATTATTAAAAAACCTTATTTTGGTAGGTAGGAGGAAGTCCCGTGACGCCAGACGACACCTAGCGCCGGACACTCTATTAAACACGTATTATTAAAGCGAAAAAATACATTTTTAAAAAAGTGAATGAAGTTAAACTCAAAATTATAGTTAGGTATCATACACTAAACAAGGACTAACAATAAGAAAAATATACTTTCGTTAAAAAATTGTCAATGTGACCGTTTATATCGTGATAGGGATGTTGCCCGAATTAAGGCGATTGCTCGTTTCATCTTTTGCCCTGTACTTGCAAATGTGTTGTTGTTAAAAAGTTCCTAGCTTCACTTGTTACTGAGATATTGGTGGTGAACCTTTTCACTCGCGGAACTTTAAGCCCACTATACCTATTTTGTGACGTTTCAGACTTAATTATGTTCAATTTCTAGATCATTTGGCTTACAACAAACTCATGCTATCTAATTATTAAATATACACATTACTTTATAAAACATAGCTAGTACTAACAGTAACAGAATTCGAATATGTGGAAAAGTGTTTTGCTTAACAGAAATGCTCGTAGTACAAGATTGTTTTAAAAATAGTATATTTTATAAAAACAATCGAAGCAAGAGGTAATTTCTATTTAAGTTGCACCAAGTGTAGAAAAAAATTAGATAGCTTATATAGTTCACATTAACAAGTTACCTAAATATACAATCTTAGGATATTTATATACAGCATTTATGTAAAACACTGTATTAAATTAATTTGTATATTGAAGCATAATAAAACCTAGAATTAGAAACAACGATAAAAACTTCAACTATACATTATTAAATAAATAAATTTATCATCATAATAATTCGTGTCATCGAAAAAAAAATTCTCAGGGAAAAAGTATGACTCCTTAGGGGAGCGCAAGGTTGTTGCGAGGGAGGAGCATATAGATGCTTTCAAAATAATATTTCCAAAAAATAAATCAAAAACGTTTCGAGAACACGGTGATTAACTGAATTAAATTATTCAAAACGCATTCAATTTCTATTGATGGGGAGATGTGCTGATTATCAACACATTTCAAAAAATAATCTAATGGTTGACCTATCTACTCGTATATTCAATATATTTTTGATATTATAATTTCCCTAATATCGATGATGTATTTTTAAGCAGCAATGCTGGAGAAGGGCTACTTTCGGACCTATAACCCTCTGGCCGAAGCTCTTATCGCAAAAGCCGCAGGACCAAAGCTTTAAGCCATGAAAAGCTCAATTAAAAGTTTAAAGAATTATTTTTCATCCGTGTTTTTCTTAGAAAGTTATAATATAATTAATAAAGTTCAAAGACCAGTTGAGAAGTATCGAATGAGAATCAGATGTTGACTAAGCTTAGCAAAATATCCGTCTTCTTCGCATTGAGTGTGAAAACAATTGTCACGACTTAAAAAAAAAAATCGTAAAAAATACAACTATAACTGAATACACAAACAGCAAGTACTTTATACAATAACAAATTACAATTTCACATGAATCAAAATACTCAAAAAGAAAATTTTAACTATATACGATATATCAACAAATATACTATAAGTTAATGTAAATATCTTTAATTTTTTTATTATTATTATTAACATTAATCATAACATAATAGTCCTATAAGGTTCTTGTGATGGTTTTATTATGTATTATGTGTTGATTCAAAAAAGGCAAACAACAAAACTATGATCCATAAAATTTCGGACAAAATCGAATAAGTTACAGTAATCGGAAAAAAATTTAAATAAATTTAAACAAATCTTTGCGTTTTAAGGATATTTTTAGTATACATCAGAAAATGTGTAGGTATGTGTGCGTAAGTACGTAGTACAAATACAAATTTTAGTCCACGGTTTCGAGAGTCAACCGATTTGAATGATTCAAAAAGCTTTCGAATTCTATTGATGGAGAGAAGCTCAGATTAGTTTTTGGCAAATGTAGATCCAGTCGAGTCAAAAATACGTTGCAAAATAGTGGAAAATATGGCTATTCAGTTTTTGAAACAATGGAGTATCCTATTTGAATGATTCAAAAAACATTTCCCTTGTATTGATAGAATTGGTTAAATTTTTGACAAGACAGGTCAAGCGGTTCCAGAGATCCAATAAAAAAAAGTTTTAACAAATTCCATTTGACGGTCCAACGTGATCATTAGACATATGCACATGAAATTATCAGATATTTTATAGAGATCTTAATAATAAGTAAGAATTTTGTTTACATATGTATAGAATACATAGTACATAGAATACACAGAATACACAGAATGCATAGTGCATAGAAATATTTCTATGGTTTCTATACCAATATTAAACCCTTTCTACTCGCAAATTGCAGAATTAGAACGTACTTTTAATAGCATGATATAGGTAGAATGAGCTTAAACGTGGACGAAAAGTTTAACATTTTTTTTCAAATTACAAAGTAACGGCTCGGCAGATCGTCTCACAAAACTGACAAACTATAGTCCTCATTGAGATACATCGAATGGCTTTTAAATTTCTGAAATCGGTTCAGACGTTTTTGAACAAACGTCGGTGAAAGGTCTAATTTTGACAAATGCCAAAAGAACGATGCCAATTTTTGCAAACTTCGACGAATTTTTAAAGCTAAACGAACGAGTTGTCGTATGGCGGTAATATTTTAGTATGATCTTGAAGACTATGATATCTACCGTCAAAAAAAATCATAAAAATCGTCGAATTTTTTTTAAAAAAAACTTTATTACAAGAAAACGGCCCGGCCGATCTTTACAAAAAACTAATAAGCACGATTCCTAACCAATATCTTTCGAATGGTTTTTGAATTTTCAGAATCGCTTCAGAATTGCGGGCTAAAACGTGGACGAAAAATTTTTCACTTTTCTGCTATTGATAAAGAAACGGCTTGGTCGATCGTCGCACAAAACTCAGAAACGCTAGTCCTCATCGAGATACATTGAATGGCCTTTAAATATTTGAAATCGGTCGAACCGTTTTTGAGAAAAAGTCGATTTACGGCAAAAAATCTGTTCACATACACGCACACACACACACATACTTTTCCCAAATTTGGTCTCATTCGATTCATAATGGCTTGAAACGTCGAAAAAACATAAAATTAGCGAATCGGATTTTTTGATAAAAACATGAACTTCTCCTTCGGGAAGTTAATAAAGCATAAAGCAATTTGCCTTAAGTAAGGTGACCATATTTTTTTTAAGTCAAAACCGCGACGACATTTTTTAGTTATCAAAATCTGGGACGGCGGGAGGTAGGTATTTAAAATAACAAGTGCCATTTAAAGATACAATAAAAAAGACAGTATTTTTATATGAATTATTATTTTTTAAATCATTATGCCGGACTTGTAGTTTTAAATGTATTTTTCGATTATATTGATACATTCTTATCTACGATATTATATTATACCTTATAGTTTTCGATCGTATACTTCTCGCTTTTGAGCCTTGTATAAAATTCTACTCCACATTCCTCATAATTAATTGAAAAATAATAGCACTTGTTCGTTTGTTTTCATAAACCGGTACAGTTTGAGACGAAAGATCTGAATATGGGACAAATATTGCTTTTAGAGAAACCCTGGAGATCACCTTATTTGAGGTGACAATGCAATGCACCAATAGTTTAGCATTTAGTCACGAAGAAAAGGTTTTCCCAAATTTAAATCACAACAAGCAATCAAATCGAGAAAGAATAATTTTACCAATACGCACGAAGCTAGTTTGTCAAACAATCGTCACGTCGCATTCGATTCGTGAGTGCGTGCTATCAGTGCTATCACTCGTACGTGACATGACGTGCCGTCACGTACCAGTGATAACACGTTACGCGCGCTTTGAACGTGACGCTTAGAAAACGCTAATTGTTAGGACGAGCCGCGAATTGAGACGGATCAGCTTGCTTTGGATTAGATTGGAAATTGATCTTAAGATAATGGCCATTGAATTCGACAAGACATAGGGATAGGGCGGGGCATAAAGGCCCAATTTGACTTTGAGCGAATATATCGTAAAAAACAAAAAAATATAACAAACTAGCAAACCGGGCGAACCCCGTTTCACCACCAGATGGTTTCATTTTAAGTAACATTTTGTTTGGTAATTAAAAGATGAAGAAAAAAAATTGCCTGCTGTTGAAATTGAATAATAATCTGCACAATAAACGTGATTGATTTGAAGGTTTCTAGTTGAAATGTTAGGAAACGAATAGCTTATTTTTTACTTTTTTGCACAATTTCACAGTGAACACAATGCCGGTTGGTCACATGAAATTTACTGAGCAGAGAACAATGAGAAGCTGTCAAACAAATAAGTAGCAGCATTTAAACAAAAAATATTAGTTTGTAGTACATGCTAAGTATCAGAGATGACGCTGTCATCAAGGAAAAAGTGTTTTCCGCTTTTCTGTTGAAATCTTTCTTCAATTTTCTTTGCTATAAACCTCACGATGTCCGAGACCTTTCCAACGAATGCAAAATCGTCGAAATCGGTTCGTGCGTTTTGAAGTTATATCGTCAGGAAGGAAAACCCGACTTATTTTTATATAATAGATAACACATATCAAGCAAACAACTATCTGAGTATTTTCAGTAAAAATCCCAGCTAATTCTAGATCATAATCATTCTAGAAATGTGCTTTTTTGCTGTTTTACAAAAATTTGAAGCTGGTCGTTTTTACCCCATGTGGCCAATGTTTCATGTTAATTTTTGATGAATTTTACAAAACAATAGCTACATTATTCAACAAATGCAAAATTTAAATTTCATGGGTGCATTTTTTACAGAGATAACACTGTAAAATAACCTTGATCTGGTATTTCGTTAAAAATACTCGTCATAAGAGTTGTAATAACTATTTAATTTATCTCTTGTAAAATTGTTTAATTTAATTTAATGAACTTTTTATTTGCTATTTTTCAACTTTTTCCTCTACATTCAAACATTGTTATAGAATTCTTAACTTTACTTATTTTTGAGATATCCGCAAGGTGGTGTACCTTTTTTCCAGGAACCTCTAATCCCTGCTCAAAATCTAATATTCGCAAATTTCCATCGAATTAGCTTTTTAGAAAATCACAGAAAAGAAACATCAGTAATGATTTATTGAAAAGGTACCTGCAGAATCTAGCAAATAAATCTAAATAGATTCTTATTCAAATGGCAATCACCAGAAGTGCGGTGCTTCCAAACGATGTAGAATACTTCTCGTATCTCACAATCAGCTTTTACTTCAAACTATTTTTTTTATACATATGTTTGGTAAATCCTCACTCCCTGTTGACAAAGCTCTATTAGGTGGACAGAATAATTGACAATTTTTAACTAGATTTGCGAGTTCTAAACTCCATTTTAATTGGAACCACGCAACCCGATTGTGGCTAATAACCATGTAGTTTTGAATTTTGCTCTAAAAATTATAATTTATATTCATGGTTCATACTGTATTCGATCCGGTCGATTACTGTTTTCTACATCCCTATACTTTTAATCCATGAAGATCAATATTTTTACTTTATATACACTTTCACCATAAAACAATGAAAAAAACTGCTAGAATATACCGTTTTAAAAACAAATAGTAGATGTAGGAAAAGTAATAAATATGTATTGATATTTGTAATCCACATGAAAATAATATAATACAAAACTTCAAAATTTTTCAAGATGAAAATATTATAGAAAACATAAAAAAATGAAATATTGTAGGTTGTAATTACAAAAATTTTCGAAATTCTTAATATTTACGATTATAAGATAAATTTTATAATTTAATGATTTATTATAAGGCAATAATTAAGTTCGTTATTATTACTATTTGTATATTATTATTAGATAATGTATATTTGTATTCGAAACCTAGTGTTCTTAATCTTTTCGATTTCGTATGTGAAAAACATTTCTTGTATAGTTTATTATATCGAATAAGGTATAACAAATCAATAATAATTTTGGAACATAATTCCATTTCCAACACCTATTTTTATATGTTTTTTTAAAAATTTAAATTTGTCATACATTATAAAGCTAACAATACAATTTACTGAACTTTGACATTTTATAATAATTCATAAACAAGGTATAACTTTTGTGAACTATCGGTGCGTTTTTCTCTTTGAGGAAATGAAATATCAAAATAGAACGAAAATATTTCTTTTGATTTTCCATTTTTCAACGAATGCGGTACAAAAACTATGCAACCAATCAAAAAACTTGTTTTAATGATTGACAGCTGAATTTTCAACTATCCAATAACAAAAATATTTATTTTTGAACTACGTCGACAAGCATAAAAAATGAACTGCAAATATTTAGTTACCAACACAATGTAACATATTTTTTATATTATATATATTCTTAATAATATATTCTTAAAATTTCCTTAGTTTTTGACAGCAATCGCATATGCTCAACCAAGTTGATATTTCTTCACTAATTATTTTCAACTATGTATGCTTATATTTTTAGTCATTCAATGAGTTCTCTCATATCGTATTAATTATAAAACTTTGTTATAATGTATTATTAGTTTATTGTAATTTTATAAGCAACATTTTTGAACAACTATGTTGTACTATTTGACTCCAGTAAAGTTGATTGCAGGCTTTTTGTCGTGGACAATAAACAAATATAAAATATAAATTTCTTTAAAATTCAGTTTGAATTCAACTAAAATGTCCATATCATAATTATTAAGTAAGAGTTTTCTAAGTAAGATGTTAAGATAGTTGAAGAAATAAATAGTTGTTCTTCTGCAAATTTATGTGCTTTTCTTATTTAAGATTTGTGTAAAATTAGTTTAAAATTTAAATTTGTTTTCTCAAATTATTTGTATAGCGTTTTATTACCTAGTTGTTAGGTTATTATATTCTTTTACATACTTCCGTAAAATTTTTAGCTTTTATATAAATTGAATTCACAGTCTGAGCTTTTTGTCTAGTAAAAACCATATCTGAAGCTTCTGAGTAATTAATTACTTAGTTTAATTATTATAATTGACAGCATATTCCACTGAATGAAAGCAAGGATGTTAGCCGAAATGTATGAACTTAAAATACATTTTTAAAAACCATTCATACGTTTTTTTATTGATGTAATATAACTAATATATATTATATCAAAATCAAATTCAAGATTATGCAAATATACAAAGGGCGGGGCAGGGCACAAAGGTCCAATTTGACTTTGAAAAATTATATTGCGGAAACCAAACCAATATATCAAAACAAATAACACATATCAAACAAACAGAAACAGTCAGAAATATTAATCAGCAGAGTTAAAATAACTATTATTTAATTTATTTATTGTAAAATTTCTTTATTTAACTTGTTATATGTATATGTATATGTATATGTATATATATATATATATATATATATATATATATATATATATATATATATTAATTTGGAAATATGAGCAAACAACACTCTTTTCTGCACTAATTTATTAAATAATAATTTTCACAAACGTTTCGAGACTAGGTTTGTCTCATCACCAGTGTGTTATAATTTAAAATTTAAAATATGGAAACCTAAATTAGCAATATGTGTTATCCGTTACAAGTCGTTCGATATGAGATGAGACAAACCTAGTCTCGAAACGTTTGTGAAAATTATTATTTAATAAATTAGTGCAAAAAAAGTGTTGTTTGTTCATATTTCCAAATTAATATATATATATATATATATATATATATGCTGTGTGTGTGTTTTGTGTGTGTCTTTTGTGTGTGTTAGTATAACCTCACATCCTGCAATGTCCATAGCAGATGAGCTAAAGTTGAATGCTTAAAGATGAAACTTTTTACTTTTTATTTATTTATTTCTGTTTCTCCGTCGTTTTGCCGTCCTTCTTGTTAGCGAAAGAACCTGTTTTTTACATACACACACATTAAGCAGACAAATATTTATATGTCCATGGCCGCGGGATAAATTGACGTAAGGGATAAAATTTTTGTAGGAATGCGTGTTACAACGAAAATTTCATGGGCAAAATTACCATAAATGTTTGAAAATTGCATTATGTAGAAAAAAATCCACGCCAAAAGTAAATTATTAGTGAAAAAGTTGTTAACAGCAAAATTGTACAAAAAAGAAGTTGCTCAACTGGTTCACTATGAAGTTTTCTATTAATCTAAGAGATAAATCTGATAAAAAAGTCCAAAATAATCAAAAATACAAGTTATATCTTTAAAAGCGCGTTTTAAATTGATTTAATATAAAAAACAAATTATGTATAAATATAGTTTCGTATGTATTGCTAATGATGAAAAACTTGGATACATTTTTAGAATATAGAAGTCTAATATTTATAATAATCTAGTCCAAAGAATCATACTAATATTTATAATAATCTAGTCCAATTGAAAGAAACAGCGTCAAAAATTAGTTAAACTAGCAGTTAGTAGCATAATGCATATAGGCAAATTGCACAAAATTCTCGACACGTGTAAATAATCGGCACAATCAACACTGTTTGAGATTTAGCTATTTAGATAAA
>NW_020536999.1:60813218-60847127 GCF_003426905.1 Ctenocephalides felis
TTTTCCAAAAATCTGACTAATTCTTCATTTCGTCAATACAAGTCCAAGGCTCTCCGAATTATTCAAATCAGATACTACTGTGTCGTTTTAAAACTGAATGCCAAATTTTGCTCTGTTTTGCCCCGTATTTTTGAAACGGTTGGACCTGGCCTTTGCCAAAAAACTAATCTGCACTTCTCCTCATCAATATAATTCGAAAGCTTTTTGAATCATTCAAATCGGTTGATCCGTACTCTCGAAACCGTGGACTAAAATTTGTGTTTGAACTACGTACTTACGCACACATACCTACACATTTTCTGATGTATCCAAAATGTCCTTAAAAACGCAAAGATTTGTAA
Source organism: Ctenocephalides felis (assembly GCF_003426905.1). Lineage (NCBI taxonomy): Eukaryota > Metazoa > Arthropoda > Insecta > Siphonaptera > Pulicidae > Ctenocephalides > Ctenocephalides felis. The sequence continues at coordinate 60,813,560 of NW_020536999.1, forward strand.
AAAAAAATTATTTAATTTTTTTAGCATAACGATTACTATAACTTATTCGATTTTGTCCGAAATTTTATCGATCATAATTTGTTGCTTGCCTTTTTGAATCACACCTAATACATAATAAAACCATCACTTCCCTAATAATTAACTTAGTGGTCAGAGCTATGGGTTTTCTTACTGTAGTATCCCGAATCGATCACATGAACCTTATAAGACTATTATGTTATGATTGATGTTAATAATAATAATCAAAAAATTTAGATATTTACATTAACTTATAGTATATTCGTATCTTTGTTGATATATTTATGAAGTTAATGGACAAAATTAGCGATATATCGTGTATAGTTAAAATAAGTTGTACGTTTGTACGTGCTTTAAATAAAGTTGCATGAACTTTCTTATGTCTGAAAATAATTTAGTTGATCAACAGATATGAATGTAAAGTAAAATAATCTTATGAAAACAAAACGTAGGGAAATTAAACATGAATAATAATAACATGAATAGAACAACTGGTGATTAGCGTCAACGACTGGTTCAATTACTGGTAGTTGTGGTCAGAGGGCCAATTTTCTTTTTGAGTGTTTTGATTCATGTGAAATTGTAATTTGTTATTGTATAAAGTTCTTGTTGTTTTGGTGTATTCAATTATAGTTAAACTTCTTAATATTTTTTTGTAAATCGTGATTGTTTTCTACACTTAATGAGAAGAATAGAGTCATTTTGCTGAGCTTGTTCAACCACTGATTCGAATTTGATACTTCTCAACTGGTCTTGAACTTTATTAATTAGAATTAAAACTTTCTAAGAAAACACGGATGAAAAATAATTCTGTAAACTTTTATCGAACTTTTCATGGCTTAAGAGCTTTGGCCTTTTGGCTTTTGCGGTAAGAGCTTTGGCCAGGGGGTTTTAGGTCCGAAAGTAGCCCTTCTCCAGCATTGCTGCTTAAAAAATACATCATCGGTATTAGGGAAATTATATTATCAAAAATATATTGAATATACGAGTAGATATTAAATTAATCAGCACGTCTTCCAATCAATAGAATTGAATGCTTTTTGAATAATTCAATTCAGTTAATCACCGTGTTCTCGAAACGTTTTTGATTTATTTTTGGAAATATTATTTTGAAAGCATCTATATGCTCCTCCCTCGCACAACCTTGCGCTTCCCTGAGTTGAAGTATTTATCGTTGTTTCTAATTCTAGGTTTTATATGTTTCAATATACAAATTAATTTAATACAGTGTTTTACATAAATGCTGTATATAAATATCCTAAGATTGTATATTTAGGTAAGTTGTTATGGTGAACTACATAAGCTATCTAATTTTTTTCTACACATGGTGCAACTTAAATAGAAATTACCTCTTGCCTCGATTGTTTTTATAAAATATACTATTTTTAAACAAATTTTGTGCTACGTGCATTTCTGTTTAGCAAAACTCTTTTTCACATATTTGAATTCTGTTATTGTTAGTACTAGCTATGTTTTATAAAATAATGTGTAATATTGAATAATTAGTGATGGTAGTATGAGTTTAATAGAGTGTCTGGCGCTAGGTGCCGTCCGGCGTTACGGGACTTCCCCCTACCTACCAAAATAAGGTTTTTAATAATATTTAGAGTTCATAAAATTTTCTGTTCATTATGCTTGAAAATGTATATTTAGATTATGATTTTTATTTGTTAATTGATTAAATAATGTAATCATTATTCCATGAAATCTTTTTTCAATTAATAATAGAATGGTGGATCTTTTTTCCTGCGTGCTGTTCCTTTTCATCTCGCATATAGGATAAACAGGACCAGGTGTAAATTTTTGAAAAATAGCAAAAAAAAACGCAATTACAAAATTAGCTAAGAATTGTACTGAGCATAGATAGTTGTTTGTTTGATATGTGTTATTTGTTTTGATGTAGTTGGTTTGGTTTACACAGTATAAATGATAGAAGTCAACTTGGACCCGCCCTACTCTATATTTAACAAACATTTTATATTTCTTATTGAATTTCTTTTCAAAGTTAACATTAACATATTTCAGTAATGTGGACTATATGGAAATATGTCTATATTTCCTGTTTTTTTAAATAAGTAATTATTCGCATGGTTTTCAAATTACGCCAATATAAAATCACAGCTACTTTGCTCCATACATTTTCAACACGAACAATAATATTTTGCAATTGTTTAGTTTTTAACACGATAATTAATTGCTGAAGTATGATTAGCGTTTCTGCTATTTCATAACAACGAACACCACTAATTATATACTTCTGATCAATATGCTTTTCTTTACTAACCTGAATACAATTCTAATTATTTTGTATTTACAAAATATTGTATTATTGTTTGATGTGAGATACTATTTTTTAATTGAAATGTATGGAATTAATTTGTGAGTTAGATTAAATGAATACTAATTTCAAATACATAAATATTTTGCTTTTATATTATTATTAATTCCACTTCGTCAGGAACCTGATAATATTTTATTAAACAATCATTCGTCGAAGTTATTTCTGAGTTTATAAATATAGTAATTGTTTACCTGACGATTTTATCCATATATTTAGTAACGTAAGCATTTATATTTAGTCATGCACTTGTTCAAAACATGATTTTTTATATATTTTTAACAGCAACTAGAATGACTCCATAAATGGCAACCCAAGTGATTGTCCAATCTCTGCGATGAATTTATTATTATAATTTCTGTAATACTCAGTTGTTTTTATTAAGCCAAAAAAGGGCTAGTCTTTTTTGGAAACACGGTTACATATATTTCCAAGTTAAAACCGATGCACTGCTGCTTGACACGAGGTTATCCAAGGCGGGTATCAAACTGGGAATATATGATTAGTCCATAGCTTTAACCACTAGGGCACAAGAAAGCCAAATTTTGACAATTTCTATTTAAATATACTTCTGCATTTTATTGCATCTTGAAAGGTAGAAAAAAAACTATGAAGAAGTGATTTTCGAAAGACTAATTATTCTAGAATCTAGAGCCTCGTGTCTACTTAAACAAATTTCTTTAAGCAAATATAGATACTGGATCCAATATAATTGCTGCATCGATATAGTTTTAGATAAAAATGTATTCAGAATCAAAATGATAATTGTGAAACCAGTGAAACTTCTCTACTTAAGTATATTGCTTACGTTCAAAAATATTTACAAAATATTTGATTCCCATTTTACTTCCATAGAACGAATTTTAATACCAGCAGCCTATGTATAAACTTTTCTTCCCTATGTAAATATACAAAAATGAAAACAAACAAGTCTAGCATTTGTTAAATCTTTTCTGTTTCGTCGCTTCTTGCTGCCGAATATAAATGTATTAATATATAAATGGAGTATTGGTTATAAATTAAACGTACTCAGAATTGCTTACTTCATTTGTTAAGAAAATCTCATTTTACGTAAAAGTAAGATTATAGAGAAAAATGCTTATGGCAATAGGCCTAAATCTATAATACCTAAACTGCAAACGCTGGTTTATGAGAGAAGTAATTAATAAGAGTTGTTATTTTGATATTTAATTACTTAATATAATAATTTTACTTTTATAATAATTATGAAATTATTCCAGTCATTATTAACTTCCCGGAGGGTAAATTATTGTAATCGGCTAAAAATCGAAAGCGTAAATTTTTGCATATATTCAAGTTTTGGAGGTTTCTGAACATTTTGGCGCACCTTAGAAAAAATGGATGTGTGTGTCGGTATATGTATAGATACAATTTTTCGTCCGCGTTTTCGGGACCACAGATCAACTGATTTGAATAATTCAAAAAACATTCGATGCCTACTGATAAGGAGAAGTGCAAATTGTGCAAATTATAAATGTGATAAAAAATGGCACTTATTGAGAGATCATTTTGGATGTTTCTTGTGTTGACGAAACGGTTGTTTTCAGGATTTTTTTTTTATTTCAAAATTTCAAAAAAAAAATTGAAAAAAAAAATGTTGGATAACGATAATAATTCGGACTTTAATTTTATTTCTAGCCAACGTTCTAAAGCACACTTAAAAACTTCTGAATTACTTTTTTCTCAATTATAAATAATTTTAACTTTGCAATTTAAACATTTCTTATTAATAAATATTAGACAATGTCCTTCATTTTAAATCAGGTTGATTTTTGTTTCTAATGTAAACTTATATAAATGTTGTTCAATTTATAAACTCTTATATTTTGTCTATAAAGTATGAATGAAGAAAGTTACAGTATTTATAATAATATATTTGAAAACATTTAATATTATTCGAATATGTTTTTTACGGTACGGAAAGTTTCAGTAATTTGCCTTAAGGCACTAAGCCATACACCACTAGTTTATTTCCTAAATTATTGGTAGCAACCAATGGTTATTTTATCCAAAGGTTAAAAAAACTGCGAAATATCTGGTCGGTTGTTTCCTGCAGAAATTGTAATACTAGTAGCTTATTTGTGAAATTGTAATACAAGTAGCTTGTATTCAATTTTTCTAAACAAATATGCATACCGAAATAATCTTAATTAAACAAAGTGATACCTACACCATACACGTTCTTATCAATTTCTTTACCTTCCTTCCTTGCCGAGCGACCTTGATAATGTCACCTACATACACACCGAGTGTGACCTTGAAACCTTCCCAACATCAACTTTTCTTATCAACTCTTATACAAGCGGCCAACAAGTGCTGTTGGTAATTTGTTGGATAGAAAGCTGTTTTCCTGGTTTTCGTCATTTCCAGTCTAATACAACATGTTAGAAAATAACTAATTTCTTCTTATCTGTGCTAAAACTAGTAGGTAACTCTAATCTTGTATACGTGACGGATTATATATATTCAAGGAAGTTGCAAATTGATTTTAGATCAATGCTGAAATGATAGTTGTAGTGCAATTTGCATTTAAAAAGTTCGCGAAGAGTCTAGGTCGAAGCTTGTATGGATTGAATATCAAGTGAAGTCAAGTCACCTCTATTCTAGTAATTTATTTTATTTATAGTACTTGGGTAGAGCACGGCTTAAAAGTTTGCGATTGAGAAGGTCCACCATATCTAGTAAAATACGGCATTTTTTTAACAAAACCATTTTGAAGTAAAGGACACAAGGAGTATAACCAGCCATCGTTCTTGGAGCGGTATCGCTATAGAGTAGAGATCCAAATTGTAATTTTTTTAATGGAACTGCACTATTGTTTGGTTCACGATACCTGAACATAATTTTTAATTATACATTGTTTAATTGTTATTTTTAAATTAAATTCAACAGTTTTTTTTTTTCTATATAGCCTCTATAAACGCTAATATGAGGTTGGGATGAAAAGGGCTTAACAGAAGCTTTACACGGCAAAGGTGTAAAACTGTAAACAATGAAGAAATTGTGAATAATAAAGTAGAATAAGTCTAAAAATCAGTTTTTCAATATACCATTTAAATTAATAGTTATTCTAACTTCGATAATGTATACTCTAAACAAAGTGCTATTTGAAGATTGTATACAGCGAGATCTTTGTAAAAAATGTCCCCATAAAATTTGCTTTCCAAACTGAGCTTGTATTTACCTTATTTGTAATAACTATGTAATTCCAAAGAAGAATTAAACTCATTATGGGAAACTAAGAGTACTACTTACTACTACTCTATAATAGTTGTAAGAGTTGATAAATATTTTTATTTATTATATTTAACAATATATTTTTACATTCTAATTCTTAACTTCCCGTAGGGTAGTTATAGTAATAGGCCGAAAATCAAAAATGAAAATTTTTGCATATTTTTACGTTTTGAAGGTTTTTGAACATTTTGGCATACCTCAGAAAAAATGGATGTGTCACGATTTCGGGCGCACGAATCAACCGAACTGTTAAAAAAACATTCGATTCATATTGATAGATTACTTTTTGGCAAAGGCAGGCCCAGCCGTTACGGAGATATGAAGTAAAGAGTGTAGAAAATAGAAATCGAGGTTTCGAGAGAACGAAGCATCCGATTTGAATGATCCAAAAAACATTCAATTTGTAATGATTGGGAGAAGTTGTGTAAGTTTTTGGCAAATGCAGGTCTATCCGTTTTGGGGATACCGAGCTAATTGTGTAAAAAATGGCAGTTTTTGAGACAACTAAGCATCCGATTTGAATGATTCAAAGAACTTTCTGCTTGTTTTGACAAAATAATTGCTTTTGGAAATAAAATATTTCAAAATTTTTTTTATTCATTTTTTTTTTTTTAATTTTTTTTATATCGAAAATAATTAGATTTTAATTTTAATTCTGGCTAAAGTTCTAAAGCTCACTTATATACTTTAAATAAATAATTTTAACTTTGTAATTCAGTTAATATAATTCTTGTAAATATTAGACATGTTATAATATTTTAATAATCTATTTCAAAACATTTAATATTCCACGAATATTTCCAGCAATTTGCCTTAAGGCACGATACACAACTAGTTAATTTTGTTGTTCAATCTAATAATTAAACCCTATCGCTTTGATTAGATAATTTATCTATCATTTTGTAAGGACTTTTTTGTCCTTTGGCAGTCCTCTTGTACCTCGCCTATGGGGTTCGAAGTAACAGTTGACAAAATTGAAAAAGATAACAAAAAAAAAACATTTTTATAATGATGAATTTTTTACTGAACATAATTTAGTAGTTGTTTGTTTGATACGTGTTATTTATTATGATGTAGTTGGTTTAATTTTCACAGTATAATTACTAATAATCAAATTGGACCTTTGTTCTCCGATCTTCCATATTCTTAAAAACGAAGCTTAAACTGGAATTAATTATATTCAGTTTTTTTTGACATTTGATTGATGATTTTCTGAACTTTTACGGTACCTGACCCTAAAATCACACTTGGAAAAGTATATCGAAACAAAATAAACTTTCGGGCAATAAATTCACTTGTTCCACACCTTTTCCAGCAATAAACCTGTAAAACATGACGCCTTATTTAATTAATTGTTAAATTAATTAACAAATTCATATTCCGTGCAATTAATAAAATACGAACGGAAAAATTTCTCTTTTAACGATTCTTTTGCACCTCTACACCATATATTATTATTATCAGCCGCACATTCTATGAAAATCATAATACAATAATAACAATAATTCTGATTTCACCTCCGCATATTTTTAAAGTATGCTTTTAGAGGGAGAGCTGAAGATTAATTAAGAAAAAAACGATATTTTAAAATTAGATAGATTATAAAATTTTAACAAATGATAATATACCTAATTGACCTACATTTTGTATCTTCAAAACGATAGCTCCGTTGTCATATCCTTATAAAATTGTCTGTTTTCAAACATATTTAAATAAATATGTACTATTTATTACCTTAAACTAAGTACACAAATAAGAGGCAAATGATTGGGTTTACCTTTTAAAAAATCTCTGTTTTTTATGAAACTAATTACGCAAGGTTCTATAGACAGATTGCAATTTATATGTAAATAAATGAAATTAACTTAAACGTAATATACTTCTAATTCTGAAATTGTTTTTATATTGGCTTTCATTTATAAGGTAAGGAAAATTTTGCGAAAAGCCTATTGGTAGGAATATCGAATGCTTAAGGTCAAGTATGTAATAATATTACATCAAAGGGATAATAAATTAAAAGTTCTTTGGAAAACGCTGTATTGTCTTTGATCTTTCTGTCTTTCGGAAATTTGTTTCTTATCGACTGAGAATTTAATTATTTTTGTATCCTACTACATACTTGAACTTGAACAATTTTCTTTTATTTTGAAAGTCTTTCGGGAAAAAAGTCTCATATAATCTACTTTTTAAAATTCTTTTACACATAGAAAGCAATAAGCATCATTTTAGTTATATTACTTGTTACGGTAAAAATAATGATCTAAAAGCTTTTTTTATAATTATATAGGAGAGCTAGGGGATTAAATTAATATAATTTGAAATCCACTGATTACATTTCTGCTAAATAAATATGAAAAGTTTCTGTAATTATTGCCCTACCGAATTAAGTAAAAATAAGTACACAACTGTTAATCATGATTTCACAATTAATCATTTTCTAGAAAAAGTGCGGTGTTTTAACTTACCCCGTGTTCACTTTGGGATATTTACCGGAGCAATTAGCAACGACAAAAAAAAAGACAATAATGCATCTGATAATTTATTTATTTTCATTTTTAAGAAATTGTAAACTTGTTTCTAAGTAATACTTTTCATACATCGACGCAAACTATAATTTACATGTGCTCACATATTACAAACTATATATTTTACCCAATCATCTTTACTTGAATTTGTATATAATTCTTGTATGTTACAACTAGCCTTAAAGTTTTGTTTCTACTAACCCCATGTGTGATTTTTTTACATTAATCAAGATAATTATGTATACAATTTAGCAATCACAAAAATTGTTACACATTATCAAAGATTGATGAATTTTAAACTAAATTTCATATATAAACTTTAAAGTTAGTCGATTGTAATATTGCAAACTGAAATTCTATGATGATTCAATTTTATATTACTTGTCAAAATGACGGACCTGCACAGTTCTGTTTATTGCGTCAGCCTGCAGGATAGTAGCTTTTACAATATTATGGAGGACGGTTTACATGTCAAATTGGCAAAACAATATTTTAATATTGTTTAAGGTCCTATTGACAAACACCTGTTACTAGTTACCCCTATATTAGGCATATAGCCCCTAGCCCCTAGCTCCCCTATATTATATTTGGAAAAAGTTGTAGGTAAAAGAGAAAAATTTAATCTATTTTTTTTTAAATCATTTTTATATCGAGACTCTCAATTTTTAAAAATCTAGAGCATCTTTTTATCTTTTGGTGTTCAGTGAATACACCTTTTTTAATGGAATCTAGTTCTTTGAAGACCGTTTTTGTATGGAAAACATAATTTTTTATTTACTTTTTGACATTTTAATTAATATTAAATTGTGTATTTGACAAGGTTCTGTGCAATGCTCCAAGAACAATAAGCATTATTTATATTTCCTATTTTTTTCGGTAAAATTTCTTTAGGAAGAACTTAGCCAATTTATGAAAACGTGTTGGCAATACGCCAGAGCCAGAACTTATTTGTGGAATTTAACAAATTTATTAAATTATTTATTGCCACTTCTTGGTAAATAAAAATAATGGAAGTTAAACTTCAACTCGATTCAGGGAATAGTGCGAGCGATTTTCCATTGCCATTTCACACCGCATTGCCTGTAATGGGCTATTTTCAATTAAAGCACATTTTTGTTCTAATGGACATCGCTACTGCACGATGTCAGGTTGTCTAGAGCGGGATTCGAACTCACAACCCCGTCCACACGAGTTCGTGAGCTTAACCATTACAACATTGAACACTCCCCACTCTCAAATATTGATTATAAAATATGGATTTGCGTTACGTAGTTATGAAACTTATTAAAACTTTCTTTCGATAACTCAGGGTTATAATTTAACCCTTGTAGCTATGGACTGTATTAAACACTGATTTGTTGCTAAGTTATAATGAAAGAAGATACATTTATTTATTATTTATTATCTATGTTGTTTCGCGGACTTTACTTTTAGAATTGTGCAATTAGTCTCATCAAACTCTCTGCTCTCCTCTCTACCAGGGGTAGCTACCATCCCATGTAAAAGCTCAATGCCATGAAGATTGTTACCTTCATAGCCAAACGAAAATACGTCTGAACAAAAGAAAAACGAAATAATTTCTTGAACGATTTGAAGTGGCAAATTAAAAAGATCCTAAGGCCTTTTATACTAACATTTAATTGTTATGCTTACTTGTGATCTATTTATATTTTTAAATATATTTTTCTAGCAGCTCTCCCTCTATCTGTTTTCGAACGTTCAATTATTTTAGCATATTTTTAAAAAGTTCTTTTTTATTGTTATTAACAATTTCAACGGATCGAAAGTTATCGAAGTCAGTAAGTAGAAAATAGTATTTTGTTTCATTGTACATTCATAACTAACTATCAGTCTTCGATTGCTTTTGGGGCGAGTCGAGTGATTGTTGTTAAAGTCAGTGCTAAAAGTGGATTTTGTGCTAAAACCGGCTTAGGAAAAGATTTAAAGATAGATATTAATAGTAATTTGATATTGTTATATTAAACCGGCTAGGATTGATTGGTTTAGTTATTCTGTGATCTTTATCCTACCTTGTCTAGAGATCTGTTGGTGAAATAGTTTATTTTATTTTTAAGTTTTTTAATAAAATAACACTTTTTCATCAACTTTCAAAATAGCAATGAGAACAATTCATAATTCTATAAGCTATATGTAATTCAAATTTGACAATACTTGATTTTAAAAAATAGAAATAAAAAGAGTTTTGTTTAGAACTAGTGAGAGTTTCTAATGTGATGATTTCAAATCACATATTCATACAAAGATGTCTCTTAAATGATTTTAGAAAAAATACCTAGTTTTTATGACTTTTTATTGGTGAAAATCAAGACCTAACTATGTGTAACTTAACAAAAAGAATTCAAATTCGTATTTATAAATTTTATTAAAAAATTAAATTCATTCAAATTAATGGTAATGTTTACACTTTCTTTTTTTTTTTAAAATTAAATTAGTGTTTAATTAACCTTTGATCCAAATAAAATGAAAACGTATTTAAATAATAAAGCAAAATTATTCTTCGAAACTAAGTTATTTCATATTCAGACTTTCTATTATTTGTTAGAAAATAACCATTTTTTTAACAAAATGATACTTTTGTACTTTCTATTATATTAACAAAAATGTATCAAAAAAAGTAATTTATATATAAATCTTATATTTATATATGTTATATAAATGAAGTTACAAATTTCATTCTTATAATTTTTTCTCATATTATTCATAATTATTTCAAAAATCGTTTTCTCATTTTCTAATAAATTTTGCATACTTAATGAAATATTTGAAGAGGAGCTATCTAGTTATGAAAAGTTGCAAATATAACTAATTATTTAAAAATAGAAGATAAGTTATTTAGATTTTCTGATCAGAACCACGATATTTAAAGATTTAATAATTTTATTTTTCGTTCTACTTTCTAACAATTATCTATCATATACGTTTTGGTTTTTCGACTTTTTTTTTTAAAAAAAAAAGCACAATTCTTGAGAAAATTGTAAATGTGCAGGTTTTTTTTTCCACTTTTTCAGCTTTCATTTTTTGATATTTGAAAACTATTTTTTTAAAATATTTTCTAATAATTCAAGTATTCTAATTTGCAACATTTTCTATATTAAATATAATATAAATGTGACAAATAACAATTTTCGATTAATGGATTTTATAACATTTTTAACATATTTGATATTGGTCTAACAAATAGACTTAAGTGCCATTTCATAGATAAAATAGAAATATCACGATAATGGTATGTTAGGGGTCTATAATAGTATAAGTTGGTAATCACGAACTGTCCAAAGCTATGTATTTTCTGTGCAATCAGGCGTTTTACACATAAAATCTAACCATCAAAATGCACAAATAAATGCTAAAGAACAATTTAATCATAAGTGCAACTTTCTGTTGCCACTTTGATAACACACACGTGAAGTATGATCAAAGTTAAATATTATGATGTTCATGCGATTTGGAGGTTATGTTTTATGTGTAAAACTCCGGATCGCATAGCAAATACATACAATGTCGCTTTTTGACAGTTTGTGATTACCAACTCATAGCATTATAAACAGTCACATAACATTATCATAAAATTTCTATTTTATTCGAGAATTAGTCTCTTCAGCTGGTATCAAGAACATAGTAAATATAAAAATTAATATTTAAATATTTTATTTTTATCACATGTAAATATAGTTTGTAATTATAGTTTGATTTAACACTATATGGGATTATGCGTGCACATTTAGCTCAACGCTTGGCATAAGTAACCATGTAATCGTTTGTGAAAATGTTAAATAGTATTTACCTTTTACACAAAACACGAAATAAAGTACAATTTTATATTAATGTACTTTATGTTTACAGTTGATCGTAAACTTTTGCAATAAGTTGTAAATTCCAGTTTACGCCCCGACTGACCTATACTCCGGGCAACCCGGACTGAACAGTCGCCCGGAGTCCAGGTCACGCGCCTTGCTTTTTGCTCTGACATTATTATAATCCAAGGGTGGGGTCTTTTATGATTAGTGATAAGGTCGCAGATTAGTCTTTCTTTTTATAATCTTGCTTTGTCAGTTTTCATTTTATAGTAACTAATAACTATTTTATTATGATAATTTATTATTTGGTCTCAGTTATTATAATTAATCACACCCAACTCCACCGTGAATTGAACTCTGCTAATTTTAACTACAAATAGGGAAGACTTGGTGCATCATACACAGAAGTAGGAACAAATAAACGTCCTTCATGATTAGTGATAAAGTCGCAGATTAGTCCTTATTTTTATAATCTTGCTTTATCAGTTTGCATTTTATACTAACTGATAATTATTTTATTACGATAATTTATTATTTGGTCTAAGTTATTATAAATAATTACATCCAACTCCACCGTGAATTGAACTATGCTAATTTTTACTACAAATAGGGAAGACTTGGTACATAATATACGGAAGTAGGAATAAGTATAATTATCGTCAGCTTATACAAGCAAAAATAATGATTTATGAAGAATTTTTTGAACTATAACATCACAGGGATATCAATACTTAGTTACAATGCTTCTACTCTTTATGAAGCATTTTATTAACTAATTATTTTCATCAAAATATTTTAAGTTAAATCTCTATTTGCAATAATTCTGAAGAAAAATTATAAATGATATACTTATTTGTTGTAATGACAGATTTTTTGAAATTCAAATTTTATGAAATTATAATCCTGTTTACAGCTAACAATAAGTTTTCAAATTTTTCTAAAATAAGACTGATCATTGGAATAGACTCTTTAATAAAAGAAGTGGCCTTTAAAATGTTCGAAAACAAATCTCATTACAAGTGCAGTGTTCTTCTGTTCCGAATATTTTCATTTGTTTTATTTTTCTTGCATTTTCAACAGTGGTTCATAGGTATGTATCATTAAATATTAATTAATTTATTTATAACTTGATTGTATTTATTACTACTTACTGAATTTTGTATGAACTATGCAAATCAGTTTTTGTAATGGTTAGAGCTGAATTTATGATAAATTCACATTTAATTTTATGTGTAGACTAAAATTAAATATGAAATATTTGTTATTGATATTTTATTTTCTTTGAATTAATGGAGGGTAGGGCAGGGCACAAAGGCCCAATTTGAATTTAAGTTAGTTTTAATTTTATAAGATTTTTTTATTTCATTTCAAATTTGAATACATTATATAGGCATTATGACTTACAAACTATGTACATCTATCAAATTGATAACAATACAATGAATTAAATTATATTTGTACAATCTATACGCATTACACTTATATACATTCAAAATTTCAAAATAAACTATATTTAAATCTTGGTAAAAATATCAATATAAGTCTAATTCTTTATATTGAATTTAAATAATTATACTGTCTAAACTAAATGAACTGCATCATAATACATAACAGGTATCAAACAAACAACTATCGTATTATGTTCACTTAAAATTCCAGTTTATTCCTAATTATAGAAATGTGGCTTTTACTGTTTTTTTTAAAATTAAAATTCAGCAGATCCAACGAAATAGTAGCCTGTATATTCAACCAATGCAAAATTGGTATTTTTAATCTGGCATTTCGACAGCAATGTTCATTAGCAAAGTTGGAATAATTTTGATTTAATTTTTTTTTTGTGAAATTGATTTTACATTTTTTATTTACTATTTTTTTATTGCTTACGCCTTTGTCAGAGTAAAGGTTCAATTGGTCCTGATGGGTTGTTTGTTACCCCATGTAAGCTATTGTAGAGGTTATATAAAAACATCTGTTGAATCTAACTTAAAGTTAACAATAAATCTTATGAAACAATTAAATAACGTGTTCTTAAAAATTATATTAAACTTACTTTTGTTTCATATTTTCAAACATGGCTCCTTATACTTATTTATCTATGCTCCTGATAGCGACATTGCTTGATTTAATACGAACTATCGTCAATTACACACAAAACTCTCAAATATTGTTGTAAAAAAATCTTAACTTTACTTGTTTTTGAGATATTGTTGGTGGTGGACCTTTTTTTTCATTTCTTTATTCATTTATTTATGACAATCCGAAAAAATACAACAGTTTTCTATAATGTGATGAATTATAATGTCAAGTGAAAATCTTCTCCATTGAGAAGATGGTGGTGGACCTTAATAAGAATTATATAAACTGAATTACAAAGTTAAAATTATTTATTTAAAGTATATAAGTGAGCTTTAGAACTTTAGCCAGAATTAAAATTAAATTTTTTTGAAAAAATATTAAATAAAAGTAATTTGAAGTAATTTTTTTCCAAAAGCAATTGTTTTGTCAACACAAGCAGAATTTCTTTTGAATCATTCAAATCGGATGCTTAGTTTTCTCAAAAACTGCCATTTTTTGTACATTTAGCTCGGAATCTCTGAAAAGGCTTGGACCTGCTTTTGCCAAAAAACTAATCACGACTTCTCCTAATTGTTACAAATTGAATGTGTCTTGGATCATTCAAATCGGATACTCCGTTTTCTCAAAAACTCGATTTCTATTTTCTGTACTCTTTACTCCATATCTCCGTAACGGCTTTACCTGCCTTTGCTAAAAACTAACCAGCGCATCTCCCTATCAATCGAAATCGAATGTTTTTCTAACCATTCAAATCGGTTGATCCGTGCGCCCGAAAGCGTGAACGAAAAAATGCGGACACACAAAACACATACACACATCTATTTTTTCTGAGGTATGCTAATATGTTCAGAAACCTCTGAAACATGAAAATATGCAAAAATTTACATTTTAGATTTTCGGCACCTTACTATAACTTACACTACGGGAAGTAAAAAACGTCGTCGTTCAAGTCATAAGCTCTTATATTTTGTCTATACAATAAGAATAATAAAAGTTACAGTATTCATAACTATTTGAAAACATTTAATATTCTACAAATATTTTAATTCAGTACAATTTCTGGCAATTTGCCTTAAGGCACGATGTGATACACCACTAGTTTTAAATTATTACTCCTTGACATAAAAAAAGCTTCTAGTGCAAAGCTCTTATAGTTACATAGCCATGGAAGTGGAATCGAACAGCTGATCTGAAAACATATACCACTAACTAAAAATAAAAGGTTAAAAAGCACTACGCACAATTATTTCTTAAAACGTTAGCATGTATCAGAATTAAACGTTACATGTATGTCCATTAGTTTTGTGAATAGTACGTATTTTGTTGCTAAAAATATATCCAACAGTCCACAAACAAACTCTCTTATACTTCCACTGGGAAGAGAGTGAGTGAGTTGCTTATTTAGTTATTTTTAGGCGCGGAAGAGCGCCGACGAAGGAATGTCTGAAATTCTCATTTCTCGACTCGACCAGAAGAGAAATTCTATAGCATCACATATTTAGAAGTCAAACGGTCAGAAAATCATCTATTAAGTGGTAAAAGAGTCGAGTCAAGGGCCAATATAGTGGTACCATAAAGCAGAGGATGACGAATCAAATCGCTTGTGATTGGATTTGATAAATCAATTTATTGATTTAGAAATGAGTAATTGAATTACGTAGAAAAATATACGTTTCTGGACTTGGATAGGCACAAAGCAAATGATTCCGAATCATTTAACTTGCCATATGATAATTTGCTGATTTAGAGTTGAGCATTTAAATAAAGGGTGCAATTCTCGGGTAAAATAGACCGTAACATAGCGTTGCTCTTTCTTGGTACCAAAAACATTCAAAATAATTTGGATGCAATTTGGAAATGCACAATCTTATTTTGTGTGCATCTTTGGCATGATAATACATACAGGAATTAGATTTTATGCCTGTTTAGAGACTGTTTTTAGTACCAAAAAAGGGGCATAATATAGCGTCGCCATAACGACACTCCGTTCTCTTAAAAACTGAGTTACCGTTTTTGGCACTTTTTGCCCCGTATCTCTGAAACGGCTCGATCTGTCTTTACCAAAAACTAATCAGCACGTCCCCTTGTCCATACGAATCGAATGTTGTTTGAATTATTCAAATTGGTTGATTCATATTCTCGAAATCGTCGACGAAAAATTTTATCCGCACATACTCGTACATATACACAAACGCACACACACAGGCACATTCATTTTTTCTTAATTATCAAAAACCTCTGAAACGTAAAGATATATAAAAAGATTTATTTTCGACTTTTTTGCGATTACAATAACTTACCCTACGAGAAGTTAAAAATGTGCCAATGCAATTCAGAAATTTTGACATTGCCCAGTAATTCAAACTCTATAAAAATTTTATAATTCAACCACGTCCGAATGACATGACATTTGAGGATGTTCGTTAAGATTAATACTTCAATCTTTACACAAAGTTTCATCAACATCATGCAAAAAATTTATGGAGAAACGACCTGACCAATATTTCGCGAAACTTAATCAGCACAATTCCTAATAGATATCCAACGATTTTTAAATTTTTAAAATTGATTCAAGATATTTTGCGAAAACGTGGAGGCGAAGTGTTACTTTTCTGCTAATTCTAAAGAAATGGCTCGGCCGATCATCTCGCAAAATCAATCAACGCGAGTCCTTATCAAGTTTCATCGAATGGTTTTTAAATTAATGTAATCCATTAGGTCGTTTATGAGAAAATGTTGGCAAAACACCAATTTTCCTTTCATATAACCACACATATATTGTAATACTTCCAGTATATTTTTTCATGTACTATTTCACATATTTTTTCCAATTTTGGTCTCAATCGATAACGAATGATCTTGAATTATTGAGAAAACATAAAATCGAAGTTAATCAAATGCAAGTCGGATTTTCTGGCAAAAACATAAGCTTCTTCTTGGGAAGTGTTGTTTCAAGAAACATAAATCGAAAATAAGTTTTTATTTGCATTTTTTTAAGTTTATGACTAGAAATACTTATATGGATCTAAAGAATTACTGACCACTATAATACTAACTCAGAAGTACCTGAAATTAACAATATAACTTACTGACAATATGATGTACCATTAATTTTTATTTTGTTCTTGCACTTATTAGTATTCGCAAAAAAATCGAAAACAATTTTTTTTATATCTTTACGTTTTAAAGGTTTCTGAACATTTTGTCATACCCTAGAAAAAGTGGATGTATGTGTGTGTGTGTTTGTGTGTGCGGATACAAATTTTCGTCGACGATTTCGGGAACACGGATCAACCGATTTGAATAATTCAAAAACGGGAAGTTTTTGCAATTTGTCTTAAGGCACGATGTCATGCACCCCACTAGTTTTTCTATAAGTAATTATTCAGATACTACAACTAAGATGGTCGGAGAATGAAACCTATTAATTACAATCTTTACGCATTTATTTATTCAACTAGTTAGCTTTTTAACCGCCTATATCCACTCAATACAGATTTGAATTTAGAATGTTCAGTTTACAAATACTCTAATTATAAATTTATTGTTATTCCAACTTTCGACGTTTCTCGGAAAGCAAAAAGTGTAATAATTTATAATATTTAGTACCGAGCAATCTCGCTGCACCTCATTCGGAATTATTTTTAGATTCGGAACATGTAAATTTGTATATCTTTCAACCATCTCCTCTCTACTGGCGATTTTGTTTACGTTTGAAAAGAACATATGCTTTTATGTTTATGGCGAATGCAACATCTACATCTGTCAGATCGGGCACTGTTTATAGGTCTTATTCGAGGAAAAGATAGAGAGAAAAAATTTATATATGTACATACAAATATTGTCGAATTTAATTAAAAGACTTGCAGCATCGGGGGTTTAAGTTCAAATCCTACGCTACATACAATCTGACATCAAGCAGTAGTGATGTTCGCAAAATTTATTAAAAAAATATGTTTCCAACTGATATAACACAGGTTTGTGGCATATGTCAAATGGCAAAAAGTTGAACTAGTGGTGTATGGCATCGTGCCTTAAGGCAAATTGCTGGTACTTCCCGTACCATAACGAAAAGTTCGAGGAATGTTAAATGTTTTCAAATAGATTATTTTAAATATTGTATCATTATCGAATATTTATAAGAATTATATAAACTGAATTGCAAAGTTGAAATAATTTGTTGAAGTTCAAAGTATATTAGAACTTTAGTCAGATTTAAAATTAAAATGAAAATAATTCAGTTTCAATATACAAAAAAAAAAAAAATTTCTGAAAAAAATATTGAAACAAATTTTTTTTTCCAAAAGCAATTATTTTGTTGAAACAAGCAGAATCATTCAAATCGGACGCTCAGTTCTCTCAAAAACGCCATTTTTTGCACATTTAGCTCTGTATCTTTGAAATGGCTGGACCTGCCTTTGCCAAAAACTAATCACCTCTTCACCCAATCATTACAAATTAAACTTGATTTGTATCTTCTGCACTTTTTGCTCCGTTTCTCCGTAACGGCTGGACCTGCCTTTGCCAAAAACTAATCAGCACATATTCCTATCAATAGGAATCGAATGTTTTTCGAACCATTCAAATCGGTTGATTCGTGCGCCCGAAAACGTGGGCGAAAAAATGCGGATATACAAAATACACAGACACACACACATTCATTTTTTCTGAGATATGCCAGAATGTTCAGAAACCTTCAAAACGCCGACAAATGCAAAAATTTTCATTTTCGATTTTTGGCCGATTACTATAACTACCCTACGGGAAGTTAAAAAATAAATAAAAAAGACAAAATCTTCGATCAAGTAATTATTTTGCATGATACTTAATAAAATCTTATAAATTTTGTCATTTCTTCTCTCTTTTTATCTTAAATGACTATTGAGTTTCACTTAAATGATCTATTGAGATTTTTTTTCTAGAATACAGCGGTATTTTGCAAACATATTTTCAAATATTCAAATGCAAGCATGTTTGCAGATTACCCAAGGGCAAAGGGTAGAAAATATGTTTGCAAATTACTGCAAAAGCTAAATTATACAAAAAAGCATGATATACCATTTAAGTGAAACTCAATATTCATTCAAGATAAAAAGGGCTAGGAAATGACAAATATTATAAGACTTTAAGTATCATGCATCTTGTATTTTTTTTTTATTAATTCTTGTCATTTAAAAAAAATCTTTAAGAAACCAGTTGAAAATGGCATTTTGCATTAGAGCAAGTTGCTTGTACTTTCCGAAATGTGTAATAACTGACTTAATCAATCGAAATTGAGATTTAGATATTTAGATAAAATTTTCAACTGTTTATTTCAAAAAAACATTACGATTTCCAATTGAATTTTCTCAAACATTCAAATTATCTGTAATTATACCTAACTTAAAATTCTAGCTTATTATTTCAAAATTTTATTGAATTGACAATGTTTAACTCATCATATCGCAAAAGCAAATATTGATACAAATTTTGACTATATTTTTTCAAACTTTGACCAATTTTTAAAATTAAACAACTTATAGGACTGTAATATTTTAGTATGTTCTAGAAGAGCATGATGTATGTTCATGTAGGCAAAAAAAAATCATAAAAATCGTTTCTTCATAATTTTCAAATAAATTTTTGTTTACGTTTTAGCTAAAAATCATGAAATTATGAGTACTATTCGGAAGATCTTATTTGAAAAACGTGCTAATTAGTTTTTGGTGAAAATAGGCCAAGCCTTTTCTTCCTTATTAATTGTTGAGGCATAGCATATTTTTAAAGAAAATTTATTAAAATCAAAACAAAAATATGCTTATTTTATATATCAAAAGTAAATATATACTAAAAACGAACGAATTATTCTTTTAATTAGGAAAAAAATAAAAAATTCTCAAAGTAATTTCATACTTTAGATTCTTTGTACACTTAGTAGTTACGCAAATTAATGACTTTCAAAATTTGTTTAACTTCATTTAATAGCTGGCAAATTTGTTTTGGCAAATTAGTAAGTAGTTTTCAACTATAGCATTCGCTATATTTACAATTTAGAAATCATGCTTTTAATGTGTTTATATATTTAAACAAATGCATAACATGAGTAATTTTCTATTTTGCTATTACGATTGATTATATGACATCATTATTATTATTATTTTTGAACATACAATTTAAAACAATCGTGCATGGTCTGATTAAACACAAGTTATGAAAACAAACTTAATGAATCATAATTAAATTTATTGCAATACTGATATTTTAAATTACAACACTGGTAATATTTTTCCAATATTTGTTTTATAAATGTGGAAACAATCATATGCGTCGTATAGTTAGTCAGTTTTATCGAAGTATGTCACATCCTCGTTTAATGTAAATACTGATAAATATAAATTATAATGATTTCATTTATTTTGAAATAAATAGAATGAAAATAAAATTTTTGCAAATAAAGATAAATTGCAAGTAAAAGGTTTTTTACGAAGTAATAAGGTGTAAAACAATATTTATTTGACAAATGGAATGGGAAAAGCCACCTTTTCTGTTTTCTGTACTCTTATTAGCCTTCCACGTGCCAAGTTATTCTTTCAGACTGTCATGTTCTTAATATATTTATTTTTTGTCAATGAACTGAATTTTTCTTGTTCCTAATTTAATTGTTAAATCTTTTGTTAATGGGAACGTTCAGCAGACAATTTTCTTCCATGATTTTGCCCATTTTTTGCAGAATCTGAATTCACAGTATGTTTTGGTAAATGATTTTTATAGTTTTGATGTTGATTAATATCACAGATGATTAAAAGAATATCAGGTCCAAATGCTATCTACAAACAGTTCAACCAAAAATTTCTCATAGCCAAATTCTCTTTATTAACAAATACATCTTGGAATATTAAAAAAATACATTTTGATTCAAATATTAATTATTTAATCTGATGATCTAATTCTAAATTATAAGAGGATATGGTACTTCGGTACGTGATATCTCTATAAATACTAAAATTCTACAAAAAATGGCCATTCAATTCTAACAAATTTACTTTTAAATTATTTTACTTGGCAATAGTTGAGTTATTTTAAAATTTATACTTTATTTCAATTCGATAAAGGAGGCCTAGAAGTTTTAAGTAATCGATATTTTTTCTTATATTTTTAAAGTTTATGTGTACAAGAAAATTTAGCAAAATTTTAATTATTTTAGGAGATATAGCTGTTCGACCACGAAAGTTTTCCTTTGTTTTCTTCCTCCTTGAAACTTTGAACACATTTTTCTCGAAAATGTCTTTTATATTACGATACCCACGATTTCTCAACTCTTACTCGACCGATTTTCATGAAACTTTTGAACAGTCTTCTCTATGGATTATTTATCAGTATAAACTATGATCATCATCAAATTCCGATTTTTTACTACTTTTAAAAAATTCGAAACTATCAAAAAGATGCAAAACTTTTTGTATTGCTATTTTGTAAAAAAAAAGAGGTTTAATTTCTACGTAGCTCAAACGAATATGACATTATTTGAGATTAATAATCTATTTTTATAGGATCATTTTGAGAGTTAAAATTAAGATTGAAATACCAATTTTTTAAGACCCTCCACTTATCACCTGCTCAAATTAAAACTTTTTGACTCATTTGCAATTTTTTCTGAATTCTCAAAACTTTAATCAATAACTTATAAAAAACGGATTTAATGTTACAAGTCATTAAGTAATGCCTTAAGAATATAAAAAATGAACAAAGATTTCAGCCAATAGCTTTAATTTAAATAGATTTAAATATTTTTGATTATAGAAGGTGATGAAATGAAGGATTTAAAAAAATTGACACCTGACTATTGACCCATGATTTTAGTTTTTCAAATAATCTGAAGAAGAAAATGATAAATATTAATAATCTAGAACAATGCCGCAAAAAGTGGCATTTGTGGGTGATAGTCGTTCATACTGAATAGGAAGGAGTAGAATTTGAGAAATAGTGGTTATCGTATTAAAAAAAAAAAAAATAAATTAGGAGAAAAACGTGTTAAAATTTTAAATATTAAAAAATTCTTGTGTATACATGTTTTTGAGTAGTTAAACTTTAAAAATATCTAAAACAGATAAATTGACTTTTTAAAAATTCTGGGGGACGAGCTAAGTTGGGAGAGGAGCTTTTACTTTAAATGTATTATTGCTCACCTCCTTTACTACTATAATAAATTAGAAGAGAAGAAAAGAAGAGTAAATAGTAAATACAAATAATTGACTTTTTAAACTTTTTTGTCTTTTTATGTGGATTATCATAACTCTATAAATTGACATTTAATCACAAAATTTGACATTCGTCATTCTAGTTTTTGTGTTTCATAGTTTTTTTTAACTCTATCATTGCGAAAGAATTTCCATCTATTTTCATAACATATTTTTTTTTCATGAACTATCATTAAAAAATTTAATATGACTGTAATTAACAATTTCCAAAGAACAGTTTTATAAACAAATTGTACCATATGGATAAGTTTTTTTTGGCGTCACTGAATACAGAAATATTAATATGAATGAAAAATTCTCTCACACGCTGTTTAATTTCGGAGTCAGTCAAGAACAATTATTTTTTGCTTTAAGATCATCGTGTGTGAGTGACGCATTGTACTTGTAATCTGATAGCATCGAATCCAGAACACCGAAATAAATTTATATATATATTATATATATATATATATATATATATATATATATATATAAATCTATTGTGCTCAGTTTGTTGAACTCAGCATAAAAACTGTTAATTTTTCACAAGATCGTAACCTTATTTAGATTTGACTCTCGCTTGATTCTAACAATTTGTGTTAATTGTTTTATGGCTATATTTTGGGATATAGAAATTAGCACATAACCACAATAATATTTTATTAACTTTCCGATAAGATAAAGCACTTTTTGCATTCGGTCTTTAATAAAACATAATATTTTCAAACATATATTATTTTCATCTTTATTCAAAGAGTTGGTTAATTTTATTTCATGATATAATATATTGATATATATATATATATATATAATATCTATATATATAATGGTCAAACTCATATTATTCAAAAACTTTCTGAAAATCATACATTTTTTTACAGAAGATGTTTATGGATTTTTGGTAAACACTTGAAGTTATTGTCATACATATGCTAAAATACATTTTTAACCCTTCTCGTACGCCTGGGGTACAC
This sequence comes from Ctenocephalides felis, assembly GCF_003426905.1. Classification (NCBI taxonomy): domain Eukaryota; kingdom Metazoa; phylum Arthropoda; class Insecta; order Siphonaptera; family Pulicidae; genus Ctenocephalides; species Ctenocephalides felis. The sequence goes on from NW_020536999.1 coordinate 60,836,783, forward strand.
TGGATCCCAACGCCACCTTAAAGCCAAATTTTTCTTAAGGTCGCTCATTTCCGAGTATTTTTTACACCTTCATTTTTTTACTTTTAAAAAGGTATCCTGTCGCATTTTTTTAATTGAACCAATAGTCTGACCACGCTTAAGTCTGTTGAATAAAAATAATAATATTGGTTAAATTGTCTCAATGATCGAAATATGATACTTACTAAAATTGATAGAAATTGGCTTACTGTTTTTCAGACAATATTTAAAGAACATATTGGATAGATATTAAAACAAATAGTTTCTATTATTATATCACTCTATTAGAAATGTCCTTAAAAAATTAATACATCATTATGTCCATGTTGATCCATTATCTCATTTTGTCGAAAGATATACAGAATATAAAAAATCTATTTTTAAAGAAATTATGTAGAACTCAAATGTAGCGATACATTTCAAGTGGATTCTTGATAAATAGAGCCTAAGGTATTACAAAATATCTAAAAAAAAAACAATTTATATGTGAATATAATCAATATAATAACAAGCATTATGACTTATCGTAATTACTTTTAGTTTTAAAGTAATTTTTGTGAATCTTATATTATTACTTATATCTTTATAATAATACTAGATGACCCGGCAGACGTTGTTTTGTACTCACGTCTACAATTCAAAAGTTCCAATTTTTTTATATCATATCCTATACTTTTTAATATCCTATTTAACGTATTGTGATTCATTTATGGTCTTATATAGCAGTATAAGAATTCAGAAACAAAATATAGTATCTGAGGTAAAAGAACAATATCAAACTTGATTTTGCCACACAACAAAATTGCTTCAATAATTTAATAAAGTAAACAAAATGCGGCATGCATAAGCTTAAAAAAATAATTTACATTCAATTTTGAACTCATTGCGTTATTTATTAAACTGAATTATATAATTTCATCTGCCCAATATATACTGTTGAATGTATCTTATATTATTTTAATTTCTGGCACATCTTAGCTGCTTTTCAGCAATAATATGTAGACATTACGTTTTTTGTATATAAATTCAAATTTTAAGTGAATTGACATTTCTAGCAAATGACAGTTCAAATGTTTTCAATGTCAATGTCGTGAATGGTTTTTTGTAATTTTTGCCAATAATTTCTACAATATTACTATAGTTTCCTTTGACAAACTTTAAAAAGAATTATCAAAATCAGAGCATTTATTAAGTGGTTAAAAGATGAGGTCTTGTATATCTATCCATTGATTCGCAGAACTTTTAAAAAGTTAAAAAGCTTTTCTTAAAAAAATGTATTAAATATCTGCTATTTTTGCTATATTCGACAACTCATGTATGAATATAATTTTTATTTATATAATCTTTGGGGCCAATTAAATAGATAATTGGCTTAAATAGAAATGGTAACCCTGTTGCGGTATGGTTGCGGTCGAAAGCCAAATAACAATTTTATGTCTCTTTGAAAACACATAAAGTTTGGTTTTAGGTGTAAAACGCCTGATCACACAGCAAATACATAGTTTTTTGATAGTTTGTTTCTAACAACTCATACGAAGATAGACCCGTAACATAGCATTACTATATCATTAACTTTCCATAGGGCAAGTTATAGTAACCGCAAAAACATCGAAAATGAAAATATTTATGTATCTTTATGTTTCAAAACCTTCTGAACATTTTGGCATACCTTGTTAGAAAAATTGGATGTATGTGTGTGCGTGTGCGTGCATGTGTGTGCGTGCGGTTACAAATTTTCGTCGACGATTTCGGGAACACGGTTCAACCGATTTCAATTATTCAAAAAACATTCGATTGCTCTTGATAAGGAAACGTGCTGATTAGTTTTTGGCATAAGCAGGTTTAGCCGTTTCGAAGATACGGGGCAAAAAGTGCCAAAGACAGTAACTCAGTTTTAAGAGAACGGAGCATCCGATTTGAATAATTCAAAAAACATTTTACTTGTATTAACAAGATGAAAAACTGATCAAATTTTCATGAAGGCAGGTCTAGCGATTTTGGAGATCTAGTAAAAAAAGTAAAAAAAAAATCCATTTGGCGGTCAAAAATGATCTTTAGACATATGCACATCAAATTATCAGATATTTTATAGAGATTTTAACGATAAGTATAAATTTTCCGTACCAATGTTTATCCGTTAGACGGCGACGCGGCGCTTACGCGCTTCGATATTTCGTCTCTATGCATTTAAAGCAGTACAATTGCTTTGAAAAAAGTTCAGAATTTCCAAAATATTTCAATTAAATTTTTCTTCAAAAAGTTTTTTTTTTTTTTCAAAAAATAGTGAACTTTTGTCAAACATTTATAGTTTCTCAAAAATCTATTTTTTTCAGAGTAATTTTTTTCAAAATTGTTAATCTTTAAAAAAAAATTGGTACGGGAAGTTCCAGCAATTTGCCTTAAGGCACGATGCCATACGCCCCACTAGTTTTTTTTTTTAGATTCAAGTTCGTGCATATTGTTAAATTGTAATTTGACTTCTCACTGACCATTCCGAATTGATCCAATTGCGGTGAAATGGTAGATAAACGGCTAATGAAAAGAAAAAGTTAGCGAGGTTCTCGTTTATAGAAGAAAGAACAAATAGTAGAAAAAATCTGAATAAAATAGAATGAATGCTTAACAATATATAAATGGTATTTGATGCTCTGATTCAATTTCGGTAAGGTCATAGTACTCTCACTTCGAACAAGTACGTACACTATTGTAACGGTCAGATAATTATTAGGAAGAAATCTACATACGAATTCGAAATCGCAATTAGGTTGAAAGAAACATAAGATGTAATGGTTAAATCGATTTTGTACATTGACCCAGCATTAATAGTAATCCAAGCTTATTATTAACTAAGTAAAATGGGTTATGAAAATTCCCCAAAAAAAAATTGTAATGATATTTTACACGTTTGAAATCTTGCTGATTCATTTTGGCATAGCTTAGGTTTCGAATTTCTTTCAGAAATTGCAAAAGTTTGCACCGATCTTTTGAGGAATTTAAAATTTCTTTCCAACAAATAATTAGCGTGATGCATGGCATTTGGGCCTAAAGGCAAATTCCTGTATCACTATTAATTTTTTTTGAAAAATTTGGATTTTTTTCCAAAGCGATTTCACTGCTTAGGTAAAATTAAACTAACGCTGTTCGTATTTTATAAAATTGACATTAAACAATTTTTTTTCGATTTGAGCAAAAACGCTGTATACTTTTCTAAATTTAATTGAAAATCGCATCAAATTATTGATTATTTTTTACCTAGCATACGAGAAGCAACTAGGTGTACGTAGCCTCAAGCAATTTGCATAATCTTCCCGATATGTGTAAATTATCAACTTAATCAATAATGGAGTTTTTAATTATCCATTTCTAAAATAAAATTTTCGTTTTCAAACAAAACTAATACATGCAAATTCCAATGTCTTTTATATGAACTCAATAGGTAGTTGTATTAATTGAATTTAATTTACATAACACAGTTCGTATTATAAAATAGTGGAAGTCAACGGTGATCAGTACAGCTTCTCATTATTCCCAACTCTAATGATTTTTTATAGTTACACCATTTTTGTAGGGCTAGTTTTACATAACACTTAACAGGAATAATTCTTATTATTATATATATATATATATATATTTAATTTTTTTATTATATGTATAATATTTAACTTGCCATAGGTTAAGTTATAATAATCGCATAATCATAATCATAAATGAAAATTTTTGCATATCTTTGCGTTTCAAGACCTCCTGATCATTTTGGTATATCTTAGGAAAAATGGATGTTTGTGTGTATGTATGTTCGGATACAATTTTTTTTTTCAACGATTTTGATAGTGCGGATCAACCGATTAGAATGATTCAGAAAACATTCAAATCATGATGACATGCTGTTGTTCACAAAGGCAGGCCCAGCTGATTTGGAGATCCCGGGGAAAAAGTGCCAAAAGTAGCAGCTTAGTAGAGAACGGAGCATCCGATTAGAATGATTCAAATATATTTTGCTTGTGTTTAGGGTTTGAAGAAATGATTAGTCAGGAGTTTTTTTTCGTATTATCGAAAATTATACTCTAGATAGATAGATTTTATTATTTAAAAATATACAAAGTTTTAAATATTGGAAATTCTGAAACTCACTCATATACTTGAAATATACAATTTTAACTTTGCAATTCAGTTTATAGAATTTTTAAACATATTTAATCCTCTAGTCCTCTGATGCCGGGTAAAATATGATATAAGGCCTTTTATTCTAATTCGGCTTAATTAGATTTTGTTTATATATATTTCTCTGGAAAATATTTAAAGGCCGACGCCTAGATTTTAATTGAAGCTTTTATATTTTACTCATATACTATGATGGTTAAAACTTACAGTACATATTTATAATAATCTATTTGAAAATATTTTAGTCAGTTTTTACGTAAAACAATATTTCAATAATAGGGTAGGTCGGGTCCTAAAGGTTCGCTGATAAAAGGGTCCAAAACCGATATCTCAAAAACCAGTAAAGTTAAGGAATTTTTTAAAACAATATTTGTAAGTAGAGGAAAAAGATAACCGTCTTAATGCTTACGACAAAAACGACAGTGTTTGAAAATCCATAACAAAAGTATTTTCTTTCGTTGTTATTTTTTGTGGTTGTGAGCACTGTTGTTTAGTTTACGAGACCTTAATATAATTTTTAAGTATACGTGTTATGTTGTTATGTAATGTTAATTATAAGTTAGATTCAACAACAGTTTTTTTATATAGCCTTTATGAAAACTAACACGAGGTTAGGGTAAAAAGGACCAACTGAACTTTTACTCTGACAAAAATGTAAACAATACAAAATAGTAAATGAAAGAGTAAATTAAGTTAAAAAAGCAATTTTACAAGAGATAAGATAAATAAATATTTATTATTCCAACCCTGCTGATGAAATACCACATCAAGGTTATATACAGTATCATTTCTGAAAAAATGTTCACAAGTACATTTATATTCTGCATTGGTTGAATAATGCTATTATTTCGGAAAATTCCTTTAAAATTAAAGATAAACATTAGACCTGTTTGCCTTGTGGCCGTCTCATTTTACCTTGTCTATTATATAGGGTAAAAAGGACCAGGTAACAAATTTTTGAAAAACTGCAAAAATAACATATTTCTAAATGATGAATTAGCTGGGAGATTAACTGAGCATAGTTAGATCGTTATTTATTTGATATGTGTTATTTGTTGTGATGAAATTGGTTTGGCTTTCACAATATAATTGTTCAAAGTCAAGTTGGACCTCTGTGCCCCGCCCTACCCTATATATTTATGGTATCTGATAAAATTAATACTATTTGTAACATGGTGTCCAGTTTAAAATTGCCTTAAATAAAACAACCAATAAACTTTTAGCATAAATCAAAAGACGCATACCTTCAAGATCATATTTCATCGGAAGTGCATCTAATCTTTGGCACCATTCACGTAATGTTGTTGAATGTAGATCATATATAATACAGTTTTAAAGAGCGTAGCCAAGATTCATAATGGCCATTCAGATTTAGACGCGATTCATTTAACTTAACGACTATGTGATGAGATCCAGACTCAGACACTAGGCAGTCGGTTTGTGGGATGCCAACACTGTCATACTTTTCACTCTTTGGATAATTGATACTACCATGATACTGGTGCTCTCGAGTTTAATTATGTTTTGTTTCGTTATGTAACTTCTGGAGAAAATAGGATAAATGGTGGTAATAAAGGGGCAATTGATATAGAGCAGAGCGGGCTTAAAGGCCTGCGGGTAAGAAGGTCCACTATTCATTATCTCAAAAAAACTAGTGGTGCATAGCATCGTGCCTCAAGGCAAATTGCTGGGACTTTCCGTACCAGAATTAAATTTTCAAGCAAAAAAAATAATCATCAATAAATATTGATCAATGATTAATTACAATTGTTTTAAATAATTTCGAAGAGATAATTATAATTGCTATATATCTATTTATTCGTTCATATAATATACAGTAACGATCTTATCGCTCAAAACACTTGAAAATGTTTACATTAAAGAGAAGCGATTAAACCCATCTGAGGATATTCAATCTGAGAGGAATAACGCATATGAAATATATACATTTTTAAACTGAATTGTAAATTTAAAATTTATATTTAAAGTATAAAACTTTGTACATTTTTGAAAATGTTGAAACAATTTTTTTTTCTGAAGATTTTGAAATTTGTTTGAACCGTATAAATGAAGTTTAAAAATTAAAAATCTTAGTAGGGAACCCAAAAATTTTTTTAACAAAATTGGTTCTTATATATAACGAGCCGTTCAAGTATTACGTAAGCACCATAGGGGGGCGGGGGAGTTATTGATTTGCTTATTTTGGGTGCATTTTGGTGACAGCTTTGCTTACTTTTGCGGACAAAGGGGGATAGGAATGTAAATAATTGCACTAAATCTGCTTACGTAATACTTGAACGATCCCTAATATATTATCTATAAAATATCTAATAAATCGATGTGCATATGTCTAATAATCATTTTAGACCGCCAAATATCAGTTTTTCTACATTTTCTTCTGTATCTCCGAAACCGTAATAATTTCTTCATTTCGACAATACAAGTAAAATGGTTTTTGAATCATTCAAATCAGGTACTCCATTCTCTTAAAAACTGAATTACCGTTTTTGGCACTTTTTGCCCCGTATCTTCGAAACGGCTGAAGCTGTCTCTACCAAAAACTAATCAGCACGTCTTCTCATCAATAGGAATCGAATGTTTTTCGAATCATTCAAATCGGTTGATTCGTGCGCTCTAAATCGTAGACGCAAAATTGCATCCAAATATACATACACACATACATACATCCATTTTTTCTAAGGTATGCCAAAATGTTCAGAAACTTTCAAAACGTGAATGTATGCAAGAATTTTTATTTTCGATTTTACTCTACGGGAAGTTAAAAAAGCAAAAAAAACATTTTTATGCAATGATGAATTAGTTGGGAATTTTACTAAACGTAGTCAGATAGTTGTTTGATATGTGGTACTTGTTGTGATGTAATTGATTTGGTTTTCACAATATAATTGCTTAAAGTCAAACTGGGCCCTTGATGGGCCCTTGTGCCCTACCTTGTTCTGTTTTGTTGAATCATTCTTTTTTTTTAAATATTATTATGATATAAATTTATAAATATTGTAATTTCAAGACCATTTGCGAAATTGAGATTAGTGATCCAACATATTTTATTTACCTGTAGAAGGAAACGATGTTTCTAGGAACAAGTCAACAAAAATAATCTAATATCAAAAATATCTCCAAATGAAATTCGAAGAACACTCAATATACTTGAACATGTTTTCTTTACAATTCTGAAAGAAATAGGTATTTTGATTATCGAATTTTTTATCTAAAATATTAGAAGTCTAATAAATATTGTATTATATATGCATATTGTTTTACCCAAGTTCATTAATTATATTTGATGACGCAATTTTGGACCTATTAATTGCAATCTGCTTCACGAGAAAGCTACGATTTTAATTACGTATTAATCAAGAAAACTATTAGATAAGATTTTACTGATATTAATTAATTGTTGTAATGCATTTGTGAATTAATTTCACCGTATATTATTGTAAAATTAGTCCGAAGGAATTCTAATGATTTTGGTATATTGTGCTCACGTAAAATAATAAATCAAATTGATGAATGAGAATCATCAATTTTAATACTTCAGTAAATATTTTAGTTATAGTAAATGTAAGCGAAATTAAAATACTGGATGTATTACAGCTTTGTCTGATCGAAAAGAATATTGGTTCTTTATGTAACATTTTTTTAGATTCTGCTTATACCAAGGATTTTTTTTACTTTTTTGCGATTACATGAATCATACAGGTGGAAGTAATAGAACTGTTGGACCCATAGATTAAAAGTTTTTTTTTTTAACTTTTCAAAAAATAAGACGTTTCTTATTGATGAAATTGGCAATAGGGTGAAATTGTAACGGATGTTATTAGGAACATATTAATTTCAGATGCTGAGTTACTAAAATATATCTAAAAAAAATTAATTACAATAAAATGTCCATGCGTAATATTCTTACGAGAACTCTGAAAATTAAGTTTAGAAAGATGCCGTTTGTTTCATTTCTATTAGAAATCTTACAATATATTGATTATCTTGATAATAATTGACTTTATCTTTTACTGATGATTTCATTAACTTTGTTACAGATTACCAAACAAATTCCACTTCTAGCGCAACTGCTGACGTCACTAGTCGACGCCGCAGAGACGCCCAAAAGCACAAAATGTCTGCTGCCAAAACGAAAAAAGTAAGTAACTTTTAACCAACTTTTTACAATTAAAAACTAAATGATTTTAATGAATTTAAAATTGACGAATAACGAATGATGCAGAATATAATATGTAAGATTTTATTAATTTGCCTACGCTAATTAATTGTGGTACTTGCTTTGTTAATATTTTATTTTCCTTTATTTTTATGTAATTTCTAATTATATTTGTTTTATATAATATTATTTGATGCCTGAACTTGTTTTTAGAAATATAATTGTCTTTGAGGCTTTATATATTTTTATTTTAGTTCTGGGTGTTTTTACTCTTTATTTCTGCCAATTTGTGACAAAAATTTTGCTATAAATTTTGCATCATTCAGTTTTTCCTAATGTGATTTTGGTGTTACTTTCCTCCTAACATAAACATTAACACCCTCTTCAGTGTGACGCAATAACAGCATCCGCAACAGCAGCAACCACTAACGGTGACGCCACACCTCCATCTTCACCGCCGTTCTATGTCATACCAGACGACGTCACCATGTCTCTAGAAGCAGCAATCGAGAATGAGATGCGGTTAAGAGGATTAAAGAGAAAGAAACAATTTAACTACCAGGATTTAGTTAGATCACCAGTCGCTGATTGTTTGAGTAGTCCAGACGAGTTGTGTGCGCCAGAAATAAAGATTTTGATGCCCTAGTCGAGTCGCCTTCGGATCAAGCAAGTGACAAATTCGAAACATTGCTCTGTGCTTCAAACGAAGACTTAGATGGCAGGGTCTCCTTGACAGATTTGTTAAGTCAGGACGAAGGCAGTGAAGCCGAATACGAAACAATGAAAACTCAAATGAAGAAGTATTGCAATCTACAGTAGTTATGCAACCTAAAGATGACTCAAGTAGCCCCATAGAAGAGGTTGCACCACGGGACCAAACAAATGACATAGACCTCTTAACAGATACAAGAAATATAAGCAAACCGGATGCTACTCAAATACGTTTAGATTTAACACCAGACGTGGTCAGAAATTTTAGGACCAAGAAGTTTTTCGAATCGGATACAGACGATGCTGTACTTTCAGAAATATTTTCAAGAACTATCAGTTCTGCAGGAGCTACACTACACCAACAGATGATGAGTTTGGAACAGGTCAGAAAGAAATGACACCCCCAATGCCTTCCCCAAGGATTGTCATAGATAGCCCTGAAGAAGATTTAAAATCGTTGGTTAACCGTGGACGACCAGCATTTTTGATGGAAGATTTCGAGGAACGCCCAGCTACATCCACCCTTTCCTTAGAACAAACTATCACAACTGTAGATAGTAAAGAAGAAGTAGGGTGATAGTTCTACTAATTGGATGACTGTAGAAGAAGCTGTTCAAGAAAAACAAGTTGGAAACTCTGAGCAGTAGTCTTAAATGAAAACGAATTCTTAGCTGAACGTTTGACAACTGAATCACACGAAGGAAGTCTTACAGAATCACAAATCCAGGATGATATTTTAGACAAATCACTAGAATATTCAGATGAATATGTGCTTAAAACAGACGAAGAAAAGATTTGTCTTCATCCCAAGAGGCATGCTCAAGATCTTTTGATGAAATTTTGGAAGGTTTTGATGAAGATACAGGAATCATCGATGAGATTTTGCACTCTTCTAGTTCCTTTGGAATGAGGGATATTAATAGATTAGAAGACTTGGTTCAAGATATGTCTAATGCTATTGATGAGAATTTGAGGGCCCAGATTTCGCCTGATAGTTCGGCTACGTGCGAACTGAGCAGTGGTAGTGGTGGTAAAGCTCCGGGCGTTGATTCTAACAATGCTACTAACATTGCTGCTAGAAATGCTAATGTGAGTGTTGTTTTTTTTTAAATATTTTTTATTTGTACATTATATTATGACATGAACGCGTTTTCATACGAATTGTCTAAATGGGTTTTATGATAAAATTATTATTAGAATGAACTCTACATGTTTTTTTTTTATAAAAACTTAAATACAAAATCGCTGCGTATGAAAGTTGATCATGGCGTTCAATTA
>NW_020536999.1:60848127-60964910 GCF_003426905.1 Ctenocephalides felis
TTGTTGTGATTTAAATTTGGGAAAACCTTTTCTTCGTGACTAAATGCTAACTATTGGTGCATTGCATTGTCACCTCAAATAAGGTGATCTCCAGGGTTTCTCTAAAAGCAATATTTGTCCCCATATTCAGATCTTTCGTCTCAAACTGTACCGGTTTATGAAAACAACGAACAAGTGCTATTATTTTTCAATTAATTATGAGGAATGTGGAGTAGAATTTTATACAAGGCTCAAAAGCGAGAAGTATACGATCGAAAACTATAAGGTATAATATAATATCGTAGATAAGAATGTATCAATATAATCGAAAAATACATTTAAACTACAAGTCCGGCATAATGATTTAAAAAATAATAATTCATATAAAAATACTGTCTTTTTTATTGTATCTTTAAATGGCACTTGTTATTTTAAATACCTACCTCCCGCCGTCCCAGATTTTGATAACTAAAAAATGTCGTCGCGGTTTTGACTTAAAAAAAATATGGTCACCTTACAGGCAAATTGCTTTATGCTTTATTAACTTCCCGAAGGAGAAGTTCATGTTTTTATCAAAAAATCCGATTCGCTAATTTATGTTTTTTCGACGTTTCAAGCCATTATGAATCGAATGAGACCAAATTTGGAAAAGTATGTGTGTGTGTGTGCGTGTATGTGAACAGATTTTTTGCCGTAAATCGACTTTTTCTCAAAAACGGTTCGACCGATTTCAAATATTTAAAGGCCATTCAATGTATCTCGATGAGGACTAGCGTTTCTGAGTTTTGTGCGACGATCGACCAAGCCGTTTCTTTATCAATAGCAGAAAAGTGAAAAATTTTCGTCCACGTTTTAGCCCGCAATTCTGAAGCGATTCTGAAAATTCAAAAACCATTCGAAAGATATTGGTTAGGAATCGTGCTTATTAGTTTTGTAAAGATCGGCCGGGCCGTTTTCTTGTAATAAAGTTTTTTTAAAAAAATTCGACGATTTTATGATTTTTTTGACGGTAGATATCATAGTCTTCAAGATCATACTAAAATATTACCGCCATACGACAACTCGTTCGTTTAGCTTTAAAAATTCGTCGAAGTTTGCAAAAATTGGCATCGTTCTTTTGGCATTTGTCAAAATTAGACCTTTCACCGACGTTGTTCAAAAACGTCTGAACCGATTTCAGAAATTTAAAAGCCATTCGATGTATCTCAATGAGGACTATAGTTTGTCAGTTTTGTGAGACGATCTGCCGAGCGTTACTTTGTAATTTGAAAAAAAATGTTAACTTTTCGTCCACGTTTAAGCTCATTCTACCTATATCATGCTATTAAAAGTACGTTCTAATTCTGCAATTGCGAGTAGAAAGGGTTTAATATTGGTATAGAAACCATAGAAATATTTCTATGCACTATGCATTCTGTGTATTCTGTGTATTCTATGTACTATGTATTCTATATATATGTAAACAAAATTCTTACTTATTATTAAGATCTCTATAAAATATCTGATAATTTCATGTGCATATGTCTAATGATCACGTTGGACCGTCAAATGGAATTTGTTAAAACTTTTTTTTATTGGATCTCTGGAACCGCTTGACCTGTCTTGTCAAAAATTTAACCAATTCTATCAATACAAGGGAAATGTTTTTGAATCATTCAAATAGGATACTCCATTGTTTCAAAAACTGAATAGCCATATTTTCCACTATTTTGCAACGTATTTTTTTGACTCGACTGGATCTACATTTGCCAAAAACTAATCTGAGCTTCTCTCCATCAATAGAATTCGAAAGCTTTTTGAATCATTCAAATCGGTTGACTCTCGAAACCGTGGACTAAAATTTGTATTTGTACTACGTACTTACGCACACATACCTACACATTTTCTGATGTATACTAAAAATATCCTTAAACGCAAAGATTGTTTAAATTTATTTAATTTTTTTCCGATTACTGTAACTTATTCGATTTTGTCCGAAATTTTATGGATCATAGTTTTGTTGTTGCCTTTTTTGAATCAACACATAATACATAATAAAACCATCACAAGAACCTTATAGGACTATTATGTTATGATTAATGTTAATAATAATAATAAAAAAATTAAAGATATTTACATTAACTTATAGTATATTTGTTGATATATCGTATATAGTTAAAATTTTCTTTTTGAGTATTTTGATTCATGTGAAATTGTAATTTGTTATTGTATAAAGTACTTGCTGTTTTGTGTATTCAGTTATAGTTGTATTTTTTACGATTTTTTTTTTTAAGTCGTGACAATTGTTTTCTACACTCAATGCGAAGAAGACGGATATTTTGCTAAGCTTAGTCAACATCTGATTCTCATTCGATACTTCTCAACTGGTCTTTGAACTTTATTAATTATATTATAACTTTCTAAGAAAAACACGGATGAAAAATAATTCTTTAAACTTTTAATTGAGCTTTTCATGGCTTAAGAGCTTTGGTCCTGCGGCTTTTGCGATAAGAGCTTCGGCCAGAGGGTTATAGGTCCGAAAGTAGCCCTTCTCCAGCATTGCTGCTTAAAAAATACATCATCGATATTAGGGAAATTATAATATCAAAAATATATTGAATATACGAGTAGATAGGTCAACCATTAGATTATTTTTTGAAATGTGTTGATAATCAGCACATCTCCCCATCAATAGAAATTGAATGCGTTTTGAATAATTTAATTCAGTTAATCACCGTGTTCTCGAAACGTTTTTGATTTATTTTTTGGAAATATTATTTTGAAAGCATCTATATGCTCCTCCTCGCAACAACCTTGCGCTCCCCTAAGGAGTCATACTTTTCCCTGAGAATTTTTTTTTCGATGACACGAATTATTATGATGATAAATTTATTTATTTAATAATGTATAGTTGAAGTTTTTATCGTTGTTTCTAATTCTAGGTTTTATTATGCTTCAATATACAAATTAATTTAATACAGTGTTTTACATAAATGCTGTATATAAATATCCTAAGATTGTATATTTAGGTAACTTGTTAATGTGAACTATATAAGCTATCTAATTTTTTTCTACACTTGGTGCAACTTAAATAGAAATTACCTCTTGCTTCGATTGTTTTTATAAAATATACTATTTTTAAAACAATCTTGTACTACGAGCATTTCTGTTAAGCAAAACACTTTTCCACATATTCGAATTCTGTTACTGTTAGTACTAGCTATGTTTTATAAAGTAATGTGTAATATTTAATAATTAGATAGCATGAGTTTGTTGTAAGCCAAATGATCTAGAAATTGAACATAATTAAGTCTGAAACGTCACAAAATAGGTATAGTGGGCTTAAAGTTCCGCGAGTGAAAAGGTTCACCACCAATATCTCAGTAACAAGTGAAGCTAGGAACTTTTTAACAACAACATTTGCAAGTACAGGGCAAAAGATGAAACGAGCAATCGCCTTAATTCGGGCAACATCCCTATCACGATATAAACGGTCACATTGACAATTTTTTAACGAAAGTATATTTTCTTATTGTTAGTCCTTGTTTAGTGTATGATACCTAACTATAATTTTGAGTTATACTTCATTCACTTGTTTTATAAAATGTATTTTTCGCTTTAATAATACGTGTTTAATAGAGTGTCCGGCGCTAGGTGTCGTCTGGCGTCACGGGACTTCCTCCTACCTACCAAAATAAGGTTTTTTAATAATATTTAGAGTTCATAAAATTTTCTGTTCATTATGTTTAAAAATGTATATATATATATAATATATATATATATATATATAGATTATGATTTTCAATTTTGGTAATTAATTAAATAATGTAATCATTCTTCCATGAAATCTTTTTTCAATTGATAATAGAATGGTGGATATTTTTTCCTTCGTGCTGTTCCTTTTTATCTCGCATATAGGATAAACAGGACCAGGTGTAAAATTTTTGAAAAATAGCAAAAAAAAACGCAATTATAAAAATTAGCTAAGAATTGTGCTGAACATAGATATTTTTTTGTTTGATATATGTTATTTGTTTGATAGAAGTCAACTTGGACCCGCCCTACCCTATATTTAACAAACATTTTATATTTCTTATTGAATTTCTTGTTCAAAGTTAACATTAACATATATCAGTAATGTGGACTATATGGAAATATATCTATATTTCCTGTTTTTTAAATAAGTAATTATTCGCATGGTTTTCAATCTACGCCAATATGAAATCACGGCTGCTTTGTTCCATACATTTTCAACACGAACAATAATATTTTGCAATTGTTTAGTTTTTAAACACGATAATTAATTGCTGAAGTATGATTAGCGTTTCTGCCATTTCATAACAACGAACGCCACTAATTATATACTTCTGATCAATATGCTTTTCTTTACTAACCTGAATACAATTCTAATTATTTTGTATTTACAAAATATTGTATTATTGTTTGATGTGAGATACTATTTTTTAATTGAAAGGTATGGAATTACTTTGTGAGATTGATTAAATGAATACTAATTTCAAATACATAAATATTTTGCTTTTATATTATTATTAATTCCACTTGGCCAAGAACCTGATAATATTTTATTAAACAATCATTCGTCGAAGTTATTTCTGAGTTTATAAATATAATAATTGTTTACCTGGAGATTTATCCATATATTTAGTAACGTCTGCATTTTTACATATATTTAGTCATGCACTTGTTCAAAACATGATTAATTATATATTGTTAACAACAATTAGAACTTATTGAAGAGTTTTATGAGCTGTGGTTCTGAATTATTTATTTATGTGCCTCTTAAATGGCTTGGCTCCATAAATGGCAACCCAAATGAGTGTCCAATCTCTGTTATAAATTTATTATTACAATTTCAGTAATACTGAATTGTTTTTTATCAATGCAGCAAAGCCAAAAAAGGGCTAGTCTCTTTGGAAACATTGTTATGTATTTTTCCAAGTTAAATCGATGCACTACTGCTTGACATGACGCTGTCCAAGGCGAGTATCAAACTGGGAATATCTGATTCAAAGACCATGGAGCGCTGGGAAGCCAAATTTTGGCAATTTCTTGTTAAATATACTTCTACATTTTATTGCACTTTGAAAGGTAGAAAAAGAACTATAAAGAAGTTATTTTCGAAAGACTAATTATTCTAAAGTTCCGTACCTGCTTATAAAATTTCTTTAGGCAAATAAAGGAACCAATCATCTTATAGATCCAAAATAAATTCTGCATGCAAGAAAATTTTATAGAAAAAACTTTTCATCCAGAAGCAAATTGATAATAGTATTCCAGTAATACTTTATATCGCTTTCGTTAAAAACTATTTATTTCTCATTTTACTTCCAACGAATTTTAATACTGGCAGCCTGTGTGTAAACATTTTTCTCTTTGTAAATATACAAATGATGCTATGAAAGCAAATAAGTCTAACATTTGTTAAACTTTTTCTGTTACGTCGCTTGTACAATAAAAAAACAAGATTTAAATAAATGAAGTCTTCGACATAAACTAAAAGTCCTTAAAATTGCTTTTCTTAAACTTAACAATGGGCTTTTTTTGGTTTGGATCTCTCATTTTACCGAAAAGCAAGATTATAGAGATAAATATGCTTATGGGAATAGGCCTAAATCTGTAATACCTAAACAGCAAACGCTGGTTTATGGGAAAAGTAATTAATAAAAGTTGTTATTTTGACATTTAATTATTTAATACAATAATTTTACTTTTATATTAATTATGAAATTTTTCCAGACATTATTAACTTCCCGCAGGGTTATTTATTGTAATCGTCCAAAAATCGAAAGTGTAAATTTTTGCATATAATCACGTTTTGAAGGTTTCTGAACATTTCATTAGAAAAAATGGATTTGTGTGTCGGTATATGTATAGATACGATTTTTCGTCCACGTTTTCGGGACCACAGATCAACTGATTTGAATAATTCAAAAAACATTCGATGCCTACTGATAAGGAGATGTGCCGATTGGTTTTTCACAGGGGCAAAGAGGCAGAAAATTTCTGCAAATTAATGGTTATACAGGACCTCAACTTTTGAAGATGCTCTAAACGAAGACGTAATATCAAGTTTCATAAAATCAAGACTCAAAATTAAATTAGTTTAGCACTCCTTTATTTGTATTTTATATTTGGTTGTTTTGTTATTTAATTGTAAAATTATGAATTGTATTTCTAATAAATCTAAATCTAAATCTATAAATTAGGCATCAGGTTTTATACTAATTTGGAAGTTTTGTAAAAAAAATTATTAAAGGTTTAATGTATTTTTAAAATTTAGAAGAAGGCTTTAAGAACAACATATACAAATTGAAATAATTTATTACAACTTTTAATAAACTAAAATAATTTTTAATCTTCATACGTCTAGTTTAGATTTATATAAATTAATAAAAAAATTGTAAAGAAATGTTAAGGGAGTAATGTGTTTTTAAAATTTAGAACATGTCTTTTGAAACAACATATACCAACTACAAAACTTTAGAGCAACTTTTAATCAACTAATATAATTTTTATCAACCTACGTAAGAAATACAATAGATTTATATAATTTTATGTTATTGAATATATTATTTTAGAATAAAATTTTAGAATAAAATAGAAATCCAGTTTTTGAGATTAATTAATTTTTCAAATATTTAAAAAAACATTTAATTCGTAATGATGGAGAGAAGTGGTGATTAGTTTTTGGCAAAGAAAGTTCCAGCCATTTCGGAGATACGGAGCTAAATGTGAAAAAAAGACACTTATTGAGAGATCAATTCGGATGTTTCTTGTGTTGACGAAACGATTGTTTTCGGGAATTTTTTTTGATTTCAAAATTTCAAAAAAAAAAAGTTGAATAACGATAATAATTCGGATTTTAATTTTAATTCTAGCCAAAGTTCTAAAGCCTACTTAAAAACATCTGAATTACTTTTTTCTAAATTATGAATAATTTTAACTTTGCAATTCAGTTTATACATTTCTTATTATTAAATATTAGACAATGTCCTTCATTTTAAATCAGGTTGATTTTTGCTTCTAATGTAAACATATTAGGTTGTCAAATATCTCCCTTCCGCTTTTTTGCTCTTGGTTTATAATACAAAAAGGCGGAAGGGAGATATTTGACAACCTTATATATAAATGTTGTTCAATTTATAAACTCTTATATTTTGTCTATAAAATATGAATGAAGAACGTTACAGTATTTATAATAATACATTTGAGAACATTTAATATTGTTCGAATATGTTTTTTACGGTATGAAAAGTTTCAGTAATTTGCCTTAAGGGGGTATTCTACTGTAGAATTTTGAAAAAATCGTAAATTTTTTTTTTCATATTTTCAAAGTTTAGTTATTCAGAAATGTCATTAAAAGGATTTTTCAAAATTACTATTATTTCCTGAGTTATATCTGTTTTAGTGACGTGGCCTCGGTTAGGGTCCGACCGAGTCTCAAAACTTGAAACGCGTTTTTCTCGGAACTACTTTTTTCGATCTGGCGGTAAGGATATCTCGAGTTCTAATGAACCGATTTACTTCAAATTTAGAGAAGATCTTCTCTATACATGGCTTTTGTCGCATGGACCTTTCCCAAAACTATAACTTTTCATTTAGTATTTTTTAAAAATTCGGAATTGTTAAAAAAAACATGAAAAAAAAACTTTTTTTTCAAACTGCCGCCATTCAAATAAATTTTTTTTTAACTTATCCAAGGTTCATACCATAGCGGCATCTATAATAATTAAGAATCCATCTATTTTTATGTTTCGGATCACCAGGAGGGTTGGAATCATGCACGCCAGGACACCCCTCTTTTTCTTGTGCCCCCACTTTGACTGCTCATAACTTTGTGAATTCTAATTTTTTTTCTTTAATATTTTTTTTATGTAATAATAAAATATCAATAAACAAATGATAAAAAAATCGATAGTAAAAATATTATTTGTTTCCTTTATACAGCGCTTTAAAAACCGGGCAAAATTCATGCTTCTACAGTAGAATACCCCCTTAAGGCACTGAGCCATACACCACTAGTTTATATCCTAAATTATTGGTAGCAACCAATGGTTATTTTATCCAAAGGTTAAAAAAACTGCGAAATATCTGGTCGCTTGTTTCCTACAGAAATTGTAATACTAGGAGCTTGTTAACTTCCCGTAGGGTAAGTTATAGTAATCGTCCAAAAATCGAAATCAAAAATTTTTACATTTCTCGACGTTTTGAAGGTTTCTGAACATTTTGGCATACTTCAGAAAAAATGGATGTGTGTGTGTGTGTGTGTGTGTGTGTGTGTGTGTGTTTTGTATGTCCGCTTTTTTTCGTCCACGTTTTCGGGCGCACGGATCAACCGATTTGAATGGTTTAAAAAACATTCGATTCCTATTGATAGGGAGATGTGCTGATTAGTTTTTGGCAAAGGCAGGTCCAGCCGTTACGGAGATATGGAGCAAAGAGTGCAAAAAATAGAAAGCGAATTTTTGAGAGAACGGATCAACCGATTTGAATGGTTTAAAAAAACACTCGATTCCTATTGATAGGGAGATGTGCTGATTAGTTTTTGGCAAAGGTAGGCCCAGAGGTTTCGGAGTTACAGAGCTAAATTTAAAAAAAATGGCTGTTTTGAGAGAACTAAGCGTCCGATTTAAATGATTCAAAGAACTTTCTGCTTTTTCAACAAAACAATTGATTTTGGAAAAAAAAAAATTTTTGTTTCTAATTTTTTTTCAAAAAATTTTTTTGTAATTTTGGACTAAAAATTCAAAAAATCACCCAAGCTAAGCACAGTCTAAGCGCCACTCTGGTACAAATGTTTACCCAAGTGCGTTTAGACTGTTTGTGTACTGGAGCACTTTTCCAATTTTGTGAAAATTATTGAAAAATGTGAAAATGCCGCCAAGCTGAGCACAGTATAAGTGAAAATATCGCACAGAATTATTTGCAAATGCGTTTAGACTGTGACTATGCGGGAGCACTTTTTCAATTTTGTGGAAATTTGGCAACTATTTTTTTTTTTTGAAATTTGATTCGAAATGAAATGACGATTGTTAATGTTCTGGAGGTGATAAATTGATTTATTTATAATTAACTTTCCGTAGGGTAAGTTATAGTAATCGCACAAAAATCGAAAATGAAAATTTTATATATCTTTACGTTTCAAAGGTTTCTGAATATATTGGCATACCTTAGAGAAAATTGATGTATGTGTGTGTATGTGTGTGTGTGCGTGCATTTGTGTGTGTTCAGATACAAATTTTCGTCGACGATTTCGGGAATCGGGATGAAGCAATTTGAATAATTCAAAAACATTTTACTTGCATTATCAAGATGAAGATTTGATGAAATTTTATGAAATTAGGTCTAGCGGTTTCGGAGATCTAGTAAAAAAGTAAAAAAAAATAACATTTGGCGGTCAACAATAATCATTAGACATTAGACATATGCACATCAAATTATCAGATATTTTATAGAGATTTTAACAATGAGTATACATTTTGTTAACATTCCTATGGGTTCCGTACCAATGCTTATGCGTTAGACAGCGACGCGGCGCTTACGCGCTTCGATATTTAGTCTCTATGCATTAAAGCAGTACGATTGCTTTGAAAAAAAGTTCAAAATTTCCAAAATATTTCAAAATAAATTTTTCAACAAAAACTTTTGTCAAAAATTTATATAGTTCCTCAAAAATCTATTTTTTTAGAGTAAATTTTTTTAAAAAATGTTAATCTTTTCAAAAAAAAAATAATTTTTGGTACGGGAAGTTCCAGCAATTTGCCTTAAGGCACGATGCCATGCGCCCCACTAGTTTGTGAAATTGTAATACTAGTAGCTCGTGCTCAATTTTTCTAAACAAATATGCATACCTAAATAATCTTATTTAAACAAAGTGATACCTACACCATACACGTTCCTATCAATTTCTTTACCTTCCTTCCTTCCCGAGCGACCTTGATAATGTCACCTACATACACACCGAGTGTGACCTTGAAACCTTCCCAACATCAACTTTTCTTATCAACTCTTATACAAGCGGCCAACAAGTGCTGTTGGTAATTTGTAGGATAGAAAGCTGTTTTCCTGGTTTTCGTCATTTCCAGTCTAATACAACATGTTAGAAAATAACTAATTTCTTCTTATCTGTGCTAAAACTAGTAGGTAACTCTAATCTTGTATACGTGACGGATTATATATATTCAAGGAAGTTGCAAATTGATTTTAGATCAATGCTGAAATGATAGTTGTAGTGCAATTTGCATTTAAAAAGTTCACGAAGAGTCTAGGTCGAGGCTTGTATGGATTGAATATCTAATGAAGAAAAGTCACATCTATTCTAGTAATTTATTTTATTATTTTATTTCTAGTATAACTATCTCAAATACTAGTTAAGTATGGCATCTTTTAATAATACTATTTTAATGTGAGGGGCACAACGAGTGTAACCAGTCATTATTCAAAATCCCATCTTTTTCTTGTTAGTCAGTTTTGAGCACTCTTGTTCAGTTTACGTTTTCTGAATATAGCTTCTAAGTATGTATACGTTATGCATTTGTTATAGTAGATGTATTGTTATTTTCATGTGAGTTTCACCTTTTTTTATATAACGTCTATAAAAGCTTGCACGTCTATAAGATGTAAACAATAAGAAAATGGTAAATGAAAAAGTACAACAAATTAAAAATATCAATTTTACAAGAGGTAATTTAAATTAATCAAATTCTAATTCGGATGATGAATACTCCTGACAGGAATATATACCAAAGTAAGATTTATGCTAGTAGTAATAGTCAATGAAAATTTTTGTTTATTATGTTTATCAATATATATTTTAATTACGGTAGAGCGGGGCTTAAAGTTCCACAAAAAAGGGACATATGACAAATTTTAGAAAAATAGTAAAAAAAGCATCTATAATTAGGAATTTAGAGCGAATTTCACTGAACATAGTACGATAGTTGTTTGTTTGATACGTGTTATGCGTTGTGATGTAGTTCACTTGGTTTAGACTTTAGACAGTATAATTACTTGAAGTCTAATTGGACCTTTGTACCCTAGCCTACCCTATATTTTTGATTTTGTTGTTCAACTTAATAATTAAACAACGTGGCTTTGATTAAATAATGTAGCTATCATTCCTTAATCCCGTTAAAGCCTCTAAAATTAAAAATAAAATAGTGGACCTATTTTGTTGCCAGAATATCCCTTTTACCACGCCTATGGGGCTTAAAGAAACTGTTGACAAAATTCAGAAAAATTACAAAATATCGTTTTTATATTGATGAATAAACTGAGAATTTTACTGGACATAGTTTGATAATTGTTGTTTTATATGTGTTATTTGTTGTGATGTCATTGATTTTATTTTCAGTTTTAGTGTAATTACTAATAACAAATTGGACCTTTTTGCCCAGCCCTACCCTATTCCTAAAAAAACAAGCTTTTAAATGATTATCATAATGATTAATATAACTTTTTTTTAACTTTGTGTTGGTGTTCCTAATTTTTCCGGTATTTGACCCTAAAATCACACTTGGAAAAGTGTATCGAAACACAAAATAAACTTTCTGGCAATAAATTCACTTGTTCCACACCTTTTCCAGCAATAAACCTGTAAAACATGACGCCTTATTTAATTAATTGTTATATTAATTAACAAATTCATATTCCGTGCAATTAATAAAATACGAACGGAAAAATTTCTCTTTTAACGATTCTTTTGCACCTCTACACCATATATTATTATTATCAGCCGCACATTCTATGAAAATCATAATACAATAATAACAATAATTCTGATTTCACCTCCGCATATTTTTAAACTATGCTTTTAGAGGGAGAGCTGGAGATTATTTGATGAAAAAAACAGGGATATTTTAAAATAAAATAGAATTATAACATTTAAACAAATGATAATATACATAATTGACCTACATTTTGCATCCTCAAAACTATAGCTTCGTTATCATATCGTATAAAATTGTCTGCTTTCAAATATATTCAAATAAATATGCAATAAATAAATAATATGTAATATTTAACTTAAACTTAGTACACAAATAAGAAGTAAACCATTGGGTTTTCCTTAAAAAATCTCTGTTTTTTATCAAACTAATTACACAATGTCCTATAGACAAATTGCAATTTATATGTAAATAAATGAATTTAACTTAAACGTAATATACTTTTAATTCTGAAATTGTTTTTATATTGACTTTCATTAATAAGGTAAGGAAAATTTTGCGAAAAGCCTATTGGTAGGAATATCGAATGCTTAAGGTCAAGTATGTAATAATATTACATCAAAGGGATAATAAATTAAAAGTTCTTTGGAAAACGCTGTATTGTCTTTGATCTTTTTGTCTTTCGGAAATTTGTTTCTTATCGACTGAGAATTTAATTATTTTTGTATCCTACTACATACTTGAACTTGAACAATTTCCTTTTATTTTGAAAGTCTTTCGGGAAAGAAGCCTCATATAATCTACTTTTTAAAATTCTTTTACATATAGAAAGCAATAAGCATCTCTTTAGTTAGTTACTTTACTCTAGTTATTACTTGTTATGGTAAAAATAGTGCTCAAAAAGCTTTTTTATAATTATATAGAGGAGCTAGGGGATTGTAACAGTTTTTTTTAATCAATATATTTTGAGATCTACTGATAATATTTCTACGAAATAAAGATGAACAGTTGCTGTAATTATTTTTTTACCGAATTAAGTAAAAATAATTATACAACTGTTATTCATCATTTTACAATTAATCATTTT
This sequence comes from Ctenocephalides felis, assembly GCF_003426905.1. Classification (NCBI taxonomy): domain Eukaryota; kingdom Metazoa; phylum Arthropoda; class Insecta; order Siphonaptera; family Pulicidae; genus Ctenocephalides; species Ctenocephalides felis. The sequence continues at coordinate 60,860,860 of NW_020536999.1, forward strand.
CTAATAAAAATGCGATGTTTCAACTTACCCCTTGTTTGGGGATATCTACCGGAGAATCTATAATGTTTCTGATAATATATTTTTTACTTATTTTTGAGACAATTTACTTGTTTCCAAGTAATACTTTTCATATTTCAATGCAAACAATAATTAATGTCAATAAAATATATGATATCTTTTGTAAAAAAAATTACTTGTGCTCACATCTTACGAACTATATATTTCACCCAATCATCTTTACTTAAATTTGTATATAATTCTTGTATGTTACAACTAGCCCTAAGATTTTGTTTCTACTAACCCCATATGTGATTTTTTTACATTAATCAAGATAACTATTTATACAATTTAGCAATCACAAAGATTGCTATACATTACCAAAGATTGATAAATTTGAAACGAAATTTGATATTATGTTAAATTTGAAGTTAGTCGATAATAGTAATGCAAACCGATTTTCTATGATAGATCTATTTTATATTACCTGTTAAAAATGACGGACCTGCACAGTTCTGTTAATTGCTTTGCTCTGCAGGATTGTAGCTATTACAATATTATGGAGGACGGTTTACATATTCAATCGAGACCAAACAATATTTTATTATTGTTTAAGGCCCTATTGACAAACACTTATTACTAGTTACCTCTGTTACAGATAGCCCCTAGCTCTCCTATATTATATTAAGAAAAAATTGTAGGTAAAAGAGAAAAATCGAATCTATTTCTTTGAAAATCCTTCATACATCGAGACTCTCGATTCGAGAGCATCATTTTTTTATATCTTAATTTTTCGTGTTTAGAGAGTACATTACATACACTTTTTATAAATATATATATTTTGAAAACTTTCTAGATAAAAAAGTGTAATCGAATCTAGTTCCTCGAAGATCCTTTGTGTATGGAAAACATAATTATTTATATTACTTTTTGATGTTTAGAAAGTACATACTTTTTATAAGTAAAATTAAATTGTATATTTCGACAAAGTTCTGTGCAATGCTCCAAAGAACAATAAGCATACTCTTCGTTATTTCTATTTCCCATTTTTTACGGAAAAATTTCTTTAGAAAGAAATTAGCCAATTTGTGAAAATGTGTTGGCAATAAGCCAGTGCCAAAACTGATTTGTATAATTTAAACAATCGTATTAAATTATTTATAATCACTTCCTGGTTAATAAAAATAATGGAAATTAAACTTCAACTCGATTCAGTGAATAGTGCGAGCGATTTTCCATTGGCATTTCACACCGCATTGCCCGTAATGTATTCTATTTTCAATTAAAACACATTTTTGTTCCAATCGACATCGCTACTGCACGATGTCAGATTGTCTGGAGCCGGGTTCGAACTCACAACCTCGTCCACACGAGTCCGTGAGCTTAATAACCATTACAACATTGAACACTCCCCACTCTCAAATATTGATTATAAATTATGTATTTGCGTTACGTAGTTATGAAATTTATTAAAACTCTTCTTCGATAACTCAGGGTTATAATTTAACCCTTGTAGCTATGGACTGTATTAAATACTGATTTGTTGCTAAGTTATAATGAAAGAAGATTTATTTATTATTTATTATTTATTATACATGTTGTTTCGCGTACTTTACTTTTAGAAGTGTACAATTATATACTTTTAGAAGTATACAATACATCCTGGGTAAAAGCTCAATGCCATGAAGATTGTCACCTTCATGACCAATATAATAAAACAAAAATACGTCCGAACAAAAGAAAAACGAAATAATTTTTCGAACGATTTGAAGTGGCAAATTTCATACTGACATCTGTTATTACTTGTGATCTACTTATATTTTTAAATATATTTTTTTAATATTTTTTTTATCAGCTCTCCCTCTATCTGTTTTCGAACGTTCAATTATTTTAGCATATTTTTAAAAAGTTCTTTTTTATTGTTATTAACAATTTCAACGGATCGAAAGTTATCGAAGTCAGTAAGTAGAAAATAGTATTTTGTTTCATTGTACATTCATAACTAACTATCAGTCTTCGATTGCTTTTGGGACGAGTCGAGTGATTGTTAATAAAGTCAGTGCTAAAAGTGGATTTTGTGCTAAAAACCGGTTTAAGAAAAGATTTAAAGATAGATATTAATAGTAATTTGATATTGTTATATTAAACCGGCTAGGATTGATTGGTTTAGTTATTCTATGCGATCTTTATCCTACTTTGTCTAGAGATCTGTTGGTGAAATAGTTTATTTTATTTTTAAGTTTTTTAATACAATAACACTTTTTCATCAACTTTCAAAATAGCAATGAGAACAATTCATAATTCTATAAGCTATATGTAATTCAAATTTGACAATACTTGAGTTTAAAAAATAGATATAAAAAGAGAAATAATAATAGTTTTGTTTAGAACTAGTGAGTGAGAGTTTCTAATATGATGATTTTAGATCACATATTTAAACAAAGATTGATTGATCTAATATGATGATTTTAGTAATATACTTAGCTTTTATGACCTTTTCTAGTAGTGAAAGTAAAGACCTAACTATGTATAACTTAACAAAAAGAATTTTTTTTATTATTATTTATTAACTGCCCTCGACTTCTTAGTCATAACAAAAAGAATTAAAATTCGTATTCCTATTTGATAATTTTATGAATAATTTAAATTCATCCAAATTAAGTAAAAAAAGTTGAATTGATGAGTCTTCGATTTGTTATTAAATTGTTAATGTTTATTATTTGTTTAATTAACCTTTGTTTAAATAAATAAAATGAAAACGTATTTAAATTTAAGTATTTAATTTTATCTTTCAAAATTAGGTATATTTCATATTCAGACTTCCTATCATTTGTTACAAAATAACCAATTTTTTTTATAAATAATAAATTGGTACTTCTATTAAATTAATAAAAAATTAAATTATATGAAATATACCATTTACATATATATTTACATATATATGTTATATAAATTAAGTTACACATTCCATTCTTATACTTATTTTCCATATTATTCATAATTATTTCAAAAATCGTTTTCTCATTTTCTATTAAATTTTGCATACTGGCAAAACATCTGTAGAAGGATAATTTAAAAAAAAAGTTATTAGGATTTTCTGAATATCAGAATAACGATATTTTCAGATATAATTGATGTTTTACATTATTACAATTATTATGTATAAATTTTGTTTTGCTTTTTTATAATATTTTCAAACGGAAATAAATTTTAGCAGCAATTCTTCTGAAAAGTTTGTAAATGCGCAGATTTTTTTCGACATTGCTGAAATTTCAATTTTCGGGTTTTATTCTTCGACTTTTGTAAACTTTTGGAAAATATTTTCTAATAATTCAAGTATTTAAATTTTTAACAATTCTCAAAAATATGTTATAAATGAGATGAATGACTATTTTCGATTAATAGATCTTATAGCATCTTTTATATATTCAATATTAATTAGTAGTAATGGTCTAACAATAAGACTTGGGGATCATTTCTCGGATATTATAGTGATGTCATGTTACGGGTCTATAATCATATGAGTTCATAGTCACGAACTATCAAAACGATATATATTTGCTGTCCATCGGGCGTTTTCCACATAAAATCTAACCTTCAAAATGCACAAATGCTAAATAACAAATTAGGGGGCGTCCATTAATCACGTGAGGTTTTTAGGGGGAGGGGGGGTTTGGCAAAAATTCACGAAATATCACGTGGGGGGAGGAGGGGTATAGTAAGATATTACGTGTATTTATTTTTTAACTATTTTTCTTAAAAAAAGTTCAAAAACTTAAAAAAAATCAAAAAATTTTACAGTTTTTGATGTAACGAAAAATACACGTGATGTTTGATGGGTGAGAGGGGTAATTTTGAACATCGCCATGTATCACCACGGGGGAGGAGGGGTCTAAAAATCCTTTAAAACTCGCTCACGTGATTAATGGACGCCCCCTTAATTATAAGTGCAACTTTCTGATACCACTTTGATAACACATACATGAAGTATGATCAAAGTTGAATATTATGATTTTTGTGCGTTTTGGAGATTAGGTTTTATGTGTAAAACTCCGGGTCGCACAGCAAACACAGCTTTTTGACAGTTTGTGACTACCATACCAATATATTTCCGTCACATAACATTACCATAAAATTTCTATATGATCAGAGAATTGGCTTCTTCAGCTGGTATCAAGATCATAGGAAATTGTATTACATATAAATATAGTTTGATTTAACACTATAAAGGATTATGCGTACCCATTTTGTACAACACTTGGCATAAGTAACCATGTAATCGTTTGTGAAAATGTTAAATAGTATTTATCTTTTACACAAAACACGAAATAAAGTACAATTTTATATGAATGTACTTTATGTTTACAGTTGATCGTAAACTTTAGCAATAAGTTGTAAATTCCAGTTTACGCCCCGACTGACCTATACTCCGGGCAACCCGGACTGAACAGTCGCCCGGAGTCCAGGTCACGCGCCTTGGTTTTTGCTCTGACATTATTATAATCCAAGGGTGGGGTCTTTTATGATTAGTGATAAGATCGCAGATTAGTCCTTATTTATATAATCTTACTTTATCAGTTTGCACTAATAATTATTTTATTACGATAATTTATTATTTGGTCTCAGTTATTATAAATAAATACAGCCAACTCCACCGTGAATTGCACTATGCTAATTTTTACTACAAATAGGGAAGACTTGGTACATAATACACGGAAGTAGGAATAAGTATAATTATCGTCAGCTTATACAAGGAAAAATTATGATTTATGAAGAATTTTTTTGACTATACCATCGCAGGCATAATAATACATAATTATAATCCTTCTACTCTTTTTGAAGCATTTTATTAACTAATTATTTTCATCAAAATATTAAGTGTCTACAAATATAGATTATTTGCATTAATTTTGCAGAAAAATTATAAATAATATACTTATTTGTACTAATGAAGTAAATTTTAAAATTTAAATTTTAAGAAATGATAATCCTGTTTACAGCTAACAATTGGTTTCAAATTTTTCTAAAATAAGACTGATCATTGGAATAGACTCTTTAATTAAAAAAGTGGCTTTTAAAATGTTTGAAAATAAATCACATTACAAGTGCAGTGTTCTTCTGTTCCGAATATTTTCATTTGTTTTATTCTTCTTGCATTTTCAACAGTGGTTCATAGGTATGTATCATCAAATATTTAATTTATTATTATTATTAAAATTAGTAACTTATTACCTATTCATGTATTTTGTCTGATGAAGGCATCAGTTTTTGTTATGGTTAAAGCTGAATTTATAATGAATCTTATGCGTAGGCTAAATTAATTAATGAATTAATGGAGGGTAGGGCGGGGCACAAAGGCCCAATTTGACTTTAAGTAATTGTTCACTATTTGAGCATCCGGTTCGAATGGAACAAAAATGTGTTGTGATAAGATAAATTGCAAAAATGTATAAGAATGTGATCCACCGAGATGCTGCCGAACTCTATTAAAAACACTTGCACTTTATTTATATTGTCGAAGGACCAGATATATTTAAATAGTGGCTATATCAGACCGATTAAAAGATAATAATAAACGTTTAATTATTGTATATTTGAATGAAATATTAAGACTTATAGATAATGTTACTTAGATGATATATAGATAGATGTTATTGCTTTGAATGTTGATTTAAGACTGATGTTAGCTAGATGATATTTGAGTTAATACTAGATTATAAAATTTTACAATTTTTTATATTTTTCTGATTGGTTCATTTTGTGGAATTAAGCGACATTCCATTACAATTTTTGAATCAAATCAATGGCTATTACATTCATCAACCAATCAGGTATTGGACGGTGATTGCATGGTACGTAGAATTAAAACCGGGAACAGGTGATCCGAATTTCTTAGAAATATAGGTTAAATGCAAGATGATATATTTGGGGACAGGGTGCATCACAATAAGAGAGATTATTTAAGGGATGAGGGTTTATTATTACTATCCTGTATGAAGATAATAAAATATATAATTAGACCAGGTTTGAGTAAGGCGTTAACAGTAATTATACTGTCTAAACTAAATGAACTGCATCACAACACATAACACGTATCAAACAAACAACTATCGCACTATGTTCAGTAAAATTCCCAGTTAACTCCTAATTATAGAAATGTGTTTTTTACAATTTTTGACAATTTCTCATCTGTCACTTTTTACCCAGGGGCAACAGAACCAACGTCTATTACGAAATAATTGCTACTATATTCAACCAATGCAAAATATAGATTTTATAGGCACATTTTTTTACAAAGATAACACTGTATGTAATTTTAATCTGGAATTTCAACAACAATATTCGTTAGCAGAGTTGTAATAATTTTCATTTATTTTCTTTCTTGTGAAATTGATTTTACATTTTTATTTGCTATTTTTTTAATTGCTTGCGCCTTTGCCAGGGAAAAGGTTCATTTGGTACTTCTTACGTGTGTATGTATGTGTGGATACAATTTTTCGTCCACGATTTTGGGCGTACGGAACAACCGATTTGAATGATTCAAAAAACTATCGATTCTTATTGATAAGGAGACGGGCTGATTAATTTTTGGAAAAAGTTTGTCCAGCCGTTTCGGAGATACGAAGCATGGAGTGCAGAAAATAGAAATCGAGTTTTGGAGAAAACGGAGCAACCGATTTGAATGAAAAACAGTCAATTCGTAAAGATGAGAAGAAGTAGTGGTTAGTTTTTGGTAAAGGCACATCCAGCCGTTTCGGAGAGACGGAGCTAAATGTGGAAAAATGACAGTTTTTGAGAGAAATAAGCATCCGATTTGAATGATTCAACAAAATTTTTGCTTCCGTGTTGACGAAACGATTGCTTTTGGTGGAAAATAAATGTTTTATTGCATTTTTTTCATTTAATTTCCGAAAAAAAATTTTTTTTTGGTATATCAAAAATAATTCGGATTTTAATTATAATTCTGGCTAAAGTTCTAGAGCTGACTTATATACTTTAAATGAATAATTTTAAATTTGCAATTCAGTTTATATAATTCTTAGAAATATTAGACAATGCCTTTCATTTTAACTCCGTTTGATTAATTTTTGTTTATTCACTTTTCATGTAAAGTTATATAAACTACGTAGTCTAATTTAAGAAGCTCTTATATTGTGTCTAATAATTGAATTTACAGTATTCAGAATAATCTATTTGAAAACATTTAATATTCTACAAATATTTTATTACGGTACGGGAAGTTTTAGCAATTTGCCTTAGGACAAGATACCATACACCATTAGTTTTAAATTATTACTCATTGACATAAAAAAAACTTTTTAGTACAAAACTCTTATAGTCACATAGACATCGAAGTGGAGTCGAACAGCTGATCTGAAAACATATACCACTAACTAAAAATAAAAGGTTAAAAAGCACTACGCATAATTATTTCTCAAAACGTTAGCATGTATCAGAATTAAACGTTACATGTATGTCCATTAGTTTTGTGAAATGTACGTATTTTGTTGCTAAAATTATATCCAACAGTCCACAAACAAACTCTCGTATACTTCCACTGGGAAGAGAGTGAGTGAGTTGCTTATTTAGTTATTTTTAGGCGCGGAAGAGCGCCGACGAAGGAATGTCTGAAATTCTCATTTCTCGACTCGACCAGAAGAGAAATTCTATAGCATCACATATTTAGAAGTCGACCGGTCAGAAAATCATCTATTAAGTGGTAAAAGAGTCGAGTCAAGGGCCAATATAGTGGTGGCATAAATCTGAGGATGACGAATCAAATCGCTTGTGATTGGATTTGATAAATCAATTTATTGATCTAGAGATGAGAAATTGAATTATATAGAAAAATATACGTTCTAGGCAAACGATGGCAACAATTTGGATTTGGATAGACACAAAGCAAATGATTCCGAATCATTTAACTTGCCATATGATTATTTACTGATTGAGAGTTGAGCATTTAAATAAAGCGGCCAATTCTCGGGTAAAATAGACCGTAACATAGTGTTGCTCTTTCTTTGTACCAAAAATAGTCCAAATAATTTAGATGCAATTTGGAAACTCACAATCTTATCATAAGTGCATCTTTGGCATGATAATACATAAAGAAGTTAGATTTTATGTGTAAACGCATGATCACATATCAATAGCATTTTGACTGTTTTTAGTACCAAGAAAGGAGCATAATATAGCGTTGCCATAACGACGCTCCGTTCTCTTAAAAACTGTTATCGTTTTTGGCACTTTTTGCCCCGTATCTCCGAAACGGCTCGATCTGTCTTCACCAAAAACTAATCAGCACGTCCCCTTATCCATACGAATCGAATGTTTTTTGAACTATGCAAATTGGTTGATTCGTGTTCTCGAAATCGTCGACAAAATATTGTATACGCACATACATACACACACATACACATACACACACATTCATTTTTTCTAAAGTATGCCAAAATGTTCCGAAACCTCTGAAACGTAAAAATATATAAAAAAAAAAATATTTTCGATTTTTTGCGATTACTATAACTTACTCTACGAGAAGTTAAAAATGTGACAATGCAATTTAGAAATTTTGACACAGCCCGGTAATTTAAACTTTCGAAAATTTTTATAATTTAACCACTTTCCGAAAGACACAATATTTGAGGATGTTCGTTAAGATCATTACTTCAATCTTTATACAAAGTTTTATCAACATCATGCAAAAAATTTATGAAGAAACGACCTGACCAATATTTACCAAAACTTAATCAGCACAATTCCTAATAGATATCCAATGGTTTTTAAATTTTTAAAATTGATTAAAGATATTTTGCGAAAACGTGGACGAAAAATGTTACTTTTATGCTAATTCTAAAGAAAGGGCTCGGCCGATCATCTCGCAAAATTAATCAACGCGAGTCCTTATCAAGTTTTATCGAATGGTTTTTAAATATATGTAATCTATTAAGTCGTTTATGAGCAAATGTTGGCAAAATGCCAGTTTTTATTTCACATAACCACACATATATTGTACTACTTCCAAAATATTTTTTCATGTACTATTTCACATATTTTTTCCAATTTTGGTCTTAAACGATAACGAATGATCTTGAAATGTTGAGAAAACATAAAATCGAAATTAATCAAATGCAAGTCGGATTTTTTGGCGAAAACATAAACTTTTTCTTGGGTGTTGTTTTAAGAAATTTAAATTGAAAAGAAGATAAGTTTTATTTGCAAGTTTTTTGCTATAAATACCTATATGGATCTAGAGAATTACTGACCATTATAATGCTAACTCAGAAGCACCTGAAATTGTCAATATGATGTACCAAATTAACTTATTTTGTTTTTGCACTCTTTTTCCTATAAGTAATCATTCAGGTACTACAACTAAGATGGTCGGAGAATTAAACCTATTAATTACAATCTTTATGTATTTATTTATTCAACAAGTTATGTAGCTTCAACCGCCTATATACACTTAATACAGATTTGAATTTAGAATGTTCAGTTTACAAATATTCTAATTATGAATTTATTGTTATTTCAACTTTCGACGTTTCTCGGAAAGCAAAAAGTGTAATAATTTCTAATATTTAGTACCGAGCAATCTCGCTGCACCTCATTCGGAATTATTTTTAGATTCGGATCATGTAAATTTGTATATCTTTCAACCATCTCCTCTCTACTGGCGATTTTGTTTACGTTTGAAAAGAACATATGCTTTTATGTTTATGGCGAATGCAACATCTACATCTGTCAGATCGGGCACTGTTTATAGGTCTTATTCGTGGAAAAGATAGGAAGAAAAAAATTTATATACGTACATATGAATATTGTCGAATTTAATTAAAAGGCGTGCAGCATCAAGGGTTTGAGTTCGAATCCCTCGCTACATACAATCTGATATCAAGCAGTAGTGATGTTACCAAAATTGATCAAAAAATATGTTTACAACTGATATAACACAGGTTTGTGGCTTATGTCAAATGGCAAAAAGTTGACTAGTGGTGTATGGCATCGTGCCTTAAGGCAAAGTGCTGGAACTTCCCGTACCATAACGAAATGTTCGAGGAATATTAAATGTTTTCAAATAGATTATTTTAAATATTGTAACATTATCGAATATTTATAAGAATTATATAAACTGAATTGCAAAGTTGAAATAATTTGTTTAAGTTCAAAGTATATTAGAACTTTAGTCAGAATTAAAATTAAAATGAAAATAATTCAGTTTCAATATACAGAAACAAAACTTTTTTTCCCAAAAGCAATTATTTTGTTGAAACAAGCAGAATCATTCAAATCGGACGCTTAGTTCTCTCAAAAACGCCTTTTTTGCACATTTATCACTCTGCATCTTTGAAATGGCAGGACCTGTCTTTGCCAAAAACTAATCACCTCTTCGTCCAATCATTACAAATTAAATTCGATTTGTAATTATTTTGTATTAATAAAATCTTATAAATTTTGTCATTTATTTCTTCTCTCTTTTTATTTTAAATGACTATTGAGTTTCACTTAAATGATCTATTGATATTTTTTTTCTAGAATACAGCGGTATTTTGCAAACATATTTTCAAATATTCAAATGCAAGCATGTTTGCAAATTACCCAGGGGCAAAGGGTAGAAAATATGTTTATAATTTACTGCTAAATTATACAAAAAAAAGCATGATATATCATTTAAGTGAAACTTAATAGGCATTCAAGATAAAAAGGGCTAGTGTTAACGCGTCATTGCCAACCCTGGTATAATAATTATATTTTATTATCTCCATGCAGGATAGCGACAATAAACCCTCATTCATCCCTTTCATTGTTACGCGTCCTGTCGCAAAATCAGTAATCCATTTTTCCTAGAATTTTTATCACCTGTCCCTGACTACATCATACAATCATCCTTATATTTCCAAGAAATTCGCACTACCTGTATCCAGTTTAAATTCTTCGTATCATGCAATTTATCAACCAATACCTGTTCGGTTGATAAATGTAATAACCACTGATTGGTTCCAAAATTGTAATGGGGTGTCCTTAACTCCACAAAATGGGCCAATCAGAAAAATATATAAAATTATAAAATCTACATAATTTAGTATCAACCAAAATTTCATATAGTTAAGATCAGTCGTAAATTAACACTCAAATCCAAAACATCTAATTCAAACCTCAACTATCTAATCATCTATAAGTCTTAATATTACAAATACACAATAATCAAACAGTTATTCATCATCTTTTATTTTTATTCAAACGGTCTGATATAGCCAACAACTAAATATATCTGGTCCTTTGGCAAAGTGCAAGTCTTCAATAGAGTTCGGCAGCATCCAGATAGATCACGAACTTCTTAAACACTTTGAACCTATCTAAACAAATACTTTTTTGGCCATTCAAACCGAATGGTCATTTTAATAAACATTTTTTGGTCCCATTCGAACCGGATCAACCAGTGAAAGTGAAAGAAACAATCTAAACCTAAAACTTAGTGCACAGTGTATTATTTAAATCTTCATCGTCTAGCGTGATACACTGCATCGCATATTAAGTTAAAAACCTTTATCTAAAATCTAAAATCTAAAACTTAGTGCACAGTGTATTATTTAAATCTTCATCGTCTAGCGTGATACACTGCATCGCATATTAAGTTAAAAACCTTTATCTAAAATCTAAAATCTAAAACTTAGTGCACAGTGTATTATTTAAATCTTCATCTTCTAGCGTGATACACTGCATCGCATATTAAGTTAAAAACCTTTATCTAAAATCTAAAATCTAAAACTTAGTGCACAGTGTATTATTTAAATCTTCATCTTCTAGTGTAATACATTGCATCGCATATTAAGTTAAAAACCTTTATCTAAAATCTAAAATCTAAAACTCATAGTGCACAGTGTAATTAGTTAAATCATCTTTTAACATAATGCACTGCATCGCATGAATATTAATCTAAAATCTAAAATCTAAAACTTATAGTGCACAGTGTAATTAGTTAAATCATCTTTTAACATAATGCATTGCATCGCATGAATATTAATCTAAAATCTAAAACTTATAGTGCACAGTGAAATTAGTTAAATCATCTTTTAACATAATACATTGCATCGCATGAACATTAATCTAAAATCTAAAACTTATAGTGCACAGTGTAATTAATTAAATCATCTTTTAACATAATACATTGCATCGCATGAACGTTAATCTAAAATCAAATTTAAACAACGATTATATCAACAACAATTCAAACAATTAAATCAAACTAACATCAACATTAACAATAAATCTCAGTGTAAGTGCATTGTGTATTATCGTGAAACAACAAGAAGCAGCATAATTATAGCACAATAAAGCTGCAGCACATTATCAAGGAAACAACAGCTGAATCCAAATCAGCTCATGAGGAACAATTGCGGACACATGACGCGACAACACAAAGGTCAGTCTAATTTAAGCACTCCTTTTTCTTAATCCTTCCTATTCATTATCTTTACCTATCGTTATTTGAATTTTGCGTAGTAGATCTGTGTTAATATGGATTCTTTAGAAAATTTAAATATCAAAAAAGAGTTTATGAAATTTCGTTTGACGCAAATCCATAGCTTTTGTAAAAGAATAAGAGAAAATGAGAGTAGCAAGTTAGATATATCAGAGCTTAAACAAATATTAGAAATACTAAAACCTTCTTTAGATACTTTTCAAGAAATATTAATTCAAATTGCAAATCATTTTGATGACGAAGAGTACATTGACTTTTTGATAGATACAGAATTTTACGATTTCAATGATACTTATACTAAATGCTGTGTAATTTTAATAACAATTATTAAAACATTTAAAACAGATCCTAGCTCAAATAGTAGCCTTGGTGACAAATCATATCAAACAAACAATAATAAATTTGCTGTAATTAATTTACCTCATTTCGACGGTACAGATATTAACTGGTTACAGTTCTATAATTCATTCTATACAATTCATATTGACCCAAATATTAGCAATTCTCAAAAATATTCTTACCTAAAATCTTGCTTGAAAGGCGAAGCAGGTAACATAATCGATTCCTTACCTGCTACCGCGGACAACTATATAAATGTTTGGGAATTGCTAAAATCGCGGTACGAAAGTAAAACTATTATAGTAAACAATCATATAAAAACATCAAACAACTATATTTCGATTCCATCTGAATCAAGAATTTTCAATGAATCTAATAATTATAAATCTAAAAACGTTGCGCATCTTGAAACTATAAACGTCATTAAATCACATACGGCAAAAAGAGGAACTACCTCGATACTATTATTAGATTCTAATAATCAAATAACAAATCAATTAACAAATGAGAATATTACTCAATATCCAAAAAGCAATGTTATTAAAAACGTCTTCTGTAATCATAACTTATCAACTAAAGCTAATACGACAGAAGAACTAGTTTTAAATAAACAAAATCTAACAATTAACTTAAATCAAGCTAATTATAACGCTGAACATCTTGAACCTAAAAACAACATTAAATCAATTACGGTAATAAGAGACACTACCTCAGCACCATTATTAAAATTCAATAATCAAATAAAACAAGTAACAAATAAGAATCTTACTCAAAATCCAAAAACGATGCTATTAAAAACATCTTCTGTGACGTTGACTTATCAACTAAAGTCAATGCAACAGAAAAACTTATTTTAAATAAACAAAATCTAACTACTAAACATAATCAAGCAAAGTACAACGTAAATTATTCTAATGCTAACTATCAAAATCTTTTAAACAATCAGAATACTTGGCTTAATATCGGCGATAAAACAATTACAACTTTAGCCAAGTCAGGGTTTGAATTTAATTCTAAAAATATCACTATAAATCAAACAATTAACAAAAAATCAATCTTAGCTGCAACAGTGCAAATATTCAATCTTATGATATTAAGAGATCGCCATAGCTTTGTCCATAAAAAGTATAAAGCATATACATATTGGTTCGTGTGTTTTGTCACCAAAGCTATCGACATCGAAGTAATATACGATTTGATCGCGGAATCTTTTATATCAGCTTTAAAACAATTTACCGCAAACTCTAGCAAATCTCGCGAATCATTAACACAGATTGAAACAATATTAAATTTTAGACTATTATCTTTACAAGGTTCCAATCCAAATAATTACAATCCTTCAAACCCATATCATTTCCTAATTGACAAACCACCAACATCAATCCTAAATCCATGCGTGCTTGAAATCTCTGACAATATGCTATCAACTTCATCAGAGAACAAGGCAACATCATCAGAAGCGGTTGTGCAAGAAAACGCACAAAAATGCATCAAAACTTATTGTAAGCTAAATTCGGTAGTATGGTACTACTCCTCGATTAAATTCTAAAACCACTACGACCGCGATTAGGCATTATCACAAATCTGCACCCTAAGGACGGCATCATCATTCGAGTGGTAAAAGCAAAATTAAACAAAGACATTGTAAAATCTAATAACTAACTTTTGTGTGATTACATTGTGAAACAGTGAAAATGATCAATATTAAACATAAAAAACAATTTGTGTATTACCGAATAATCAAAAACTATCTGAAACATTAAATAATTATAGTGTGGTGAAGTGTCAATTATCAATAATCATGCGAAACATTTAGGCATTTTAACGACTCTAGTGAAGTGTCAGTACAATCATTTTGAACATTTGGACAATTTTAAAGACTCTAGTAAAGTGTCCGTGAATAATCTAACATTATATCCATTATCATTATCATTAATCAATCTATTATCAATATTATCATCACATGTCATGTGCTATCTATAAACTTTCAAAACATTAACATTGTTATAAGCAATGGCATAAAACTATGATTAAGCAACGTTAAAAAATATTCATAATTAATTCCTCATAATTTTTTAAGTCCGGGGGCATGTTAACGCGTCATTGCCAACCCTGGTATAATAATTATATTTTATTATCTCCATGCAGGATAGCGACAATAAACCCTCATTCATCCCTTTCATTGTTACGCGTCCTGTCGCAAAATCAGTAATCCATTTTTCCTAGAATTTTTATCACCTGTCCCTGACTACATCATACAATCATCCTTATATTTCCAAGAAATTCGCACTACCTGTATCCAGTTTAAATTCTTCGTATCATGCAATTTATCAACCAATACCTGTTCGGTTGATAAATGTAATAACCACTGATTGGTTCCAAAATTGTAATGGGGTGTCCTTAACTCCACAAAATGGGCCAATCAGAAAAATATATAAAATTATAAAATCTACATAATTTAGTATCAACCAAAATTTCATATAGTTAAGATCAGTCGTAAATTAACACTCAAATCCAAAACATCTAATTCAAACCTCAACTATCTAATCATCTATAAGTCTTAATATTACAAATACACAATAATCAAACAGTTATTCATCATCTTTTATTTTTATTCAAACGGTCTGATATAGCCAACAACTAAATATATCTGGTCCTTCGGCAAAGTGCAAGTGTTCAATAGAGTTCGGCAGCATCCAGATAGATCACGAACTTCTTAAACACTTTGAACCTATCTAAACAAATACTTTTTTGGCCATTCAAACCGAATGGTCATTTTAATAAACAGCTAGGGAATGACAAATATTATAAGACTTTAAATATCATGCAGAAGAATTACTCGATCTTGTCAGTTTTTTTTAAAACTTTTGTCATTTTAAAAAAATTTCAATAAACTAGTAGAGAGTGCATTTTGCCTTAAGACAATCGAAATTGAGATTTAGAAATTTTGATAAAATTGTCAACTATTTATTTCCCAATTGCGATTTTCAATTGAATTTTCCCAAACACATTTAGTTATCTGTCCTAATAAATCATAAACTGTAGCTTTGAATTTGAAAATTTTATTGAATTGACAATGTTTAACTCATCACATGGCAAAAGTAACTTTTGACTATAATATTTTTTCAAACTTTGATCAATTTTTACTTATCGACTTATAGTAAGGCCGTAATATTTTACTATGTTCTAGAAGAGCATGATATATATCACCAAAAAAAATCATAAACATCGTTTCTTTATAATTTTCAAAAAAATGCAAAAATTTTTGTCTACGTTTTAGCTAAAAAGCATGAGATTATGAATACTCGGAAAACTATTCGGATGATGTTATTTGGGAAACGTGATGATTAGTTTTTGGTGAAGATAGGCCAAGCCTTTTCTTTCTTATTAATTGCTGATGCACAGTATATTAATTATTGAGCCACAGTATATTTTTAAAGAAAATTTAATAAAATCAAACAAAAATATACTAATTTCATATATCAAAAATAAGTCTATGACACCAAATACGAACGATTTTTTTTTAACTTAGGGAAAAATATAAAATTCTTAAATTATTTTCATACTTTAGATTCTTTGTATACTTCTCTAATAATACAACGCAAATTAATGAATAAAATAAAATGTGTTTAACTCCATTCAATAGCTTTGATTTTAATTTGTTTTATCAATTTAGTACGTAATTTTCAACTATAGCATTCGCTATATTTACAATTTAGAAATCATGCTTTTAATGTGTTTATATATTTAAACAAATGCATAACATGAGTAATTTTCTATTTTGCTATTAGGATTGATTGTATGACATCATTATTATTATTATTTTTGAACATACAATTTGAAACAATCGTGCATGGTCTGATTAAACACAAGTTATGAAAACAAACTTAATGAATCATAATTAAATTTATTGCAATACTGATATTTTAAATTACAACACTGGTAATATTTTTCCAATATTTGTTTTATAAATGTGGAAACAATCATATGCGTCGTATAGTTAGTCAGTTTTATCGAAGTATGTCACATCCTCGTTTAATGTAAATACTGATAAATATAAATTATAATGATTTTATTTATTCTAAATTAAATGAAAATGACATTTTTGCGGAATAAAGATAAATTGCAAGTAAAAGTTTTTTTTACGAAGTAAGGTATAGCAATATTTATTTGACAAATGGAATGGGAAAAGCCACCTTTTCTGTTTTCTGTACTCGTATTAGCCTTCCACGTGCCGCAGTTATTCTTTCAGACTGTCATGTTCTTAATATATTTATTTTTTGTCAATGAACTGAATTTTTCTTGTTTGCAATTTAGTTGTTAAATCTACATTCGATGGCAACGTTCAGCACACAGTTTTCTTTCATTATTAGATTTTGAATTTATTTTTTTGAAATGTTTTTCTATAAAGATTAGATTGACCAAAAAGTGTGCCTTAATAAAGGTTTTTCATAGTTTTGATGTTGATTAATCGACAATATCGGTTCAAATCTAGTCTACAAACAGTTCAACCAAACATTTCTCATAGCCAATAATATCATAACCAATATGTTGACCATTTTTCTGTTTACAAATTTATGTGTCCATTGCAACTTTTGACTTCTGTGCCAATACATGAGTAGTTATGAAGTATAGGTCTTGCAATATTTAAAAAAAAACAAAACAAATTTTGTTTCAAATATTAATGATTTAATCTGATGATCTAAATCTAAATTATAAGAGGATATGGTACATTTGTACGTGGTTTCTCTATAAATACTAAAATGCTACAATAATTCTAACAAATTTGAAATTATTTAATTTGGCAATAATTGAGTCATTTAAAAATTCAGACCTGATTGCAATTCAATTAAAGGGGTATTCTTGCCTAGAAGTTGTAAGTTATCGATGTTTTTCCCTATATTTTTTAAAGTTTGTGTACAAGAAAATTTAGCAAAATTCAAATTATTTTAGGAGATATAGCTGTTCGACCACGATAATCCTCCTCGGTTTCTTTCCTCCGCGAAACTTTAAAGACGCTTTTCTCGAAAATATCTTTTTTATTACGATACCCACGATTTCTCAACTTTTACTGGACCGATTTTCTTGAAACATTTAAAGAGTCTTCTTTATAGATTTTCAGTAGTATGAACTAAGTTCATCCACAAATTGCGATTTTTACTATTTTTAAAAAAAAATCGAGAATATCAAAAAAGCTGTAAACAAAACTATTTTGCAAAAAAGGAGTTCTGATTTCTACGTAGTTCAAACGAAGACGACATTATATTAGATCAATAATCTATTTTTATAGGATTATTTCGAGGGCTAACATTAAGGGTGAGGTGCCAATTTCCTAAGACTTTCCACTTTATCACCTGCTCGAATTAAAACTTTGCAATTTTTTTTCTGAATTCCTAAATTTTTAATTAATAATTTATAAAAAAAAAAAAACGGATTTTATGTTACAAGTCATTAAGTAATGTCTTAAGAATATAAAAAATGAACAAAGATTTCAGCCAATAGCTTTAAATTTAATTGATTTAAATATAGTTTTAATTATATTTTTGGTTGAACTGTTTTTATTCTACCTTTCGACCAGCTTATTTGGAGCTAATACTGCTTCATTATCAGTGATATTAATCAACATCAAAACTATGAAAATCATTTATCAAGACACACTTTTTGCACATTCTAATCTTTATAGAAAAATATTTCTAAAAAATTAATTCAGATTCTGAGAAAGTGATCAAAATCATGGGAGAAAATTGTCTACTAAACGTTGCCATTAAAAGAAGATTTAGTTGTCAAATTTAATTATAGAAGGTTATGAAGTGAATGATTTTAAAAAATTGACACCTGGCTATATCCATGATTTTAGTTTTTCAAATAATCCGAAGAAAAATATGATAAATATTGATAATTTAGAATAATGCCGCTATCATATGAACTATGGACAAGTAAAAATAATAATAATTTTTCAGAAAATAAAGATATTTTGAGCAAAAAATATTATTTATCAAATATTTTTATTTGAATAAAAAATGAATATTAATTAAATATATTTTTATTGCTGCTTTTTTTGCTATTCTCGAATTTTTTGAAAATTGTAAAAATAGGAATTTGTGGATTATCGTAGAATCAGAAATAGAAGAGAAATCTATGAAGAAGAGTCTGTAAAAATTCCAAGTAAATCGCTCCAGTAGAATTTGAGAAATCGTGGGTATCGTAACGAAAAAGAAAAATATGTGATAAACGCGTTTAAATTTTAAATTTAAACTTGATCCTAAGTATCCAAAGTTTAAATTTGTTAAAATATCCAAAAACAGATTTTTTTTTTTTTTTTTTTTAAATTCTGGACAGTTTAGTAAAAATTGGGAGATGAACTTTTAATTTAAATGTACTATTGCTCACCTCCTTTATTACTATAATAAATTAAAAGAGAACTAAAGAAGAATAAATAGAATATACAAATGACTATTTTTTTGTAACTTTTTCTTGTTTTTTATGTGAATTATCATAAATTGACATTTATGATTTGTCATAAAATTTGACATTCGTCATTCTAGTTTTTATATTTTATAGTTTTTTTTTAACTCTATCAATGCGAAAGAATTTCCATCTATTTTCATAACATATTTTTTTTTTCATGAACTATCATTAAAAAATTTAATATGACTGTAATTAACAATTTCCAAAGAACAGTTTTATAAACAAATTGTACCATATGGATAAGTTTTTTTTGGCGTCACTGAATACAGAAATATTAATATGAATGAAAAATTCTCTCACACGCTGTTTAATTTCGGAGTCAGTCAAGAACAATTATTTTTTGCTTTAAGATCATCGTGTGTGAGTGACGCATTGTACTTGTAATCTGATAGCATCGAATCCAGAACACCGAAATAAATTTATATATATATATATATATATATATATATATATATATATATATATCCATTGTGTTCAGTTTGTGAACTCAGCATAAAAACTGTTAAATTTTACACAAGATCGTAACCTTTATTTAGATTTGACTCTCGCTTGATTCTAACAATTTGTGTTAATTGTTTTATGGCTATATTTTAGGATATAGAAATTAGCACTTAACCACAATAATATTTTATTAACTTTCCGATAAGATAAAGCACTCTTTGCATTCGTTCTTTAATAAAACATATTTTTAAACATATATATTTTATCTTTACCCAAAGAGTTGGTTCATTTTATTCCATGATATAATATATTGATACATATATGGTCAAAACCTATATATTTCAATAACTTTTACTGAAAAGCATAATTTTTTTTACAGAAGATGTTTATGGATCTTTGATAAACCTAAATCTTATCTTTGATAAACCCTTGAAGTTGTTGTCATACATATGCTAAAATACATTTTTAACCCTTCTCGTACGCATGGGGTCTACTGGACCCCACGCCACTTTTGGGTTCTTAGAGTCAAAATTTCCTCAAGGTTGCTTGTTTTCGAGCATTTTTCAGGCCTGTAAAATGATCTATCTTTAAAAATGTATGCTGTCGCATTGTAGTTCAAACATTATTTTTGAATGTTTTTATAATTTTCATAATTTTGTGTAGTAAATTATTAAAATATTTTGATGTTGGCCAAATTGCAAGCCGATCTTCGTCTCGTTGATTAAAATTCTAAAAAACTTATTAAAAATTATAGAACTCTGTTTAATACTTTTCAGACAATGAAAGAGCATTTTGAATACATTCCATAAATGAGATGTATATTGAAATCCCAGATTCTATTCGTATTATTTTATTATTGCTAACTTATTTAAAATATTAATTTTTTATAAATCTATATTTTATTGATAATTTACTTAGTTATTTTAAATTAAATGATATAAAATTATTTTTATTTACCCAATGGGCAGTTTTGGCCTGTTTTTCTATAATATTAACGAAAATGTGTGAAAGGCCCTTTTCAAATATCAAGGACTTCTAAGTATTCTACAGATCCTTTAATTAACTTCCCGAAGGAGAAGTTTGTTTTCATAAAAAAATCCGTTTCGCGGATTTTTGTGTTTTCTTGACTTTTCAAGCCATTCTAAATCGAATGAGACCAAATTTGCAAAAAGTATGTGTGTGCGCGTGTGCGTGTGCGCGTGTGCGCGTACGTGTGTGTATATATATGAACAGATTTTTTGCCGTAAATCGACGTTTTCTCATAAACGACTGGACCGATTTCAAAAATTTAAAAGCCATTCGATGTATCTCGATGAGGGCTATCGTTTATCAATTTTGCGCGACAATCAGCCAAGCCTTTTCTTTGTAAATAGCAGAAAGTGAAAAAATGTTGAAAATTCAAAAATCATTCGAAAGATATTGGTTGGGATCGACCTGATTAGTTTTTAGTAAAGATCGGCCGGGCCGGGTTTTCTTGTAATAAAGTGTTGAAATTTTTTTCCTCGACGATTTTTTTTTTGACGATAGATACCATAGTCTTATAGATCATACCTACTAAAATATTACGACCCTACGACAAGTAGTTTAATTTCAAAAATTCTTCAAAATTTGCAAAAAATGGTATTGTTTTTTTAGCATTTGTCAAAATTAGACCTTTCATCGTTTGCTCAAAAACGCCTGAACCGATTTAAAAAATTTAAAAGTCGATCAATGTGTTTTGATGTGGATTATCGTTTGTCAATTTGGAAAAAACTTTTTGTCCACGTTTAAGCTTATACAACCGAATCGATTTTAAAAAATCAAACACTGTTCGAAAGATATTAGTTGGGAATATGATACTGATTAGTTTTAGGTGAAAATCTACCGAGCCGTTTTCTAGTAATTACCTGCTGAAAAAAAATTTAAGCCGATATCAATGGAACTTTTTTTGGCGATATATATATCAGGTCTTATAGAACTTATTGAAATATTACGGCCCTACTACAAGTAGTTCAGCTGTAAAAATTCATCAAAGTTTGAGAAAATGAGCAGTTTTTTTTGAAAAAATTAAAATTAGACGACTTACTTGGTATAACGATAGAGTACTTATTCTTAATGAACATACTTAGCCATTAAAGTCCTACGGAAACTGGACCAATTATATAAATTTTTGATTTTTGAAAATTTGATTTTAGGAAATACTCCGCATTAACGTGTTCGTTCGTTTTCAATTATGTGTAATGAATCCACTCGGAATACTTTTAATTGATTAAGTCGATTATTTACACATATCGGGAAATTCATGTAAATTGCCCCAAGGCAAAATACCAATACCAACTAGTTTATTTCAGATTCGATAACTAACAATCTTTTGTGTACAATTAGAATATTTATATAAATAAAATAAAATACTAGTAAAATAAAATAAAATACTACACAAATACATTTTTTTCAAATCTTTCGAAAATTCAAGCTCGTGCATATTGTTAAATTGTAATTTGACTTCTCACTGACCATTCCGAATTGATCCAATTGCGGTGAAATGGTAGATAAACGGCTAATGAAAAGAAAAAGTTAGCGAGATTCTCGTTCATAGAATAAAGAACAAATAGTAGAAAAAAAAGCTGAACAAAATAGAATGAATGCTTAACAATATATAAATGGTATTTGATGCTCTGATTCAATTTCGGTAAGGTCATAGTACTCTCACTTCGAACAAGTACGTACACTATTGTAACGGTCAGATAATTATTAGGAAGAAATCTACATACGAATTCGAAATCGCAATTAGGTTGAAAGAAACATAAGATGTAATGGTTAAATCGATTTTGTACATTGACCCAGCATTAATAGTAATCCAAGCTTATTATTAACTTAAAGTAAAATGGGTTATGAAAATTCCCCAAAAAAAAATTGTAATGATATTTTACACGTTTGAAATATTGCTGATTCATTTTGGCATAGCTTAGAAAAAGGTTTCGAATTTCATTCAGAAATTGCAAAAGTTTGCACCGATTTTTTGAGAAATTTAAAATTTCTTTCCAACAAATAATTAGCGTGATGCATGGCATTTGGGCCTAAAGGCAAATTCCTGTATCACTATTAATTTTTTTTGAAAAATTTGGATTTTTTTCCAAAGCGATTTCACTGCTTAGGTAAAATTAAACTAACCCTGTTCGTATTTTATAAAATTGACATTAAACAAATTTTTTTTCGATTTGAGCAAAAACGCTGTATACTTTTCTAAATTTAATTGAAAATCGCATCAAATTATTGATTATTTTTTACCTAGCATACGAGAAGCAACTAGGTGTACGTAGCCTCAAGCAATTTGCATAAATTTCCCGATATGTGTAAATTATCTATTTAACCAATAATCGAATTTTTAGCTATCCTTTTTGAAAATAAAATTTTCGTTTTCAAACAAAACTCCAATGTCTTTTATATGAACTCAATAGGTAGTTATATTAATTGAATTTAATTTACATAACACAGTTCGTATTATAAAATAGTGGAAGTCAACGGTGATCAGTACAGCTTCTCATTATTCCCAACTCTAATGATTTTTTATAGTTACACCATTTTTGTAAGGCTAGTTTCACATAACACTTAACAGGAATAATTCTTATTATTATATATATAATATTTAATTTTTATTATATGTATAATATTTAACTTGCCATAGGTTAAGTTATAATAATCGCATAATCATAATCATAAATGAAAATTTTTGCATATCTTTGCGTTTCAAGACCTCCTGATCATTTTGGTATATCTTAGGAAAAATGGATGTTTGTGTGTATGTATGTTCGGATACAATTTTTTTTTCAACGATTTTGATAGTGCGGATCAACCGATTAGAATGATTCAGAAAACATTCAAATCATGATGACATGCTGTTGTTCACAAAGGCAGGCCCAGCTGATTTGGAGATCCCGGGGAAAAAGTGCCAAAAGTAGCAGCTTAGTAGAGAACGGAGCATCCGATTAGAATGATTCAAATATATTTTGCTTGTGTTTAGGGTTTGAAGAAATGATTAGTCAGGAGTTTTTTTTCGTATTATCGAAAATTATACTCTAGATAGATAGATTTTATTATTTAAAAATATACAAAGTTTTAAATATTGGAAATTCTGAAACTCACTCATATACTTGAAATATACAATTTTAACTTTGCAATTCAGTTTATAGAATTTTTAAACATATTTAATCCTCTAGTCCTCTGATGCCGGGTAAAATATGATATAAGGCCTTTTATTCTAATTCGGCTTAATTAGATTTTGTTTATATATATTTCTCTGGAAAAATTTAAAGGCCGACGCCTAGATTTTAATTGAAGCTTTTATATTTTACTCATATACTATGATGGTTAAAACTTACAGTACATATTTATAATAATCTATTTGAAAATATTTTAGTCAGTTTTTACGTAAAACAATATTTCAATAATAGGGTAGGTCGGGTCCTAAAGGTTCGCTGATAAAAGGGTCCAAAACCGATATCTCAAAAACCAGTAAAGTTAAGGAATTTTTTAAAACAATATTTGTAAGTAGAGGAAAAAGATAACCGTCTTAATGCTTACGACAAAAACGACAGTGTTTGAAAATCCATAACAAAAGTATTTTCTTTCGTTGTTATTTTTTGTGGTTGTGAGCACTGTTGTTTAGTTTACGAGACCTTAATATAATTTTTAAGTATACGTGTTATGTTGTTATGTAATGTTAATTATAAGTTAGATTCAACAACAGTTTTTTTTATATAGCCTTTATGAAAACTAACACGAGGTTAGGGTAAAAAGGACCAACTGAACTTTTACTCTGACAAAAATGTAAACAATACAAAATAGTAAATGAAAGAGTAAATTAAGTTAAAAAAGCAATTTTACAAGAGATAAGATAAATAAATATTTATTATTCCAACCCTGCTGATGAAATACCACATCAAGGTTATATACAGTATCATTTCTGAAAAAATGTTCACAAGTACATTTATATTCTGCATTGGTTGAATAATGCTATTATTTCGGAAAATTCCTTTAAAATTAAAGATAAACATTAGACCTGTTTGCCTTGTGGCCGTCTCATTTTACCTTGTCTATTATATAGGGTAAAAAGGACCAGGTAACAAATTTTTGAAAAACTGCAAAAATAACATATTTCTAAATGATGAATTAGCTGGGAGATTAACTGAGCATAGTTAGATCGTTATTTATTTGATATGTGTTATTTGTTGTGATGAAATTGGTTTGGCTTTCACAATATAATTGTTCAAAGTCAAGTTGGACCTCTGTGCCCCGCCCTACCCTATATATTTATGGTATCTGATAAAATTAATACTATTTGTAACATGGTGTCCAGTTTAAAATTGCCTTAAATAAAACAACCAATAAACTTTTAGCATAAATCAAAAGACGCATACCTTCAAGATCATATTTCATCGGAAATGCATCTAATCTTTGGCACCATTCACGTAATGTTGTTGAATGTAGATCATATATAATACAGTTTTAAAGAGCGTAGCCAAGATTCATAATGGCCATTCAGATTTAGACGCGATTCATTTAACTTAACGACTATGTGATGAGATCCAGACTCAGACACTAGGCAGTCGGTTTGTGGGATGCCAACACTGTCATACTTTTCACTCTTTGGGTAATTGATACTACCATGATACTGGTGCTCTCGAGTTTAATTATGTTTTGTTTCGTTATGCAACTTCTGGAGAAAATAGGATGAATGGTGGTAATAAAGGAGCAATCGATATAGGGTAGAGCGGGCTTAAAGGCCTGCGGGTAAGAAGGTCCACTATCCATTATCTCAAAAACAAACTAGTGGTATATGACATTTTGCCTTAAGGCAAGTTTTTCGAGGAATATTAAATGTTTTCAAATAGATTATTGTAAGTACTGTAACATTGTCTAATATTTATAAGAATTATATAAACTGAATTGCAAAGTTAAAATTATTTATTTAAAGTATATAAGTGAGCTTTAGAACTTTAGCCAAAATTGAAATTGGAACCCGAATTATTTTCGATATACAAAAAAATTTTGCTCCTTCCGAAGGCGACTCGATTAGGGCATCCAAAAATCCTCATTTCTGGCGCAACCTTTTTAAATTTTGAAGTAAAAAAAAAAAATTATTCCACAAAAGCAGTTGTTTCGTCAATAAAATCAGAAAGTTTTTTTGAATCATTTTCAAAAACTGTCATTTTTTTGCACATTTATCTCTATTCCTCCTAAACGGCTAGATTTTGCCAAAAACCAATCACGACTTCTCCCCATCATTACAAATTAAATGTTTTTTGGATTATTCAAGTCGGATGCTCCATTCTCTCAAAAGCATTATCTCTCAAAAGCATTATCTCTCAAATTATCGATTACTATTTTCTGCACTCTTTGCTCCGTATCTCCGAAACGGACGGATATGGCTTTGCCAAAAACTAATTGGCACATCTTACTATCAGTAGGAATCTAATGTTTTTTTAACCATACAAATCGGTTGATTTTGCACCCGAAAACGTGGACGAAAAATTATATTCATATATACATACAACCACACATCAATTTTTTCTAAAGTTTGCCAAAATGTTCAGAAACCTTCAAAACGTGAAGATAAGCAAAAATATCAATTTCGATTTTTATTACAATAACTTACCTTACGGGAAGTTAATAAAGTTGGGAATTTTTAAACAAATAGAGACCAAAATTTCCACTTTACTTTGTAACAAAAATACGTAGAATCCGCTTAGTATGACATTCAAGGGACGGCGAAAAATCGTCATACTAAGCGGTCGTCATACTAAGCGTACTGAAAATTTTTGGCGAATATGTTATTAATTTCAGTAATTTAATACAAAAATTAAGGTAAAAAATGACACATACTAACAAATTGACAAATTTAATTAAAAATATGACATAACAATGCATTTTTTAATGTAAGAAATCTGTAATTTTCGTTTGAATTTTAATTACTGGGTAAAAATAGTAAAAAATATAGAACTTTACTAATTCAGTAAATTATAGCAGATGTTATCGCTTCCAAATTTCGAACACCAAGAATGAGCCTACTTTATTTTTTGCACGAGGTCGTCCATGCCGGAAGTTGCCAAAGTTTCCATAGCGCGAATCTCGTGCAACATAGAGACCTGAAGGTATGTAGCGACCTGACACACAAGGGTAGTTCACAGTGGTGCCATACCATAACAATGTGCAATGAAAAACATGAACTCTATGTTATCGGAGGTGTAAAATCAAGTCGGCCATTATACTTGGACCAAATTTTTTTTCAAAAATGGGTCATTATAAGCGAAATGTCAATGTAAGCGAGGTCAACATATCCGACTAGACAGCTGTTTTTTTAAAAAAAATTATATAGAAACCAAACTGCCTTTAAAATTACGTCATAATAAGCGGTTGTCAATATATCCGGCGTCATACTAATCGGATTCTACTGTACTTTTTTCGTTGGTAGTCTTCTTGTGTTGAACGTGGTTGTTTAGTTACAACTTTATTAACTTCCCGTAAGGTGAGTTATTGTAATCAAAATCGAAATTGATATTTTTGCTAAACTAAACTTTAGTAATTGTTTTATAAGATATTATATTTAGTTTTTTTTAAATATCACATATACAATCTCTTACATATGGTTTGGGTAAAAATTGGGTAAAATCACCTGAATCTTCATACTGGCGAGGTGTGAATAATAAGAAACTACTAAATAAAAATGTGAAATAAGGCCGTTTTACAAAAGATCAATTTAATTAATTGTTCCTGTACAAGATCTTTATGAAAAAGGTGCCAATCAAAAATGTATTTCAAATAGAATTTGCATTCACTTTATTTGTAATAATTGTAT
Source organism: Ctenocephalides felis (assembly GCF_003426905.1). Taxonomy (NCBI): domain Eukaryota; kingdom Metazoa; phylum Arthropoda; class Insecta; order Siphonaptera; family Pulicidae; genus Ctenocephalides; species Ctenocephalides felis. The sequence goes on from NW_020536999.1 coordinate 60,888,423, forward strand.
TTCTTGTACAATGAGTCTGATTGTGATAATTTAAATACCTACCAAATCTAGAAGTACCTATCAATGTAAGATTTATCATAGTAGTTTATAAAGATTTTTGTTCATTATTTTTAAAAATACATATTTAGATTATGGATTTGTTGTTCTACTTAATAATTGAGATGCATCGCATTTCTTTATATTCAATTTTATTCTGCAATTTGTCTATATTATTACATTAAGAAGAGAATGCTGAGAAGTATATGGTAAAATAGTTGTTAACAAATTAGTAGATACTCCCTGTGGCGTATCTACTAGAGCTAATTAAAAAAATATAAAAAAATAAAACAGGGGAAAAAACAATAAAATATTGTAAAATGAAAGTATTATAGTTAATTCAGTTATATTAGGTCTCCCATTTTTTTTTTGAGCAAGGAAAAACATTCATACAATGATGAATTCTGGGAGTTCTACTAAACATAGTCAGATAGTTGTTTGATATGTAGTACTTGTTGTAATGTAATTGATTTGGTTTTCACAATATTATTGCTTAAATTCAAATTAGGCCCTTGATGGGCCCTTGTGCCCAACCTTGTTCTGTTTTATTGCAACATTATTTTTTTTTAATTTTTTTTTTATATTTAATTTATAAATATTGAAACTTCAACACCATTTGCGAAATTAGTATTAGTAATCCAACATATTTACCTTTAGAAGGAAAATGATATTTCCAGGAACAAGTAAAAAAAAAATTAGTATCTAATATATCTCAAAATGAAATTCGAAGAACATTCAATATACTTAAACATGTTTCCTTTATGATACTGGAGAAAAGAGGTATTCAGATGAGAGAATTTTTATCTAAAAGAGTCTAATAAATATAGCATTGTATATGAATATTGTTTTGCCCAAGTTTATTAATTATATTTGATGATGCAATTTTGGACCTATTAAATTGCAATCTGCTTCACGAGAAAGCTACGATTTTAATTACGTATTAATCAAGAAAACTATTAGATAAGATTTTACTGATATTAATTAATTGTTGTAATGCATTTGTGAATTAATTTCATCGTATAATTATTGTAAAATTAGTTCAAAGGAATTCTAATGATTTTGATATATTGTGCTCACGTTATTGGTAATATATCAAATTAATGAATGAGAATCATCAATTTTAATACTTTAGTAAATATTTTAGTCATAGTAAATCTAAGCGAAATTAAAATATTGGGTGTATTACAGCTTTGTCTGATCGAAAAGAATATTGGTTCTTTTTTTTTTTTTTTTTTTTTTTATTTATTTACATATATACATTATTTTCATATCTCAGTCAGACAGAGGTGCCTGGTATGAGAGATTATGAAAAACAGTTTTCATATAATATTTACATTTCATTTGACTATAATATCTATTTCATTAATATAATATCTATATATAACTCTTCAGTCTTCTTTTTCTTCAATTTCCATATAGTACTTCTTTATTTTTCTTTTAAAATTATCATTATCATTGGTCATCTTAATATAGTCTGGCAATTCGTTATATATTTTGGTAGCACTCCATATGACATTTTCTCTCAATTCTTTTTTCTATTGCGTTCAATGTGAAAATTGTTGTGTTGTCTCGTGTAGTGTTCATGTATATCTTGATTTGTGTATATTGTTGCACTTGTTTTAATTCGGTTAAATTTCATTTTGTGTATTAGTTTGCATTTCTCTATTTTAATTATGTTATTTAGTGAATGATTATTTGTTTCTCTCTGCAAGTATTTGGTGGGTGTTAGATGTGGTAAATTATATGCTATTTTTATGGCTTTATTCATTATTCTCTGTATGTCATTTAGGTTTGCTTTAGTTGTTTGGCTCCATGTTGTTATGCCATATAAAATTATAGGTATTATTTGCGTTTTAAGAATTAGTATTTATTTTTTTTGCCGAAAGAGTGGATCCTTTTCAATGCCCCTGTTAATGTTCCTATCTTTCTTTTTATTTTGTTTATATGGTCTGTCCATGTCAGTTTTTCATTTATTATCAGTCCTAAGTATTTTATGCTTTCCACTTCCTCTATTGCTCTATTATTTACTTCAATTTTTAGTTTAGTGTTCTCAGTATTTTTTCTATGTTTGAAATATATGTATTTTGTTTTATCTATGTTAATTGTTAGTTTATTTTCAGTTAGCCACTCGGTGTATATTTTCATGTCCGTGTTTATAATATCTTCGAGTCTTTTTTTATCCTTATCCGCATATACTATCGCTGTATCGTCTGCATATAATATGTATCTTCCCTTTAATTTTGCGTCTTTAAGGTTATTGGTGTATAATAGATACAATAAAGGTCCTAATACAGAACCTTGTGGAACTCCACAGGTTATGTTACATCCTCCACTTGTGAAAATTTCCCACCTTCGTCCTTACCCACTTTTCATGAGGAAATCTTTGATAATGCTGTAAGACAAACCCTCTACACCCAAATCTATTAGTTTATTGAGTAATATGCCATGATCTACTGTATCGAAAGCTTTTTGTAAATCAATAAAAATTGCAACTGTGTGCATATTTTCCTCAAGGTGCTGACTGATGGTATTAGTCAAATCTATTAGGGCACCTTGTGTATTTGATGAAGGGAGGAAACCATATTGATTTTTGTCAATTTTTTGAATGAGAAAATCAAGTAATCTTTTTTTTATTACTTTTTCATATATCTTGGAGAATGTGTTTTTATTGTTATAGGTCTGTAGTTATTTGGCTCTGTTTTGTTTCCTGTTTTGAAAATTGGTTTTATTGTAGCCATTTTAAGACACGATGGAAATACACCACATTCTATGTATCTATTCATTAAAACAGCAAGTAGTGGAGCTATTATATTTATTTTTTTTTTAGTGATTCTTGCTGTTATCTTGTCTTCGCCAGGTGCAGCGTTATTTTTCAGATTTAAAACAATTTTTTTTATTTCTTTCTCATCTGTTAATTCAAAAATTTGGATTTTGTTTTTAGGTCTGTGTATTGATGGTTTATAGTTGCAATGATCCATTTTCTTTTGTAGTTTCATACCTATTTCAGCAAAATGTTTGTTGAGATACTCGGCAATGTCTTCCTTTTCTGTAAGAAAATATTTTTATCTTTATGCTGTATTTTTCAATATTTTCTTTATATTCGTTTTTATTTTTTCCTCCTCCTAATGTTTTATTTTTTAGTTCCCATATTTTTCGAGAGTCACTTTCACATTTTTTGTTTCTTCTGAATAGTATTGTCTTTTTGCTTTGTAGATCATATTTTTATATCTTTTTTTATATTATTATATTTCATTTTTATGGCATTATGTTTGCTTACTTCATTTATATTGCATTTCTTTAAATTATTGTAGAATTTGTTTCTGTATTTCATTAAGTTAATAATTTCTTCTGTTATCCAGGTATCTTCTCTGGCTCTTATTGTTTCTTTGATTTTATTTTCTTTTGCTGCATTTGTATAATTTTTATTAAATCCTCTAATTGGTCCACTATTTTAGAGTCTAACTTACAAGTTATTGTCTTTTCTAATCCTTCTAAATCTATGCTATATCTAATTATTTTATGCATTTTGGTTTGATTCTCGGCGTATTTTGTATAAATACTGTTATCATTTTGTGATCAGATATTTCTGTGTCTTCTATTTCTATATTAATCTTCTTTTTATAATTTGATATAACATGGTCAATTATTGATTTAGTGTTTTGAGTCTCCCTTGTGGCGTATTGGCTATTATATTATTTATTATTTTGTATCCTGATGATTCTATAATATCTTTGTAACAATTTGATATATTATTGTTTGGAATTATATCTAAATTCATATCACCTATTATTATTGTATTTTTACCGTTTTCTTCCATTTTTTTTCTATTAAATTTATCAGATCTTGTTTATTAATTCGGAGGGTTGTAAATAACAATAAACTTTATAACAGGGTTCATATTTGTTACTTCTATTTCCAGGAGTTTATATTATTTTTATTATATTTTCTATGACTGTACAGTTTAGTTCATTTCTTACAATATCGCTATTCCTCCTCCTCTTTTCTTTTCTCTGCAGTTGTAAAAACTCTAAAATTTTTAAATTAAAGTATCCTTCTTCTTCTTGGTATATCCAAGTTTCTGTTAATATTAAAATTGGCATTTTCATTTTTATGCATAATTATTTCTAAGTCATCTATTTTATTTCTTAAGCTTCTTATATTGAAATACTTAATCTCTATTTTCTTGGTATTGCTATTATATTTATTCATTTTCTTGATTTGTCCATTGTAATTCGTCGACATTCTTACCATTTTGGCTCTGTGTTGATAACATGAACATTCCGTTTCATTTGGCATTATGCACCGTATTAAAAATTTGATTTGTATTTTACATTGGCATTTGTGCAGTTTATGCATTTCTTAGATTTGCTCTTACAATCTCTTGTGTTATGCTCATCCGCACAGTTTGCACAGAACGTCTTGTTTTTGCATTCTACTGCCCTGTGTCCATATGCCTGACAGTTATAACATCTTTTTATGTTTAAATCTTCTATATGAGCTGTCCTCCATCCTAGATTACATTATCTAACAATTTTTCGTATGTTTTGCCCGATGTTTCGATATATGTAATCCAATTTTCTGTTTTTCGTGATTTCCTTTGGTATATTAGTTTAATTTGATCTGTGTTATTTATATTGTAATTATATTCTATCATTTCATTTATCAATTCTGTGCCGTCCATATATTGCCTTGGAGCATTTGTTATAACAAGTCGCGGATTTCTTTGTTTCTTTATATATATTCGTATTCGCTTCAATTTTTTGTATATATGTTCTGCTAATGTTTTTGTTTCCTCAATTGTTGAGGCCTTAATTATTAACCCCCCGCTACTAATGTTGTTAATTGATCTTACTTTTGCTTTTACGTTTTTTGGATTTATGTTTTTCTCAATATAGTTTATAGTTTCATAGCTGTTCTGTTTATTCTTTGGTTTACAATTATGGCGGCATATTTGGGTTATTATGTCTTTATTTTTATAATTTTATTATTATTATTTTCTGTGGCATTATTTTTACATATTGTAGCATAACTAGATCTTGCATCTTTACTTATTTTAATATCATTCTTTAAAGTTGTAAGCTCATTTACTATTTCTTTCAAATACTTTCATGTGAATATCTTACCTCATTTTTTTTTGAGCATATGTCACAAAACCATTTTATTGTTACTTGTGCTGATAACTTTATATTGTTCATTAGTAACTTTCGCACACTTTTTGTGGAACCAACCTTTGCATTCACCTTCACATCCAATAAGTTTTTTCCATTAACATCAATATTACATATACTGCAACATTTTGGATCTTCTACATCTTCCGCCATCTTATCGATCCGATATTTCGGTTTATATGTTATACAAATTAGCAATAAATTGCTAAAATCGTTTTAACGGTTTTTGACATGAAGTTTTTAATTCAAAAAAACAAAAGCATTTTTAGATTCTGCTTATACCAAGGATTTTTTTTACTTTTTTGCGATTACATGAATCATACAGGTGGAAGTAATAGAACTGTTGGACCCATAGATTAAAAGTTTTTTTTTTTTTAACTTTTCAAAAAATAAGACGTTTTCTTATTGATGAAATTGGCAATAGGTTGAAATTGTAACGGATGTTATAGGAACATATTAATTTCAGATGCTGAGTTACTAAAAATATATCTAAAAAAATTATTACAATAAAATGTCCATGCGTAATATTCTTACGAGAACTCTGAAAATTAAGTTTAGAAAGATGCCGTTTGTTTCATTTCTATTAGAAATTTTACAATATATTGATTATCTTGATAATAATTGACTTTATCTTTTACTGATGATTTCATTAACTTTGTTACAGATTACCAAACAAATTCCACTTCTAGCGCAACTGCTGACGTCACTAGTCGACGCCGCAGAGACGCCCAAAAGCACAAAATGTCTGCTGCCAAAACGAAAAAAGTAAGTAACTTTTAACCAACTTTTTTACAATTAAAAACTAATGATTTTAATGAATTTAAAATTGACTAACGAATGATGCAGAATATAATATGTAAGATTTTATTAATTTGCCTACGCTAATTAATTGTGGTACTTGCTTTGTTAATATTTTATTTTCCTTTATTTTTATGTAATTTCTAATTATATTGTTTATATAAAATATTTATTTGATGCCTGAACTTGTTTTAGAAATATAATTGTCTTTGAGGCTTTATATATTTTATTATTAGTTCTGGGTGTTTTTACTCTTATTTCTGCCAATTTATGACAAAAATTTTGCTATAAATTTTGCATCATTCAATTTTTCCTAATGTGATTTTGGTGTTACTTTCCTCCTAACATAAACATTAACACCCTCTTCAGTGTGACGCAATAACAGCATCCGCAACAGCAGCAACCACTAACGGTGACGCCACACCTCCATCTTCACCGCCGTTCTATGTCATACCAGACGACGTCACCATGTCTCTAGAAGCAGCAATCGAGAATGAGATGCGGTTAAGAGGATTAAAAGAGAAAGAAAACAATTTAACTAACCAGGATTTAGTTAGATCACCAGTCGCTGATTGTTTGAGTAGTCCAGACGAGTTGTGGTGCGCCAGAAATAAAGATTTTGATGCCCTAGTCGAGTCGCCTTCGGATCAAGCAAGTGACAAATTCGAAACATTGCTCTGTGCTTCAAACGAAGACTTAGATGGCAGGGTCTCCTTGACAGATTTGTTAAGTCAGGACGAAGGCAGTGAAGCCGAATACGAAACAATGAAAACTCAAATGAAAGTATTGCAATCTACAGTAGTTATGCAACCTAAAGATGACTCAAGTAGCCCCATAGAAGAGGTTGCACCACGGGACCAAACAAATGACATAGACCTCTTAACAGATACAAGAAATATAAGCAAACCGGATGCTACTCAAATACGTTTAGATTTAACACCAGACGTGGTCAGAAATTTTAGGACCAAGAAGTTTTTCGAATCGGATACAGACGATGCTGTACTTTCAGAAATATTTTCAAGAACTATCAGTTCTGCAGGAGCTACACCAACAGATGATGAGTTTGGAACAGGTCAGAAAGAAATGACACCCCCAATGCCTTCCCCAAGGATTGTCATAGATAGCCCTGAAGAAGATTTAAAATCGTTGGTTAACCGTGGACGACCAGCATTTTTGATGGAAGATTTCGAGGAACGCCCAGCTACATCCACCCTTTCCTTAGAACAAACTACTATCACAACTGTAGATAGTAAAGAAGAAGTAGAGGGTGATAGTTCTACTAATTGGATGACTGTAGAAGAAGCTGTTCAAGAAAAACAAGTTGGAAACTCTGGAGCAGTAGTCTTAAATGAAAACGAATTCTTAGCTGAACGTTTGACAACTGAATCACACGAAGGAAGTCTTACAGAATCACAAATCCAGGATGATATTTTAGACAAATCACTAGAATATTCAGATGAATATGTGCTTAAAACAGACGAAGAAAAAGATTTGTCTTCATCCCAAGAGGCATGCTCAAGATCTTTTGATGAAAATTTGGAAGGTTTTGATGAAGATACAGGAATCATCGATGAGATTTTGCACTCTTCTAGTTCCTTTGGAATGAGGGATATTAATAGATTAGAAGACTTGGTTCAAGATATGTCTAATGCTATTGATGAGAATTTGAGGGCCCAGATTTCGCCTGATAGTTCGGCTACGTGCGAACTGAGCAGTGGTAGTGGTGGTAAAGCTCCGGGCGTTGATTCTAACAATGCTACTAACATTGCTGCTAGAAATGCTAATGTGAGTGTTGTTTTTTTTTAAATATTTTTTATTTGTACATTATATTATGACATGAACGCGTTTTCATACGAATTGTCTTAAATGGGTTTTTATGATAAAATTATTATTAGAATGAACTCTACATGTTTTTTTTTATAAAAACTTAAATACAAAATCGCTGCGTATGAAAGTTGATCATGGCGTTCAATTAATGTTAAGATTATGTACACTATATTATAAGTTTTTGTGCTTTTTCCCGCATCAATTATCACTAATACTTTATATTTTCTCAGTGATAACACCTTAACTACAAAAATAGCTTTGGTTTACAATATGTCTTTTAGGATTTAGGTGGATACTAACAGGTGTATTTACAGCATAAGGTTACCCCATGACAACTGAATTGAAGTTTTATACGTCGTATATTCAATGTGAAAATTGCGTGACCGAATCTTTTTTTGTTATATTTCTAGGCCCACAGAAATATGATACGGCTGTTTTATACTAAATACACGTCTCTTTATGATTTATTATTATTAAAACTGTTATGATATGATTCAACTGGTACTGGTATTATTCTTTTTTTTGTAAAATATGTAATATACATACATATAATATTCACATTCTTTTTTATCAATATCTTTCTATTAAATTTTGAAGCCTGTATCAGTATATTAACCAGTTACATATCTACAGCGTGCATAGTTTTGTGTCGTTTGTGAAATATTAAGCATCTGCTATAAAAAATACTGGCACGATTACATATATCACGTACGTAGTTCTTTATACCAGTTAATCATTTGAATTTGAAAATTTGGACTCTGGTCTCAAACGATGACTTAAAACGTCGAGAAAACATAAAATTAGCAAATCAGATTTTTGGAGAAAACTCAGGATGTTAATAAATTCAATGAATTATTATATTTCGGATTGCTGTAATTGCAATTGATGTTCACTCTTTCATAAAATAGATTTTTAATTTTTCGAAGAAGAAGTTTGTTTTTATAAAAGAAAGATTTGCTGATTTTTTGGTTTTCTAACGTTTCAAGTCAATCTGAAATTCAAATTAATTTCAGTTTAATTTTAAAAATTTGTCAAAGTTCGAAAAAAATATTAGCGTTTTTATGGTGTTTATCAAAACTAGACCTTTCATCAATATTTTCTGATATACAGCTGAACCGATTTCAAAAATTTGAAGCCATCCATGAGGACTAGTGTTTCTCAACTTTGCGTTGCAAATCGTGCTGATTAATTTTTGACAAAGATCGGCCAAGCCGTTTCTTAGTAATAAACAGTTGAAAAAATAGTCCTAAAGTAAATACTAAAATATTACGGCCCTGTGATAATCGTTTAATTTTAAAAATTCATCAAAGTTTGAAAAAATATGATTGTCAGAATTTGTATCAAAAGTCGCTTTTTTGATGTAATAAATCAAAATTTGAATTTCGCAAATTAAAAAGCCATTAGTATAAATTCGATATTATTAAGCCATAATTTGGAATAAAAAGATAACATTTTAGGACACACAAGCACGTGTCTGTGCACTATAATTAATATAATAATTACAATTAATTTAAATATGTTTGAGAGATATCACATGGAAATTATAATGTTTGTATCTAATAAATTATCAGATCCAAACATTATAATTTCCATGTGATATCTCTCAAACATATTTAAATTATTAGTCATAATAGCGAAAACTTTATTTTCGAAATAAACTGTTGAAAATTTTATCTAAATAAATCTAAATTTCGGTTGATTAAGTCAATTATTACACATTTCAGGAAGTTCATGCAACTTGCCTTAAGGCAATATGCCACTTTCAACTTGTTATGATATAGAACGAATTGATTAATTCAATTAAATTAAATTAAAACAAATATGTTTTTTGGTAAAAACAAACATTTTATTTTGAAATATTAAAAATTGTATATAAATAGCAAAATCTAAATTCTTTTGATTAAGTCAGTCAGTTACATTGCATTTCATTACAATTGTATTTACACATATCTGGATGTTTATACCTTAAGGAAAAAGCCCACTTCCAACTACTTATTTTATAGCAACATAAAGTTTCAAACATTTAGAAGTTCGTGAATATGTTTCGTTTTTCTTGAAAATTACAATTTATATAGCAATTGGTCATAAATTTATTCGCATGACGAATATACACGTCAATCACAGTTAACTCATTGAATTCTAATTGCTGTTCAAAAATAAGGAGAAAAATCTTTTTATTTTTTTCTTCAGATTATATATTGATATTTGATTCATACTTTACGATATTGATATAAACTTTTCCTCTAAGATTATATTCGTTCAGGCAATGTTTTATGCAGTTTGCAACCGTGCAACCGTGCAACGTGCATCTAATAAAAGTTATTAATGTTACCGAATGTCGGGAAGTGGTATCAAATGAAACATTTTCTAGTTTACTCGGCCATATTTCATTTTATAATTAGAACTACGAAATGTCAGCAGTGCAGATATTGGCGAATATATAGATATACTTGCATATAAGCTTATTGCAAGATATGGAAGGAGATAATAATGGTAGTAAGGAGATAGTAATTTTTTTATTTTGGCGTGTCGTCTCTAAATAGTTCTGTTACTTCCTTTAGAACAATTTTCATTTTTGTTAAATTATTAAAACTACGTATGCATCAATAGATAGCAAATGCAATGTAAAGTATATGTTATATAACTAGTGGTACATGGCATCGTGCCTCAAGGCAAATTGCTAGAACTTTCTGTACCAAAAATTAAACTTCTAAAAAAGATTTAAATTTTTTTAGAACTTTGAACTAAATAGATTTTTGAGAATTTTAAAATCTTTGATAAAAATGACCTTTTTGAAAAAAAATGGATTTTTATAATTCGAAATAAAATAGAAATTTTGAACATTTTTTCAAAACAATAGCTATACTATAATAATAGTTATCTGCGTAGAAACGAAATATCTAACATGAGCGCTACATCGCATTCCAACGGATAAACATTGGTACGGAACCCATAGAAATTTAAATAAAATTTGTTCATATTATTTAAATATTTATAAAAAATCTGATAATTTGATTTGCATATGTGTAATGAATATTTTTGTCAAATCAAATGGCATTTTTTAAAAGCTTTTTTTATTGCTAGATCGCTAGACTCGCCTTTCCAAAAATTTATCTGTTCTTCACTTCGACAATAAAAATTAAATGTTTTTTGAATCATTCAAATCAGACGGTCCGTTCTCTCAAAAATTAAATTACCATTTTTGGCACATTTTGCCCCGTATATTCGGAACGACTGGGTCTGCCTTCGTCAAAAACTAATCAGCACGTTACCTTATCAATAGGAATCGAATGTTTCTAGAATCATTTGAATTGGTTAATCCGTGTTCACTAAATTGTCGATGAAAAATGGTATCCGCACATGCATACACAAACACGCACGAACATACATCCATTTTTTCTAACGTGTGCCAAAATGTTCAGAAACCTTTGAAACGTAAGGCTATATGAAAATTTTCTTTTTTGATTTTTTCGATTAATATAACTTACCCTACGGGAAGTTAATAAAGTATCTGTACCTGCGCTAAGGTTAAAAAATTATGCATGCCAATTTCAATTATCATTCACTCTCAGTTTTCTGTATATTTCATATACTTTTCTTGGTTTAAAACAATAACATTAAAACAATAATAATAACACGTAGGCGCCAATCTTTAGTGATCCAATATCAGGTCTTTTGTAGGAGCTAAAGTCGATTTGTAGGTGTTATTAGATGATCACGAATTTTCTTTGATATTGAGATTGTAAATATCCGCATAAATATTATGTATTAAAGTTTTGTTATTCGCCATAACCTTAAATATTACTACTCACGCCTGGATACTTTTCCTTTAATATCAGAAGATTTTTTTTTCCTGTAATCTTTGGCCATTAGGGTCCTTCTCATATTTTTAAAGAGATTTGTTTTAGGCATTTTTTATAAGTATAACAAAAATATTTGTTTTACAGTAAAATAACTACAATATTAATAGCTAGATAATCTATAAATAATTTATCAATTTTAATGTAAATCTGAATATTGAAGACAAAATTATTTAAATTAAAATTGTTTATAATTTTTACTTGAAGATAAAACAGGAAAGCAGTAAAAATCTAACCAAAAGTTCTAAATTTATAAGAAGGTAACATTTATAAGAAGTATCGAGATATATAAGATTTTTAATGCGAATGCGAAAACAAAACAAGAATTAAATATACTACTTCAATTTTTTAATATTTAATACATTTTACGGGATGTAATCGTACCTAAAGGTACATGAGTTAAAATAAAATATATTATTTTCTAAAATAAAAGTATGCTAGTTTATGGCCAATTACATGAGCTGATTGCCAAATAAAGGTTTCGTCAAAATCGGTCGAGCAGTTTTGGAGATTAACCCAAATAAACAGACAGAGAAATTAACGAAAATGTTAATTAGATACATCATTTTTATTTATTTGAATAGATGTGTAGGTATAATTACATTTACCCAATTTTATCAAATTTTTTATTAATCATTATATTTCCATTACCAGTGCGCTTTAGAGCGCCTCGTCCAATGCGAGTCCTCGACGACCACAGTGACGACGACATCAACATCTTCGTCATCATCAGCAGTCACCACTAAGAATGAAGAAATCGTGTCTTCTAAAAAGGTCACAACCAAAGCTACTGCCAATGGTGAGATGATCACCAATGGAGGCACTGGTGATGCAGCAACTCCTAAGAAGAAAACGAAGAAGAGCAAGAAAGAAAAGGGAGAGGCTGAGAAGGAAAATATTAGTGTGGTGAGTTAATAGATGGATAAGTTGGATAAAATAATACTGAGAATTGTATAATTTCTCGGAAAGTTATAGAATCTTTGATATTGATAAATCTGTAATCACTCCACATTTTGTTTTTTACCAGTCTGCATAAACTATCAACTTTATCAAAATCATTCAACTCGCCAGACCGTGGTGCTTATTTGATGATTGAAATACTGCAAACTAGCTTTGACTTTGGCTCTTGGCCAATAAAACTTTGAATAGATTTTTTTTTATTTTCTATGATAAAAAAATAAAATATGATAAATGTGCTCTTTAGAGTACACTATTATTAAAAGTGCACCATCCAAAAAGAACCTTAAAAGACAATTGGACATTTTCACAGATAAGCTATGATTTATCAGCTCTCAAAGTCTTTAATTGTTATGCAGATTTTAAGTGTCATATCGGTTACCAATATTATAGATATTTTTTATACAATAGGGGAAAGTCCTCGAGTGCCGGACACCTAAGGTTATTTATAAATAAATCAAAAAATATTTTACGAAATGTTCATTAAATTATGACTTATGTTAGATAACAAAGTTAGAAATCAAACTAAATTAACAAAAACGCAATCTTTGCTAAAAAATAATTAATACTATCAATCAAACTTTGGTAACAAGAAATATGATATTACAAAGTGACACCTAGTACCGGACATTTCAAAATAACCAGTATTGAACACGCCATCTCCACACTCTGGAGTATCTGCACATGTGTGTTTGACGAATATTCTTAGATATTGCAAAAACAAAATCACTATTCATCCTCCCTTTTGGCTGGGCCACACCGATGCTCTCAGCTGGAGCATTCATCATAAGATTTTCATTCTTTGAATGGGAAATACGAAAAATGAGGATATGTAGTGACCGTTAGCACTCATACAGAACAAAATTAAATAATTAAAATAAATTACGTCAATTCTCACAACAAATATCAATATGTTTACTGTCTTAGTGTCCAGTGCTAAGGGAAAGGCATGTTCGTTCATTTAGTGGTACCTACTATAATTGTTTAAAATATCTAATAATATTCTACCATTTTACGGATAATAATCAAGTACTACTTTTATCATTGAATGCCACTCAAATATAAATGCATAAATACACTAGAATTACTTCCATTGATATTTAGGTAACGCCGTGATTTTGCGCCTAAAACTGCAAAGAGTTGCTCCCGCCGTTGCCGTGTGCGTCACAGATGAGTCTTGGCGGGTGATCCTGCACCTGTGTGCCCCCCGCGCCCCTTTCACTTGTATTTTGATATAAAAAGATTTATAATCGCTTAAATAATACGTGTTAAATAGAGTGTCCGGTATTAGGTGCTGTCCGGCGTTACGGGACTTCCCCCTAATAGCTTTCCGATTAATTATATTGCCCGTACTACAAACAAAATATGTAGTTTCCGATAATTTATACCAGTATGCCTTAGATATGTTGTTCAGATTAGTAATATAAATTTGTATTTGTATGTTTACTTTATTTTTATTTTATGTGCATGTGATTTGCTGTTTTTGTGTGTATTGTGTTGTATCCACTATATAAGAACGAAATCGAAGTCTGTCCTCGAAAGATTGATATTCCTTCAAGACCTGTACCAAGCGATTTGCCCAGATATGAAGATGATCTTTCTAATATCAACGTCAAACATTTGGTGAGTAAAATTATTTATTTAGAGTTTTTATTTGTATGATATTTTGCATCGTATTAGGAGATTAAGCACACGATAAATAAAGAGAACTTAAGAGCAGCTTTATTATTTTATTTACACGGATATATTTTTTGCTGGTTATTGGAACAAAAGGAAATACTTTCGTTATGGATTCTCAAAAATTACCGTTTATCTGCCGATAGCAAATTCATGAAAATTAAGGTTATAGCTGGTTATACATCTTTTTCCCTCTACTTTCAAATATTGTTGTTGAACGATGCTAAACTTTATTGGTTTTTGACACATCGGTGGTGGACGCTTTTAACCCCGTACCTTCATTTATTACTATCTATTTTTCGGTAAATTCTGGTAAATTATAACTGGGAAAACGTTATTCGACAAAATGTCTATTTGATCAATACCAAATTCAGGTTCTGAATTTAAATAACAAAATTAAAAAATAATATAACCTAGAAAATGCTTTATAAATACCAATGAGTATATATTTATACAAATGAGATAATTCAGAGTACCGTGTTTGAGAAAAATATGATTTGCAAAAAAGAGTGCTACAACGCATTTTCATATTAACATTTCAAAAAAGTTGATATGTTGAGTTTCTAGTAACACATGGGGCCCGTTTAATAACGTTTTTTGTATAAATAAAACTACAAGCAAAACTACTTACTACAAATTAATCATAATTAAATAATATTCACGTAAAACATCCTATTAAACGCAAATGAACATTATCTGTCAAAAACGTTTAACATTTGAACTATTAGCCACCGTACATTGTTTTATTCAAATTACGCTTCTAATAATAATAGAAATAATATCTCACCTTTCCGACAACCTACTGATTAGCACGAATTTTTCAAGACTAAGACTGGCCAAATCGGTTTAGCCGTTTTCGTGTTTTAGCGGATCATTTTATCGAGAGCTTCATTTTTATATATAAGATATATTTTCTTGGTGTTTTCACAACATGAACATGAAATATATTAAAACTACGCTCTAAAAAAAAATTAACGCTTTAAATTATTAATATTTTTGTAGTTTTTACAAGTTTTACAAATTATGATAGCTTTATAAGGGATTTTATATATCATACAGTTTGTATAAGTGCTCAAGGAGCAATAAATGCAAACACCTTCCAGTATGAACTATTTTTTTTCTTCCTTTGACTTATTGCAGCAATATCTGGAAAGGTTATTTTTACTTGGAAACATATTTTGAACTATATTTTAGAGCTAAAACGAATATTATAGTTCTTTGTCATTACAAAGCAGGACTCTTACCACTGCGCAACAGATACCCCTTTTATTCAATATAAGTTTATTTATAAAGTATTGATAATAATCTTTGATCAAGATTATTAAATGATAGTAAATTGGTACTGTTGTTTCAAATTAAATCAGCGAATGCGATCTCCGATTTTATTTTATTTTGATAGATCTTGTTTTCTTGATCTTGGTGAACTGTCCATGAATTAAGCTCATATTCAATTGAGCTTTCTCCCCCTTGGCGATGCATGGTGACCAAATTACTCCACCACCCCCAACAAACATCACAAGTGTTTTTAGTATCCAAAAAATTGTAAAAATTCTGATTTTTTTTTGAAAAATGTTGGATTTTTTAAAAAAAGCAATTTTAGGTTTTCAAAAAATAAAAACACTTGATGTATTACTAGATTCCTCTCTACCTGGTGATATTCTGTGATTTTTTTGTCAAACCTCTCCGCTTCTTCTAAGCCTCAAGTGACTAATGGACGGCCTCTAATAAAAAGAGTTAAAAAAATAAATGTGCAGTTAATATTCAGAATGTAGCCTGATATTTATTCCGAGTTCTCCTATCGAAAGTGCCTAGACGTACCATCGCGTGTGCATATCGATATAAATTTTATCAATATTAAATTCTTTTCGGTGCATTTAACACGAGGAATGCGCGCTGACAATATAAGCCGTTGTTTTCGACATCAATAATAAATGGTCGATATATATATATATATATATATATATATATATATATATATATATATATATATATATGATGGATGAGTTCTCGATTTATTATTAATTTGTATTTGAGTTCCGAGTTGAAGAGTGTTTATCTTGAAGTTTTGGATGCTTCATCTTCAAGTTTTCTGTCAATATAATCAATATAATGATAAAAATTAAACGTATACCACAGACAGCTTTATTATATTGGAAGAATTGATTGCAAGTATTTTTACTTTGTTACTGTTTTAACAAATTTGTTAAAAATTATTATGATTAAAAAAACTTTTATAATGAATACTATTTATTACCTTATTACTTTATGATAAATGTGATTAAAAATGACCTATATAATAAATGAAATTAAAATGGATTACACTGCGCGACACTAAATTTTTTACCTGAGATTTTATGATGGTTTTGAAGTAATTCGAGGATGCTGATGCCAAAAACAGTAACAGAAATTTGCTAACAGCTCTATTTTTTGAGATATGCCAATGTTCCAGTTTTGTCTCAAATTACAATAAAATATAGAACATATTTTATTTTATGCCTTCAAAAGTCTTTCTATATGATTTTCGATCGTGGACAAGGCCTGACTGATTTTGTCGTAAGCTCCTACATTTGTCACCCAATATGTTGAAGTCCCACCTTACTTGATATCGCTCTTCCAAAGTCTGGAGTCTTGGTGGATACTCTCGCCCTGCTCTTTGCTAATATATCAACAATTTTCCACAATCATTAAAAAATCGATTTACAATTAGCATTATTCATTATCTTATTTTTAACTTCCCGTAGGGTAAGTTATTGTAATGGGCCGAAAATCGGAATTGAAAATTTTTACATTTCTCGACGTTTTGAAGGTTTCTGAACATTTTGGCATACTTCAGAAAAAATTGATGTGTGTGTCTGTGTGTGTATGTATGTATGGATACAAATTTTCGCCCACGTTTTCGGTCGTACGGATCAACCGATTTGAATGGTTCAAAAAAATTTCTATTGATAGGGAAAAGAGCTGATTAGTTTTTGGCAAAGGCAGGTCCAGCCGTTTCGGAGATACGGAGCAAAGAGTGCAGAAAATAGAAATCGAATTTTTGAGAGAACGGAGTATCCGATTTGAATGATCTAAAAAACATTCAATTAGTAATGATTGGGAGAAGTGTTTATTAGTTTTTGGCAAAGGCAGGCCCAGCCATTTTGAAGATACGGAGCTAAATATGTAAAAAATGGCAGTTTTTGAGAGAACTAAGCGTCCAAAATTCATAATTTTGTACCTATTTATAATTAGTTATTGGAGTATGTGCTGTGCAGCTTCTTGTTGTTGGATTGAAGATGATTGGCGAATTTCATGTTTTTTTATAATAATAAGAAATGGTAGTCTGGTATGAGAGCACGACAAATCAATGATTCCCTTTACGACACTTGTATATTATTTCCATTACCATTTTATTACTATTGATCACTTTTTATTCATTTTCATACCTTTTACTTCCCAAACGGTTTCTGCCATGCTTCTGGTTTTTGCTTCGGCTTTCTCTATAAAACATCAATCATTTGCATTCTTCCTTTACCCAATTTTTTTAGTCCTTCTAATTTATCTTCAACTACCCCGTGTAGGTGGCACTCTTTTGGCAGAGTGGGTCCGATCCAGTTTCCTTTCCATTTTTGGTTCGTGCTCAGTAGAGTTTTTTCTTTGTCCACTTCTTCATTGGTTGCTCTTCAGAGCACTTCTTCATTGGTTGCTTTTCAGAGCACTTCTTCATTTGTTGCTCTTCAGAGCACTTCTTCATTGGTTATCTTGTCTGTTCACTTTATCTCCTCCAATCGCTTCCAGCACCACATTTTCAAATTCACCAGATAGTTTTTGTCGGCATTTCAATGAGTCCATGTCTCTGATCCGCAAAGTACTTGCAAAGATGTTTTTTATACGTGGATGTAGTATTTATCAGAAATTTAAAACAGACATATCTTTGTTTCAAACGTATACATGCGTGACAAAAAATATATAAATGGTTAATTATTTAATTTAATTCTTTCTAAATTCTTCCATCAAAATTGCGGCACCTAGCCAGTAGCCAAATAGCCTCTTTAGCCAGTGTGACAAAATTATTTTCTAATTTATGATCTTTCAGATTTATGTGTCGATGGTTATTGTCATACATTGCTGATTTATTTTATGGCTAAATTATGATACGTGATTAGTTATGCGCTTCTACGAAAACACTACTCGAAAAGATTTGAATATTGCACGATAAAAGTAACTGTTTTCTATTTAGCACTTACATATTTTAGTGCCATTGTCGTTAATATTGCAAGATAACTGTATATTGATAGATGTATTTTTAACACGACATTAGGATTGTCGTTTTACTTGTCTTCATTTTAGTAAACTCTTGAAGGATATTAATATAAATAGTAGTATGCCCGAAGGTAGGTTCATGGTATGAGAGCACCAGAATGGGTCCGATCCAGTTTTCTTTTCAGGATCGTGCTCAGTAGAGTCCTTTCTTCGCCCACTCTCCTCAGAACTTTTGTATTTGTTATCTTGTCAGTCCACTTTATTTTCTCCATTTTCCTTCAGCATCACACGTCAGAACTCTCTAGATAGTTCTTATCAGTCAGTCTTTTCTTAGAGTTCAAGTCTCTGATCCGTACGGAGCTATGCTCCAGACGTAGCATTTTATCAGTCTCTTCTTCGTGAATGCCGCGTTGGCGCTTGCAATCCTTGTCCTGATCTCTCTCGTGCAGTATCAGTCTCTGGTCAGGATGCTTCTCAGATATTTGAAATGACCTACGTCTTCCAATTCTCGATTTCCAATCCTTAAGGATTTCATAAGATTTTTTTTATTTATTTGAACATATATCATAGTCATATCCGAGCTGTTGTGCTGTCTTCTTAAATGACATGGCTTTTAAAGGCAATCCAAACGGTTGTCCCATCTTCTAGTAATGGATGTAACATTACAATTTCTGGAATACTGATGAATTTTTATTAATGTAGTAATGGCGGGGAAGGACTATTTTTGCATCACTTGAAAAACTATTGCTATCTCTAATTTCAAGTTAAAAATATCTGATATAATATAAGCAGAAAGAATATGGCCAATCATTGAGTTGCTTTCAAGAACACTAGGTTATGAGATGTATGATGTATCTACATCACAACAGTTTGTATTATAAAACACATAATCCTTTTGATTTTTGTTCAAATATAAAGAAATAAATTTTAATAAATGTAAGTAACGAATTTAATGAATTAAATTCGTTACAAACAATGGTGTTGTGCTAATATTTTTTTGCCGGAACGCTAGAATTTAAAATCCGGTTCAAAAAAAATGATATTTCGATAAGAACTCACAAATCTAATATATTGACTTTTCATAATACAGCTAGTCTATAAATTGTACAAGTATGAGGGAATCATTGAGTACATAATTTATATTCTTTAATAACATTAATTATATTTATTGTGGTATTATTTGTATTCATTAATACTTACAGGTATTTATTATGATATATAAGTACTCAAGATTTATTACAATACTTTATAAGACTTAACCTAATAAGATAGATCACCTATTACCTATCTTACTATACTATATTATTGTATATCATAGGTAGATATCTATTATTATCAATCATATCGTGAGATACCTACACCGTCATTAACTTATTATATATACCTACATACTTTTTACTTCTTATAAATATTACTGTCTAATTTATATATTTACCTATATTATATAGGTTTACCTTACGCCCTATGTATTATCTATATGTCTATTATCTATATGTCTATTGTCTATACCGGGAACTGAACCCGGGACTACCGCGTGGCGGTCGCGCACCTTAACCACTACCCTATCGGGTACCCCCATTAATAATATAATATGGGACGCACTGTTGTTTCCGCGGGTCATTTTCTAATTAATTAGGTAATTAATACTAAGGTGGCGCGACGACACGCGAAAAAAGACGGTTGATTGTAGCGTTACAGTGGTGTAGTGGTTAAGGTTGTAGCGTGCCACGCGGCGGACCCGGGTTCGATTCTCGGTAGGGTTAATATAGCGTGTAAGGAAAATTATAGGTAATAGGATATATAGTAGATATAAGTTAAGTGTATTCGGTATACAATGTAGAGATTGGAGAGTATGTGATGAAATATAGCGTATGGTATAGAATGCAACGTATAGGCATACGTAAGGCTATAACAATACACGAATAGGAACCTATGATGTTGTAGGTGTTAGCGTATAAGAAATGCGAATGAATATAAGATTTAATTGATAAATATTATTTTTTCTATAAGAATTTTTATCTCGGTATTAAATATCTAAAATATCCAAAATATCCGTTAAGGCATCGATTAGACCTTACTGCTGCCTTTGCCGTTATCAATTCATAGAAAATTAATTACTGCACTTTTAAACGATTGTGTGCACTGTGCGACAATAGACATAGAACTATAAATTTTATTAAATGTTTGAGTAACTTGTGTGAGCTGATTTTCTTAAGATGTTCTTAGTCTCGCAACTTACTGAATTCTAAAAATTATAAATTTAAAAATATAATATAAAAATTATTATACCGCTGTCTGGAAGGGATTGCAATTTATAAATATACAGACTAATACATACAGAATTTGGAATTTTTCTATAATCCGTAATATTGAGAAAGTTTGCATTAGATCGAAAAAGGGATGCTTATTTACCTAAGCTATGGAAATATATATGGAAAAATTATATGATTTGCACATGCATCCTGTGCTCACTTAAAGTATACAATGATCATAATTGATATATAATAAAGTGTGAAAACAAAATTTTCGACGATTTGTATTATTAGTTTTTTGGCGGTAGATGCCATAGTCTTCTAGATTATACTAAAATAATACGGCCCTACGACAATTCGTTTAACTTTAAAAATTCATCAAAGTTTGCAAAAATTGTTATCGTCTTTTGGCATTTGTCGAAATTAGACTTTTCGTCGACGTTTGCTCAAAAACCCCTGAACCGATTGCATAAATTTAAAAGCCATTTGATGTATCTCGATGAGGATTATCGTTTCTCAGTTTTGTGCGACGATCTGTCGAGCCGTTTATTTGTAATTTGGAAATTTACTTTATATAACGATAGAGCACTTCGTCTAAATGGACATACTAAACCATTAAAGTCCTACGGAAACTGGTTCAATTATAAAAATTATTGATTTGTGAAAATTTTCTTTTAGAAAATACTCCGAATTAACGTGTTCGTTCGTTTTCAATGATGTGTAATAAATCCACTCGGAATACTTTTAATCACTCTTAAATTAATTTATTTCTTATTTATTAAGTCGATTATTCACATATATCGGGATGTTTATGTAACTTGCCTCAAGGAAACATACCAATACCAAGTAGTTTAGATTGAGATTAGAGATCTTAAATACATGATAAAATAAATATATCTTGATAGATAAAAAGTAATAATATTAATTCATAACGCTATTAGAAATATATTTAATATAACCTCATCGGGAAGACATTGGTCAACCATAGGGTCTTCTAGAAACAGTGTGAGTTATGGAATGAGCATCATTATAGATCTAGAACATATAATTCAAATTACTATTCTATTCAAATTACTATACTATTCAAATATAGGAAAAAATCGTGTAAAATTAATTTGCTAATTGAATTCATTTGTCTTTGAATATCAGTATATTCCTGATTAAAAATGGAACAATATTCATTACTCTTATATCTCATTTAAACCCAGTTATTATTTTTCTACCCGTTTATCATCACGTTTCGAAATGAGTGATAACAAACATCATTCCATGAAATAGATATTCTATCTATTTCCTTACACCTGTATGAGTTCCACTCAGGTGTGTATGTGCAATAAATAAATAAATAATTCGTTTGTATTCGTTCGTAAGCTCTCAGGTAGTTAGAGCTATCTCTATGTACTAACATCAGTTCCAATACGAATCTTATTAGAGGAACGCGTGTGCGTGTGCGGTTATCTGTTCGGTTTTGTGATCATGTGAGCCAATAATTGGATAAAAGAAGTTTTTGGTAAAAAATTATCGATAAATGGATGTGATGAGTGGAATAAATTGGAAATAGTATAAAAAATTGTGGAGTTATATGTGTAATCTATCGAATTGGTGATAATAAGGCTCTCGTTATTTTTTTAATAAAATTAGCAATGGAAGATACAAAAGTTAGGAAAATTTTGGGACTAAATATAAATCTGATTATAACAATCCAAAGGCGATCTTGTATATTTTTAAAAAATACTAATTTGAAATTCAACTTAATTTGTTCGTTTTAATTACAGTTATTTATTTTATTAGTAAGCTAATTTTGATGTTTTTAATTGCTCAGAAAAAATTGTAATTTTAAGAAAACCAATCCACAAAACTGAAGCTTAAATTAAACTTATTAAAAATTTCGATTATTTAATAATGCTTTTATATTGGTTAAAAGAAGATTGGTTTAAAAAACAAACGGAAATTTTTAGAGCAATTAATTTATTAAAAAAGTTAAACTTAATCTAGTATGCTCTTATTTTGTTGGAATATATTATTAACTTCCCGTAGGGTAAGTTATTGTAATCGTCCAAAAATCGAAATTGAAAACTTTTGCATTTCTGGACGTTTTGAAGGTTTCTGAACATTTTGGCATACCTCAGAAAAAATGGTGTGTGTGTGTTTTGTGTGTCCGCATTTTTTCGTTCACGTTTTCGGGTGCACGAATCAACCGATTTGAATGATTCAAAAAACATTTCGATTTCTATTGATAGGGGAGATGTGCTGATTAGTTTTGGCAAAGGTAGGTCCAGCAGTTACGGAGATAAAGAGCAAAGAATGCAGCAAATAGAAATTGAGTTTTTGAGAGAACGAAGCATCTGATTTGAATGATCTAAAAAACATTCAATTAGTAATGATTGGGAGAAGTGGTTATTAGTTTTTGGCAAAGGCAGGCCCAGCCATTTCGAAGATACAGAGCTAAATGTGCAAAAAATGGCAGTTTTTGCAAGAACTAAGCGTCCGATTTAAATGTTTCAAAGAACTTTCTGCTTGTTTTAACAAAATAATTTATTCTAAGAAAAAAAAAAATTATTTTATTTTATTTCATTTTTTTTTTTTTGTATATCGAAAATAACTCCGATTTTATTTTTAATTCTGACTAAAGTTCTAATATACTTAAAACAAATAATTTCAACTTTGCAATTCAGTTTATATAATTCTTATAAATATTAGACAATTTTACAATATTTATAATAATCTATTTGAAAACATTCATTATTTCTCGAACATTTCGTTACGGTACGGGAAGTTCTAGCAATTTGCTTTAAGGCACGATGCCATACACCCCACTAGTTTAATTTATCTATTCAATAAATTAAAAGCCATATAGTAATGATTAATGATTAAAGTATATTTTACTAATCTCTAAATTTTAGACAATACATTATTACAACTTTTTATATTTTGATGATAGAAGAAATGATTCTCAGTCTATTGACATTCTAATTTTCAAATCTTCTTATTTTGTCGATTTTTTTGTCACTATTAATGAAAAATGTAGTAGACGAAGGCTGTCTGAGGTGGGTGTCAAACCTGGAACTTCAGATTGAACTCCATAGCTCTTAATGTTTAAAGGTCCCAAAAGGTTACCCAATTCAGTACCCTTTCGTAAAAACTTGGTCTACCAACGATTGGTTTTTAGTTCGACATCCACCTTGGTCAGCTTGATTATGGACCAAACTTATTAATGCAACTTATAATTATTAAGGCAACTTATGTGTTTTGTTTTGATGGCAGAAGAAAAGTGTCAAATACATTAAAAATTTTTAATGTCACTTATATATTTTATTTTCCACTTCAAATCTTATCACTATTAGCGAAAAATATAGTAAAAAAAATTCATTTAATAATATAATTTATAAGTTTTAACATTTCTTCTTAATCTTGCTCGATTTTACGTAACAATAAAAATAAGATAGTAAAACAAGAAACATCAAACATTTTTTTCTTGAGACCTTTTTTATATGACTTTCATTTTGATTTCAAGTAAATTATCTAACCTTACGATAAACGATAAAAGTACTGAAATAATGAAAAAACATTATCTACGCCTATCATTAATCTACCGTAATACTAATTAATTCTGAAACATTAACCCTTTCCACACGGATGCTGCCGCTCCGGCGACAAAATACGTATTAATTCTGCAATTTGCGAGTGAAAAGGGTTAACAACTATATACTGCAAATTATAAGGGATCTTATATGTATCCATAAAGTCCTCTCATATTGTATCTATTCAAAATTGCAAGACGACTACCAATATCATTCTTTTTTTTCTTCTCGTTGTTTCATCTTACAGTAAAATAACGAAGCAATTTCAATCGATAATATGCCTATAAATAAGATTAACTTATATAGACCAATAAGGATAAAAACATAATGAAACGTATAGTCAATATTCACAGCCATGAAATTGTATGAAATTTATTTATTTGACCGCAAAAACTATCTATGATCTAAATTTAAAAGCGATTTAGTGTCGATCTTCTTGAATTCGAAGAAGTATATTTATACTTTTATAGTTTTATTTGAACTCGATTTGTATCATGAAGTAATATGATGCCCGTAATTCGTTTAACTGAAATTTTCAATTTTTAAAATTTACTTGAACTGCTGAATCAGAATCATGGTAGATATTTAGTATAAAAATATTCAGAATAATTCTTGATATTTATTGTTTTAATTTCTGTGGATTTTCTGCTTATATTTGCCAATAATATATATGAAACATTGATTTTCAAATTCTGGAATAGTTTGTGTAATTTATACAATAAGTATATGTTAATTAATATCAAATCCTAGTAAATTTTACTTTTTAGAACATGTTTGATACACGAATAATTACGCTAGATACTATTATTATTTTTCACGATACTAATAAAATTTCCTTGATTTACTACTTACAAACATTGCTTTAAGGAGTATATACAATCATATACATTTTCATGTTATAATAAATATATAAAAGAATTAGAAAATCGAAATTTTTAACTTTTCGTAGGGTAAGTTATGGTAATCGTAAAAAATCGAATCGAATTTTTGCATATCTTTACGTTTCAGAGCTTTTGAACATTTTCGGAAACCTTACAGTTAAAAAAAATGTATGCATGTTTCTGTAAAAAATGTACGCATAAAATTCATATTTTGCAATTATTTCATAAATTCTTTTTAATAATAAAACATTCAAAAAACATTCAAAAAACATTTGTTTTAAGCAAAACGGCAATTTTGAGAAATCGGAGAGTTCGATTTGAATAATTGGAAAAGTATATCACTTGTACTGACAGAATGATAAATTGGTTAACTTTTTGAAAAGGCAGGCCCTGCGGTTTCGAAGATAAAGAGGAAAAAGTTTAAGAAATTGCCATTTTGCGATCATATCATTGATCGAAATGCATATGATATTCTTAGATATTTTAATAATTAGCGAAGGGTTTAGTGGCTTCAAAATTTTGAAAAAAAAAATTAAATTTAAAAAAAAAACACCATTTTCAAAAAAGTATTTTTTTTTTTTAATTTTTCAAATGTTTTTAAAATTTTCAACAATTAAAAAAAACAAAATTTTAAAGCTTTCAAAATTTCAAATTGCAGTTCAGGAGACAGGAGACAATTTGCCTTTAGACACGATCTACCACCACTAGTTCTAATTAATTAATAATCATAACTATTAACTACTTATTGGAAAATTTTGATTTGAGACATTTGATAAAATATTGTTAGTGATCTTAAAAAGTCACAAATATTCAATTTTTGTAACATTGAATTGTAATTTTCTGTTACCACTATTTCAAAAGAATTAATTTTTTTTATTAAATTGAAAATGCAAAATATGAGCACGTTTTAATTCAATAAAATAAATTTTTCGAGCGCATTAAGTTTATAAATGTATAAAATATATAAAAAATCATGCAGAAACTCTTTAAACTATTGATGGAATTTATAAACATGGTCTTAGAATTGTTGGAACATTTGATGCATTATTTAGATTTTATGAATTTAAATTTTAATTTATATATCTACATACATTTGTATATTCTCACACATTTATATATTTACACACACATTTTGAAATTCAGAGATTATATATAGAGTAGGGCGTGGCACAAAGGTCCAATTTGATTTTGAGCAGTTATATTGCGAGAACTAAACCAATTTTCTCACAACAAATAACACATATCAAACAAACAACTATTTAACTATGTTCAGTAAAATTTCTAGCTAATTCATTATTGCAGAAATGATTTTTTTTGCCAGTTTACAAAAATTATTACCTACTTTTTTTTACCCCATAGACGGGGTAAATTCGGATGAACATGGGACAAACAGATCTAATGTGTTATTATAAATTTTGAAGGTATTTACCGAAATAATAGCTACATCATTCATTGCAAAATATATTTTTTATGCGTACGTTTTTTACAGAGATAACATTGCATATAACCTTGATCTGGTATTTCGTCAGCAATATTCATAAGCAGATTTGGAATAACTATTTATTTATTTATAGTAAAATTGCTTTTTATCAACTCAATTTACATTTTTATTCACAATTTTTTATTGTTCACACCTTTCACTGGGTAAATGTTCAGTTGGTTCTTTGTACCAGAGAGAAAATCTGTTGAATGTAACTTGTAAATAATAATACAGCTTATGAAACAATTAAATTACGCAATCTTAAAAATTATATTAAGATGTCGTCAACTAAACAGCAGTGCTCATAACCAAAAAAACCAACAACATAAGAAAATACTTTTGATATGGATTTTTAGGCATTGCCGTTTATCTCCTGGTAGGAACGTCGTAAGCATCAAGGTTATGGCTGGTTATACATCCTTTTCCCTCTACTTTCAAATATTATTCTAAAATTCTAAACTTTACTTGTATTTGAGATGCTGGGCTCCTTTTCCCGCGGACCTTTAAGCCCCGCTCTATCCTATATATATACAAATTACCTATGTTCGTTTGCATATAAGTATTGTGTGTGCATTGAGGAGTACATGGTAATGAAGTAAAAGTTTTTTTTTCTCGCAGAGAAGCGCGTGATGTCGACTGTAAACAATCTGAATGCATCTAATTAGAACATAATTATTACTGTAATTATCATGTACATACATACATACATATGCATGTTTGTCTTTGTATCTGTTTAATATTGGAACAAATATACATAAATGCATAAACATAGATATTATGTATGAATGAGATTTCACAACGGAATAATAGAAACTGTGAGCACGAATTTCCATTCGAGATGGGAAGAAGATTATTAATGGCAATATCAAATTATTATCTAATATTTAGTATTTAATAAGTTATATTTTTTTATTTTGCTAGTTTTTCAAACATTATCTTCAAATTTATTAGGACGATTATAACATATTTCATGCAGTTTATGGAACTTAGCTTAAGGGTGTATTCTAGTGTAAAAAAAAACTAGTGGTGTATGTCATCGTGCCTTAAGGCAATTTGCTGGAACTTTCCATACCGAAAAACATTTTTTTTTAAACTTTAAATTTTTTTGAAAATTTTTGAAACATTTGTTTTTTTTTTGTATTTCGAATATTTTTGAAAATTTTGAACACTTTTTTAAAGCAACCGCGCTGCATAGCTAATTAAGAGTCGACATATCAAAGCGCGTAAGCGCCGCGTATTCGTCCAAAGTGTAAACATTGGTGCGGAACCCATATGAATGTATACAAAATTGATACTTATTATTATAATCTTTTTAAAAGATCTTATAATACGATGTACATATGTCTAATGATCATTTTTAACCGCCAAATGTTTTATATTTTTTACTTTTTTCTATGAATCTTCGGAGACGCTGGCCCTGCGTTCACAAAAATGGCCCTTCGTTCACTAATTGTTTATTTCTTCAATATAAGTAAAATGTTTTTTAAATTATTCAAAGCGGGCGCTCGGTTTTCTAAAAAAAACTGCTATTTTTGCACTTTTTGCCCCGTGTGTTCTAAACGGCTAGACCTGCCTTTGCCAAAAACTAATCAGCACGTCTCCTTATCAGTAGGAATCGAATGGTTTTCGAATTATTCAAATCGGTTGATTCGTGTTCGTGGAATCGTCGACGCAAAATTGTATCCGCACACACATTTACATCCATTTTTTCTAAGGTATGCCAAAATGTTCAGAAACCTCTAAAATGTAAAGATATACAGAAATTTTCATTTTAGTTTTTTTGTGATTACTATAACTTACACTACGGGAACTTGAAAAAAAATTTTTTTGTAGCATATTTTTTAAGTTTATTTATTTAAGTCAGTATATTTATTTAAGAATACTCGTACATATGTGTATGAGAGGATTTCTTAAAATTTAAATTGTTTTTGGTGATATAGATCATTGGCTTTAGTAATTTTCTTCTGTTTCCTCGCTTTTGCGAAACTTCAAACGCCTTTTTCTCTGTCTTTTTCAATACGATGCCCACGACTTCTCGAGTTCTACAAAATCTCTTCAGTGAATAAGTTTTAGTAGAACTAAATAAAACTAACGTGAATACAATTCACTTTAAATTTTCAGAGAATCTTCTTTATAGACCCTGGCATATAGTAGTCTCGTCCTCAAATTTAAAATTTTGCTAATAAAAAAAAAAATCGTGAACCTCGAAAATTGGCAAGTAAAATAATCCTTTTCTTCAAACAGTCGCCAATTTGTCATATTCTTCAGCTTAATTCTAGTATATGCCATTGCGACATCATTCTAGATTAATTATATATTTTTTTCATTTCGGATTATTGGGCTGAAATCATGGCATGATTACTTGTCAATTTTTTGGGACCCCCCACTTCAACTACTGCTAATTTTTGAAAATATTAAATTTTTGTCTTTAGTTTTGTACTATTGTAACATTGATGAATATATTATAAACAATTATAGTAGAGAAATTGATTGCCTCTTTTTTACTATGATTTAATACTATGATAATAGGTAATCTACACTCGATTACCCTTTAAGTCAAAATGTCACTTATACCCAATTTCTAGCGCGAATTGGATTTTAGGTACGGAACTTTAGCATGTGACTTTGGCAAAAAGATAGAACATGTTTTGATTAGAACAAACACTATCAGTGATAAGATATTTTTTGTGTTTTATTACACTCTGATAACGATTTTATACTGCCTTTATCAGGAGGTGGATTTATACTGTTATACGTGTTATGTATATATATATATATATATATATATATAATATGAGATCATACTTTTTATCACCATTATCTAATTAGCAAAGTGATTACAACAAAGGTATTGATTTTTTGTCAGAAGTATTTTTAAAATACAAGTTGAAAAAGCATTGTTATTTTTATTGTTCTATTGTCAAAAAAAGATTCATTATTAAATATTTGATTATTATTCAAATATTTTCCTAAAATTTAGTTGTAATTAATATATAACCGAAGTGAATTCTTATTCTAATCATTTTATTGTGATTTATTTAAATCAATTTGGTTTTTAGTGATTTTTAGTGATTTTTTCTTAAATTATTTATTATTTTGTTAGGGTACATACATAAAATTAAGAAAAAATTAAACATAACTGGTTTATATTATAATTCATGAAAATAATCTCATAAATAAAAATACAAAATAGTAAATTAATAGCAACTGTTTATAATTATATTGATTCAATCTAGCTCACATGTGATAACTAAAATTAAATAAAAAAACAGCTATTGGATATTACTATGCTTCCTATCAAGATTTAACCAATTTCCAATCAAAAATTCAAAAAGTGAGACAAGTAGTCTTTATAATTTTTTTGGTATCTATTTTCTATGCCATCTCGCGACGAACCTCCAGAAGAAATGCTTACATTAAGTTTTTGTGCGTGGATGATCAGTAGATCTCTACAAATGGGTTTGCCTGACGAAGTTCAAAATCGTTCAAACGAAAAGTCTAACGAACAAAAATCAGAGAATGCCGAGTTCAGACCAAATTTGCTCAAATCTAACTCGCAACTCGTGATCTCCAAAGATTCTGGAGGTCTGACCAAAGTATTAGACAAAACTGGCGCAAGTACACCTAAAATTGCAGTTGAAGCATCTGGAAACGGATATGTTAAAGATAGCAAATTGGATTTTGAAAGGTCTCAAAGTTATGATGCTCAAAAAGCTAAAGAAGTTATGAAGGGAAATACATTTCAAGGCATTAGTAAAAAGACTTATCTAGATCAAAGTATATCCACACCTAATTTTCTGGATGAGAATGTTTACAATAAATTTATGAAAGTTGAATCAAAATATAAAAGCAGCTCACAGGATTCTACTGATGGTCCAAAATTCTATGAAGGTGTTGGTTTGTACAAAAAGGGAACAAGAACTTCTGCCAAAAGCTTTGAAAAGCCAGACAATTTTTCTGAAATTAAAAATTCCTTCGAAAGTAGAAATATAAGCGTTGGAAGTGATGATGTTTTTTCTAAAACTCCTGTGTTAGATGACATACAAATTAGTGCTGGTACTTTAGTAAAAGACTTCGAACAAAGATCCAAAAGTGAATCACATGTGCTCAAAAAACCTGAAGAACACTGTAGAGCTTCCGATGAAACATCAAGAATTATTGCTTTATTTGAGGCGAAAGCAAAAAATGATGATGGCAAGAGTATTGCGAAAAGAGATGTTGACAATTCGAATAAAACTAATAGGATTTTTATTCTATTAGAATCAGAATCCAAACATAATATGGATAATAGTCTGCCAATAGATCAAAATGTTTTAAACCACGATGTATCAAACTATACAACTAAAGCAGCTGTTAATTCAGAAGAGCCGCCTAAAGTTCTTAAAGATCTTCCTGAAGTACAAGTGGATACCAAAAAATTAGCAGAAAAGTTTGAAAATAAATTACCAAATGAGGTTGATAGCTCAGAGCAGAAAACCAAAATTATTGAAGATTTTCCTAGAGAATGTATTAACGCCAAGAAATTAGCAGAAAAATTTGAAAATAAATTAGCAAATGGCGTGACAGTTTCTAAAAGTTGGGACGCCAGTTCTTGGAAGGCATTAGCAAATGATAGCATTGCAACTCCCACAGATCTTTCAAAATTAATTAAGAATTCTGAAGTGAATGATGACAGTATTGAATTATCACCTCGTATTGATGCTTCAAATAATAAAAATATAATTGAGGCAAAGGTTATAGTTAAAGATCAATTGATACCAACAGATACCACATCAACGCATTCCGCTTTAGAAAATGATCATTGCCAATCCAAATCAGAATATACAAAATTTGAAGCCTTGCGTAGTAGGCAATTTAATGCGTTGTCCAACAGACAAACCAAATATAAAAGTTTTAATGCCATACCAGAATCATCTTCTAGTTCTGCAAAACCAGATAATGTACAAAAATTGAAGAGTAGTTTCGAAAACTTAGCACTTGTCGAAAATGACCAAAAACAAAAATCAACTGTCAAAAATGATTCAAGTTTTATGACACATGGTGATCATACGCAATTTCAAAATGTCATTAACAGTTCTGTTTCTAAATTGAGCAGTAAATTTGTGCAACCAAAAAAGGAAAATGATAAATTAGTTTTAAATCCCGCAAATAATTTGGTCAGTCATGTGTCGAAAAGTACAAAATTTGTAGAAAATAGTGAGCAAAATTTAACCAGTGGTAAATTAACACATTCTGAAAAAATTACATCCGATGTTTCTTCTTCAAATGAAGTCTTCCAAAATTTTCCAGAAAAGTTTCAATCAAAATCAGGCGAAGTAATAAGCAGTTCTACCAAAGAACAAGCGTATATTTTCAAAATTAATCAATTCCAAGATGCTAATTTGGACCAAAATTATCATAAAGTTGAGAATGACCCTATGGAGATCAAGTTGACTCCAGACTTAGTGAAGAATTTGAAAATCAGTTTCGAAAAACCTAACTTAACCCTAGATTTAGCAAAAGATGATGATCAGGTAAAGAAAGAGGTTGAAAAGGTGGATGTGCAAACCATAGCTGATTTATTTGAAAACTCGAAGATCCCGGTCAGATTGCAAAAGCACACTGATCACTTAGATGGATTGAATTTGCATCAAGGTTCTGTAAAGTATATGAAGAATAATTTTGAAAAAGCAACATCGCCAGTTTCACAAAATCAAAAAGCAATTTCTGAAAAACCTAAAACTTCTTTGGTGCGATCCATGAGTGCAAGATATGAAAGAAGATCAAAAGGCATGGAGGCAGATCTTTTAGACATTGATGATTCAATATGGAGTACGGTAACGGATGGAGGCGACTGTATTGACAAAAATGTGGCAAAGGATGAGAAATCTGGTGAAATTAGGGATACTGGTGATAAAATTTTTGGTGAAGATGAAGTGTGCACAGTGAATGTTAAAACAGCTAGTAAATATTTCGAAAATTTCAAGGAAAACGAAAATGATGGGTGTAAACTTGATCGTGTTCCAATTGTCGATATGGGTGATGTTGTGGATTCCTTTGAAGAGGTTAGTTTCATAAAAATTTACTAAATTATTAAAGAATAATTAATTATAATTTTTCGGGCGGAGAAAGATGTATTAGTGATAACAAACAAGTTTTTTTAACATACTTCAGTCCAGTTATTAGAAATAAAACTGAATTATATTTAAATAAAATAACAGGCTTCCATACGTTTGGTGTCCCAATTTGGCTCTTATTTTCCAGTAGACTATAATATACAAATAATATAATAAATATTTAAGATTTATAAAACCACCAATAATAAAATATATTATGCAATAAACTAAACTATAATGCAAGAAATAATAGAATACAATTAAAAAATATATTTTTAACTTATTACATTAATTTTATATCATATTTTATAACTGTCGTATTAACATTTTTTTAAAACATTCTTAAGTTTTATTTTTAGTTTGGATGTCTGTTAAAAACACTTTGTTTTTAATTCGAAATAAAGTGAATCAAAGTTTATTTCTGAATGCTTATAAAGAGATAATTTTTAGTTAATTTCTAAACCTTCCTCTTTTTTTTCAAAAAAATTATTAATTTTTTTTTTATTCTTGTTTCGGGGATATGGGATGTCCTCTTCTTCAGGAACTTTAGTATATTTTATATTGAACTTTTGCATAGAATTTTGTTTATGATATTAATTTTAGAACTCAAGCCTTCTTTTGACTTTAAAAAAATATTTGATTAATTCATTAATTTTATTTTTATTAATTTATTTCATTATGCATTTCGGAGTTATGGGATGTTTCCTTCCTTAAGAATTATGAAACTTTTTTTTAAATTAGGCACTTATTAAAAATCAAATTAATAATTTTGCTAAAATTATATTTGAAAATACGTCGAATTATGGATGTTTATATTTGTGAATAGTAAAAACTTTTAATATTTATACAAAAATAATTTTAATACTTTTACTAGAAGTTTTAAATTTTATTTTAGGTTTAAAACTACTAGTTATAGTAAATTGTGTATGAACTTTTCTGTCAACAAATAGATTTCAGTAACTTTCCTAATTTTTTTTAAACCATTTTTATAATTATTGTTCCTAATTTTGATTCAATATTTCTAGTTCAAAATATAAAACTTATTTATTTCACTGAATAGACGATAAGACTTACATTTATCGGAACGTGAATTGTATCGGTTATCACAAAAAACACATTTTTCCATAAACAACCAACTTTATCTTAATCCTACACACTACTCTAACCGGATATCAAGAGTTGATTCTCAAATCGCTATTCGTTAAAAACTTTCATGGATTTCATTCTTTGGCCAATCATTTTACTCGGAACGGAATTTTGTTATAAAATTTCTTATGTATGTAGCCTGCATTTATTTCAACATTGCAATATAATGCAGTTTTAACTTAAGCGTGTGTTCTTGATGCGTTAATTGGTTTGTTTTAATTACGTAATTAAATGCGTAGACCAATAGCAACTAATAGAACGTCATGAAGTAGTTCTCTGGTATAGTTTGTGTAGATTATATTGTTTGTGCATTGTTGAAAAGTAAAATGAAGAGTTTTAAACCGTTGAGGAAATAGTGTGTACCAGAAGTCTTAGTTATTTGAAATTATTTTTCAATTATTTCGAACAGTTTCAGTAGACAGGATTTTTTCTTAGAAAAATATGCGACAGTGTTAGTGTTTCAAAATTATGTAAAACTCATCAAAGTTTAATTTATAATTATTATTTGGAGTCAGCTGCTAACATGGATTCCGAAGTAAGATTTTTCTAATTTACTTATTTTTTATATAAATTGCAGACATATATATTTTAAGTTTTTTTTTGCTATACAAATGTAACATATGATCAAAATGCTGCTTATTGCTTCCTATTTTAACTAGAAATTACTGCAATTGGACTCCTTAGTTAATTAGAATTTTTTTTCCAACCATAATATTAAAACTGTTTGCTGTTCTAATATATCTTGATTGGTACACCACCATTTGGATTTCCTTATCTGATAAGTAGAATCAACTAATAAA
Organism: Ctenocephalides felis; assembly: GCF_003426905.1. Classification (NCBI taxonomy): domain Eukaryota; kingdom Metazoa; phylum Arthropoda; class Insecta; order Siphonaptera; family Pulicidae; genus Ctenocephalides; species Ctenocephalides felis. The sequence continues at coordinate 60,923,223 of NW_020536999.1, forward strand.
AAAACAGATTTCCACAGAACCATTTTTTCTATGATTTTATATCATCAACAATGGATGTACATACATAAAACTAATTTCGACATTTTATTTCTATTGGAGATGGCATATGATCAAAAGGCCAAATCTCTAAAGTAAACAATAAAGAATCTCTAAAAAAAAATTTTTTTTTGTGCTTTGCGTTTCAAGATTAATACATCTGAATTATACTCTTTATTGATTTATACGTTTCGATCTACATCGTGGCCGTCATTCGGTCCAAAATCAATTGAAACAGACTACAGTTTACTTGTTAAAAACCTATATTATAGAAACCCTTGATTATAGAAATACGAGAATTTAGGATTATTTTAAAATTATGCATATTGTATAAAAGTAATCAAAGTAAAATTTTCAAATTCAATGTGCTTTTAGTTGTGTTGATTGATTTCTTAGCTGAAGGGCCAGATAGATTTTGTGACTCTTTTAACCAGACTGCCCTTTTATTCCTGAAGACTTTCATTGATCTTAAACCTGAAACCCATACTACTATGCATCGTTATCAGATGTAATAGTTTTGACATAAAGATTTTCCAATATATCAAAAAGTTTTATCTTAAACCAGTGATTTCCAAATTGGTCTGTATGGAACCCCAGGGGTCCATAACAACTTTCAAAGGGTCCACGCCAACAAAAAGGAATTATGGAGATACACGATAGTGAATTACAACACACTTTATTAAAATCTATTTTATTATTATTATTAAGTCAATTAATAAATGTCTTAACTTGGATTAGTATCTTCACTTTAAATGTTTAATACTAAACGTTAGTATAAATACAAATTTATAAAAAAATCGATATGCTCTAAAAATGGGGGTCAATGCAAAGTCTAAGGGATCCAGACACAAACTTGTTTGGGAACCTATACTATAGACTATAAAGAATTTGGCAGAGGGTGTCAAATGTATTTTTTGCAAATTTGAGGAAACTGAGGCCTTGTTGCTTTTTGCGAAATTTATAAATGTGCTCGTTCGTTCTCTTTATTTATCTGTTTAGAAATTAGAAAACGTCTTTTAGTATTAAATAATATAGACAGTTATCTACAAAAATAAAAATAAGTGTCATCTATAGATTCTCTTTAACTCGAATATAACCAAAAAGGTAAAGAAAGGTTGACGAAAATCACAGGACGTTAACTTCAAGTTAATTTTGTATAGTGATTCAATTTGCCATCTCAAGCTTATTTTATAAAAAATTTTACTTATACTAATTTATTTTGATAATATACATGTTTTTAATATATATTTTTAATTATATATGTAGTTATCAAAAATTATGAGAAATTTTCTTGTGAGTTAAATAATTGTGGATAACGTCATTATTAAATCTGATTCAAATGTTACTATTTAAAAAAAAAAATCCACTGTAGAAGTAGCATTGTGTATATCTTTTTTCTTAATAAAGTCTGCTATTTTTACAAGTAATGTATCATATACGTATGCAATTCGACATAAAGTTTTTATATAAAAGGCCTAAATCAGTGTTTTCAAACGTGTGGGACCAATGCTCCAGGGGAAACAATTTTCTTGTTAAGGGGCCAATTTAAAAATGACACTTTTGGTTTGGTACTAGATAACAGTGACAAATTTAACAAAAATGCAATTTAAAAAGTGCCATCTAAAACTTAATTCACTCCTGTAAATTTAAATAATTAGTTCTAGTAATAAAATTAATTTTATTTCTCCTGAATAGATATTTCAAGTAAGCTAGAATTCGAGTTGAAGAGACCTTTCAATGAATTTTTGCATTTATAGCATCATGCGCTGTAGCCTGATTATTTTTTACCATCAACTATTAACGTGCCTTGTTTATTTTTAATTATTATTATTATTATTTTTATTATTGTGCATCTTTTTGTTTGAAGCATGTGCCTGCAATTGAATGTGTTTTTATTTGCATTTTGCCAGAAACAAAATTACTGTATTGAAAGCTCTAGACAGAATCAAGAGGCCAACCTGAAGAATCATCAAACAGGACAAAAACCACCACCCGTTATTAACACGGGAGTTTCAATAAAACAACTGGTAAGTGTATAGAAAAATTAAATAAAAAATGGGGTTTTATTTCAAATTAACTTTTTGTTTTTCATGTTACATTTAAAAACATTTATATGTTAGTTCATTTTCATTCATTCATTCATTAGGTCATTTTATGTTTATGTTTCATATTTGTGTTGTCCAAGGATCGTTTAGGTAGATTTGATTAAAATTAGAAAAAAGATTAACTAAACTATTTTTTTTTAGTAATTTGGAATGATATATAATTTTTTTGCATTATTGATCACATATATATTTATCATATTTTTATACGAATATTGATAAAATCTTACGAGGCCTAATTATTTAAAATCTACAAATTTTTCAATAAAATAATTCTTAGTTTGGGTGTAATTGCTCTAGTTGCTAAAAAATTTATTAGATATTTCCGACCTGCAAAATTTTTCATTTACTGTTATTCTAACCCATTTTTTTTTTCTAAAAAATTTTTTTTAATTCATTATTTATTTAAATCAAACCAAACTTAAGAATCATTTAAAAAAAATTTTTTTTTCATCTGGTCATAATATCTCAAGTTTTCAGTGGAGACAATTATAAATAAATAACTTCTTTTAAACATAAAATTATTGATATTTCTTTTACTATAATTTAAACAGTGGTCGACAAACGTACTAGCGAAAGAGCTCAATATGACAATATGTAAAACAAACCAAAAAAACAAAAATCAGCAAACGCTAGTTTTTCAGCTAATCGTAAGTCAAAAATATTATTCCAAGCGTTAAAAATGATCATGACATTCTTCTTGAAGGCATTTAAAGCAGACAACTCAGGTAAATCAGCTTTTACCTCAAAATTGACGAATTTTACGCAAATACACAATTATCACCATTCAGTAATTTTAAATTCAGTAAATGCATTTTTGAATTGCAAACACACTTTGCAAGAAAAAATTCTCTGCTGAGTTGAAAACCCAATCGTTTTCAATTTATTTTTACTTCACTTTGATTTTTTCAAGTCCAGAAAATTGATTGAATTGATTCAAAAATCCTTCTCAAGGAAAAATGCTTTGATTTTCCGAAGTTGTCTTTTGGCAGCAACCATATCTTTTTATGAAGCAAAAAATCAGTAAATTACTCCCCATTTCAAATAAACATTCCATGAATTGGTGTTGATTGAGAGCTCGAGCTAAAATGTCTTTGATAACGGTAATCATTTTAATACCATATATTTACAAATTTCATTCTAAAATGCTTGCGCACAAAGCGCTTCTTAATGAATGATACAATGGTGAACAAGATTCTCTTGATTAATTCTTTCTTTCAAAATACTAATAAATTCATTAAAATCTTATGATTTATTACGAATTTATCGACGACCCTAGACTCAATTATAATTATACACATATGTTCTACATATATTCTTTATTTGTTTGATCTATGAGTGATCTTGATCTTTATATTTTTCAAATACATTACAAGCATCATAAAGTTCTTCTTTAGAGTTTTAATGAAACTAAGCTCTTAGAAAAGCGAAATTTGTGTCGCATCTTTTAGGGGGCGTCCATTAATCTCGTGGTCGATTTTTTAAGAATTTTTTGACCTTCCCTCCCCGTTGGTGATACGTGGTAATATCCAAAATTGCCCATTTTTTATTTTTTTAAATAAATATTTGGATTTTTTTAAAAATCTGGTAAAAAATAAATACACGTTATATCTTACTATACCTTTCCTCCCCCACATGTTATTTTGTGATGTTTTGTCAAACCACCCGCCTCCCCTTAAGAACCTCACGTGATTAATGGACTCCCTCTTACGTAAAACCAGTAATCAATGCCAGAGTCATTCTAAAATACGAAAAGACATCGGAGCCATTTTTGCCGATCACTGTTCTAAGGTTTTTTTTTAATACTAGTCCAGTTTATTATGTAAATAATATGGTTACATATTCTTCTATAGCCTTCCGTCCGACCTACCAAACACCTAGCCCAAGGTCTTCACGCGCCTTAACTATATTCTACTGTAAAGTTACCCTTCTTTTAATATCGCTCTTCAAAATGTTACTATAAGTGTAATAGTCATTTTTGGTTATCAGTTTTACCCATCCTATTAGGCATTAAGTAGTTCAAAATAATTGGCACTGAATCGATGCATTTATAAATAAAATATAGGTGAAGTTGTTCCAATGTTGTATTGACATCTACGCTATTTGGACCATCATCCAAGCACCATAGATATAGCTTTTTGATAGTTTCGTGACTTCCAACACACTACATAAAGAAAAAATGATTTATCAAAATAAAATTGATGCACCGAGATTCCAAAATACCATTTGGGTTACTGGAGACATAACATGGCTATGTTTTCTGAAAATTGGCCAATTAATGTTAATAAAAATGTTATACAAATTTTGGGCAAGTTCAAATCATTTATGACCACTATGGGGCCAATTCTCTGATAGAATAGAATTGCAATGGTAACGTTTATGACAGGGTCTATATTCGTATGAATTGTTAGTAACGAGCGGTCAAAATCCTATGTATTTGCTGTGCGATCAGGCGTTATACACATTAAACCTGACTTCACGTATGTGTTGTCACAGTGACATCAGACAAGTGCACTTATGATAAAATTGATATTTGACGTTTGTGCATTTTGTAGGTTAGATTTTATGTGTGAAATGTCTAATCGCACAGAAAATACATAGCTTTTTGACAGTTCGTAATTACTAGGGTTTATCGGTTTTCAAAAACCGGTTTTTTGGCGAAAATTATGGAATTTCAAAACCGGTTTTTTAGTGAAAAAAGTCGGTTTTCACTGTATAAATGGAATATGATAAATATAGCCAAATATAAAAGATAGATGAAAGCGTTTTGATTCTTGAACTCATATCGTTTCAATAGCATTTGATATCTTATCAGTCTTCAATGGTTCCCAGAAAGGTTTTGTATATAATAATTTAGAGTTTTATACCAGTGTATATAATTAATTATTAATATTATATATATAATTAATTAATTATATATATATATATATATATAATTAATTAATTTGAATCTGTGTGGCTTCTTCTTGAAGAAGTAACTTGCTCTACTCAAACTTAAAAAAAAGAGTTTTAAACCAAAGAAGCCACAAATAAAAGAACAAAAAACTTAGAATTATTATATAAGACTTTAAAAACAATTAAGCATAATTTGGTCGCAAGTATGAGGGTATTTTCTATTTCAGGAAATTTTGTGAGTTATCAGAGGACACGTTTAAGTAGCAATTCGATAGACGTTCCCAATTTTTTTAAAATCATATTTTATTAAATAAAAAACAATTAGAATGTTTAAAATTAATTAATTAAAATTGCTCGGAACAGAAATAAAAATTTACCTTATTTGTTTTTAAAACTAAAATTGATATTAACAAGTATGTATCAACATGTATCTAATATTTTTTTATTTAAAAATGTATTATTTTTATTTATTCGAAATCTTTCCTTTCACTATCATAAAATATTTTCATTCTTATAGGTAAAAATGATGCATAAATAACGAATAATTATTTTCAAAGTTATTTAATCAAGATAAACTATTATTTTTAGTTCTACTAATTAAAATTAAAATAATTTTGTTTACTATTTATAAAATTGAACAATAAATAAATTCAGTCAAATACTATTCTAAATTACACTAGGGTTTGGGCGTGTTTCCATACAGAATTGGCCCCACCCTGGTATTTAAATAATTTTGATGCCAATTTGTAGGTATTTTCGAGAAAATCCGATATACCAAATTTCAAATCCGTAGCTCATCATTTGGCCGAGATATCATTGAAAATGTGTGAAAGTGGCCCCTTTTTTCAAAGTCGTTTTATGTCGCAACTATGAAAGATATCGACAAACAAATAACGGGACTCTATTCACATCGGTGTGTACTATATTATTGATAACAAATATTGTTTAATAATTATTTTTTAGTGCATGAAAAATTGAAAATAATGTTTTGTTTTGAATTTTCCGGTAGTGTGGTTGTTTGGACTAATTTTTAATTGGCATCATTAGAAAGACTATTGAATTTTCTTTTAGTTTGCAAAATTTAGTTTTATTTCACGTGGTAGAACACATTCAAAAATAGGAAAAACCTGAGCAAGTACACGCTCGCGCTCATATACCCGTGTAGCACCCGTGTAAGTCGTCTCTCATTCGCAATGACTAGCAACAGCATTGCTCGCCGCGCATCGTGATAAATTAAAACATTTTTCTAATAAAACACAAAATATTGTATATGTATAATAATAACTATATTTTTATTTAATTAAATATATATTATTTATGTATTGCACAAGTATATTATTTAATCATCTTTAATAATTAATTAATTAATTATTACCTATTAATTAATTATTAATTATTAATTCATTATTAATTATTAATTAATATTAATTATTAATTATCACTAAATAAATAAAAAATATACATAATAATAGTATATCGGTATATGATTTCTATTCATGCTACAGCAATGTATAGAAACGCAAGTATACTAATAAGTTAGTCTGAAAATATTTTAAATAATATCTTGAAGTTTTTTTTAAAATTAAATAATATATAAAAATATATTGAATAGAATATCTCTACCTATAAATACTCATAATAATTGTTGAACTACTGTACTATTGTGTATCATCCTTAATTAAAACGATTTCGCGGCATTATTAATTGTATTATGGTAATAACTAAATTATACACTAATCAAATTAAATTGCCACTAAAATATAAGAAAAGTGCAAAATCAAAATCTGGTACAAAAGTGTAGAGTTCCCAAACACCACACAAAAATTAAAAAAAAATCATTATTTATTTAATAATTATCGAAAAGTTTGTGATTAGTTAAATTCCAGAATTATATTAATTTTATGCTGTCTGCATTTTGTTATCTTATGTGTGGTTTTTGCCGCGAAAGTTCAAATTTCGTTCTAATTAAGGATTATGCACAATAGTATTGTAGTTTATAACAATTATTATGAGTATTTATAGGTAGAGATATTCTATTCAATATATTTTTATATATTATTTAATTTTAAAAAAAACTTCAAGATATTATTTAAAATATTTTCAGACTAACTTATTAGTATACTTGCGTTTCTATACATTGCTGTAGCATGAATAGAAATCATATACCGATATACTATTATTATGTATATTTTTTATTTATTTAGTGATAATTAATAATTAATATTAATTAATAATTAATAATGAATTAATAATTAATAATTAATTAATAGGTAATAATTAATTAATTAATTATTAAAGATGATTAAATAATATACTTGTGCAATACATAAATAATATATATTTAATTAAATAAAAATATAGTTATTATTATACATATACAATATTTTGTGTTTTATTAGAAAAATGTTTTAATTTATCACGATGCGCGGCGAGCAATGCTGTTGCTAGTCATTGCGAATGAGAGACGACTTACACGGGTGCTATATGAGCGCGAGCGTGTACTTGCTCAGGTTTTTCCTATTTTTGAATGTGTTCTACCACATGAAATAAAACAAAATTTTGCAAACTAAAAGAAAATTCAATAGCCTTTCTAATGATGCGAATTAAAAATTAGTCCAAATAACCACACTACCGGAAAATTCAAAACAAAAAATTATTTTCACTTTTTCATGCACTAAAAAATAATTATTAAACAATATTTGTTATCAATAATATAGTACACACCGATGTGAATAGAGTCCCGTTATTTGTTTGTCGATATCTTTCATAGTTGCGACATAAAACGACTTTGAAAAAAGGGGCCACTTTCACACATTTTCAATGATATCTCGGCCAAATGATGAGCTACGGATTTGAAATTTGGTATATCGGATTTTCTCGAAAATACCTATAAAATGGCATCAAAATTATTTAAATACCAGGGTGGGGCCAATTCTGTATGGAAACACGCCCATACCCTTTGCGGATAAATTACAGAATATTCAGCAAAAATTTATTTTCTATATAAAATTCGAAAACCGGTTAAAACCGGTTTTTAAGTTAAATTAAAATTCGAAAAACCGGTTATCTGAAATGTCGGTTTTTTGTATAAACCCTAGTAATTACCAATTCATACGAAGATAGACCCAAAACATAGCATCACCATAACGTTTCTATTTTATCCTGGCTCCTTTGGCTCTAAGATATTACCATCATCTCATCTCATTCATTTTCATTCAATCGTTTATCATGATTCAATTCTAAACCGCACCATCCCGCGCGTCGCCGTTATTATTAGTGTCACAGTTTTGGCGACCCGACGCCGGTGGCGACACGCGAGCCGAGGCGCCATCCCGTCACCGTGGTCACTGTCACTCCGTCGAGAATTCAAACTGTAGACGCCGTGACGACAGTGACGTCTCCGCGCGAACGACAGAGGAACTTCGACGTGAGTTTTTACCATAACATGCACTTGACGAGACGATAGAATTGCAGGAGGATGTAGTTGATTCTGGCACAATTAGGGAAATTTGACCATTTTTTGTTATTTAATATAGGCGTTTAGTTTGGTGTTTTGACATTTTGAGGTAGAATATTTTTATAAGTGACTATCGATTAGATTTGATAAAAATATTGCGGAAATAATGATTTTAAACACTTATACCTATAGGGAAGTACGGACAATATGGCATGGTGTTTTGTTTTTTAATGTTATTTATTTGATCAATGATATTATAATCAGTCTCGATTGTTTTTACTCATCTTAGATTTATTGACAACCAGTAGCATAGACTATTAATCAAGTAGGCGCTATAATTGTTATTAAAGAAAAAAGCAACTAATTATAAAAGCTATTTTGTCCCTATAGTACGGACAGAATGATATGTAAGGTAAAAGTTGATAAATAAATCGTTTGTTTATCTATAATATAAAAATAAATCGCAAAATGTGTTGGTAAGCGCATAACTCAACAACGCCTGGACCAATTTGGCCAATTTTTTTTTAAATGTTCGTTGTAATTCAAGGATGGTTCTTACGGCGAGAAAGAATCGAATAATTGCCGGAAAACCCCTAAAAACAGCCCTTTACTTTTTCACATACAAACGTTAGTATTTTCATATTTTTGCCATCGGATACGGAATATTTACTCAAGTCAATGGTCTGAAATTTTTTACTGTGCTCCAATTCGTATGAAATTTTGAAATTAGGTTTATCTTATTCTCAAGTTCAAAAGTGAAAATAATTTAGACTCCTTTGCCATTTTCCCGGGGGGTGGACATTCCTCTCAGTGGTGTAATTTCTTTTTTTTTTTCAAAATAACGTCGGATATCGCTAAAAGAACTAATAAGAAAAAAATGTTTTATAATGTTTTACAAAAAAGCAAATACTCATCATTTTATTAAAAGCAGCTGTACATTTAAGATCCATATGGGTGGATGTATATACATTTCGGTATAGACTGTAGTGTAAAAAAAACATAATAATTTTTAATTAATTGATTAATAGCAGTATAGGTTATTTAAAAAAATTGGAACTTTTGAATAGTAAAGTAAACATAAGTACAGGACAACGTCTGTCGGGTCATCTAGTTTATTATAAATCTCAAAGGAAACAAATCATATATCATAATCAACCTTCGCCGAGCTCAAACCGTGAGTATAGGTCTTTGCAATAAATGCAAGTTACTTCTTTTTACCGGTGAATTATTTGGTATGTTTTTAAAAGTAAATAGAGTAAATATTAAAAGCCAAAAATCTTCAAAAGGATTAATTTTTTTATTTATGTTTTTAATCGAAATCGCTAGTACCGTCATAAGTTGATTGATTTTGATACAATAGATAACCGGTACAAGTCTGTGACAATGACACCCAATATCTGACCGGGTTGTGAAAATGACTTTCTTCGTGTTATACTTTATTAAACGCATTCAATTTTAAATAAATCCATTGTATAATTTCCTATATGTATGCCATTTTGTCCGTTTTTTTCCTATGCAATGCAATTGTTGTAAATGCATTTTTTGTGAAAATCATGATATTTTGACAATCGTTTAGGTTTATTTAACTATTTTAGAAGAGTTTAAAGTATGTCATTTGTTCTAATTTCAAACTTCAAGGATTGTGCAAGCTTTTAAGATTGTGCGTACCTGTGTAATTACTTCCTCCGGTGCCTATTTAAGAGGGAGTGTTTTATATTATTTTTAATAAATACGAAGAAATTATGGATAAATAGAAAATTCAAAAGTACCTGCTCAAATTTGGAAAACACCAAGTATAATTATAAAGGCTATGGTATAAATAATACCAGCAACAGAGGGCTAACTGCTCTTCCCACTGTAAATATTGCTCTAAAATATAGTCTGGGTAAGGTTAGTCTACCTGTTTTCGATCCCTAAACATACTTACCTGGCGTCGGGGTTACCGTGATCAACAAGGCGGTTCCCCCAGGGCGAGGTCTGGCCATTGCACCTGGGTCGGATTGACCCCTGCGATTGTCCCTAATGTGGATAACTCGGGCGCGTAATTTTTGGTAGTCGGGACTGCGTACGCGCTGTCCCGGTAATAAACATAATATATTAAAATAATAATAATAAATAGTAGTCTGCCCGAAGGCAGGTCCATTGTATGAGAGCGCCACAAAATCAATGATTTGCCTCCCCTCCCTTATTTATTATTCTAATTAACTAAATACAATCATTGTTTATTAGAATAATAAATAAGGTTTGTTCAAGTTTAATGAAGAGCGTTTTATGAATTTTTGTTATAAATTCGAAGAAAAAGTTCTTTGCTCAATTGAGTGTAATAACATTGTAATGCCTGTATCTTTGTGAACAGTTCCATATCCATTCTAGGGAACTAATTATTCTATGAGAACATTTGATGCTTTTTGAGACTGTTATTGCAGGTGCTATTTTCATAAAATTATTAATTTCGCATGGATTTCTATTTTACCATTTTTAAATAGATCCATCTTTTGATTTCGACCTCAAAATGTCAAATTTACACAGCTTGTTTAGGACTATGCAAACGAGATTGTATACATAGGAGCGATTGATAATGATTTTATTTATGTTATTTTATAACAAGGATATAAATAATATTGCAAAATATGTATTTCATTAAGCCTTACACGAAGCAAATTCAACTAAAAGTACGAAATTTAGTAAACCAGACCTTTAATTATTGAATAAAACCAAAATATCATCTTATCATAAATCAGTAACTTGCATGCTTAGTGGTAGTCATTCGATCCTGAAAATATTAATTTCATTGATTTTTGCTAGCTTTTTTATTTTAATGGGAATATTCAGTTTCATTTAATTTACATTGATTTCTATTTTAATTATTAATCTTCGTAGATATTTATTTTATTAGCTATTTATTTTTAATTCTTTTTATAATTTTAGAAATAATTAAATTTTTGGCATTTTGATTGTTTATGCTATTTTTTTCTTCTCTAATATTGGATCATATCCACTACCTTCAAGAAATATGATCAATTACATTATATAATTAAGTATTGATTATTAAATCATCTGCCAAAAATTTAATTTACTTTATATTTAGTAGCTATATTTATAATAAAATTGACATTAACTCATTACACATATCATAACATACATTTGTAATTAACTACAATTAAACGGTTCCGTACCAGATAGCAAATATAAATACATTTGGTAATATAACTATTTTATTTTAGAATATTATTCTGTACGTTTTTTCTATTGACTTATTTGGCTGGAAATAAATAATTGTTACTTATCTGTATAGTAATAACTCATTATGGTATTGTCGTTTTTATCTTCTTGAATATTTCAATTTTATTATTAAAGGTAACCAGGAAAAACTACTAAAGAGTCGATTAGACCTTTTAATTTACATCCTTGAGCATAAACTTAGATGGAAAATTATAAGTAAACTCAATCGGTATAAATATGATAATTTATGTGTTAAATGAATTAGCCTACTTTTGAAATTTACTTTTCTTATTATCGTTTGTGATTATTGTGGCATATGTAATTATTAAATATGTCATCAAAGTAGAACCGATAAAAAGTTTGACCATGAATCTATTTTGATGATTATGGCTATAGGGGAGGAGCTTGTTGTAATAGTTATTAAAACTAATATATCCATTGATTAAATTGTTACTAAATAAAGACCAATGGTTGCTATAACTATTCTTGTGTCGAATAAAATACAATCAATAGCTTCGCTATTGGTCATTATTTTACTATCAATTACTTTCTATAAAAAATGCGGTGATGCAAATTATCCTGTGCTCGGAAATAGATGTAAGGGCAAAAAACAGTAATACTTTTGATCATTTAGTCTTTATTTATATTTAACAAAATTGACATCTTTCAGAAGTGAAAAATATTTTTTGCGGGATACACCCTGCATATGCTCACTTCTTACAAATGATTACCTAATTTTCTTCATATATATCAGCTTCACCACATTCCAAAAAATACCACTCTCCTGAATGTGGTAGAAATACCAATATTCTGAAGATTCGGAATCTGAACATAAAATCTTTTTTTTGGTTTTTTTTTCATTTCCTTATGTTCATTTTGTGAAGATTCTTTTTTAAGACTGTCCAACAATACTGGGAAAAATTACAGTTTTAAGACGCCCTTCTTTGGGGGCGATTTTGCAATGTAGTATAATTATAGAATGGTTTTCCTAATAAGATGGGTTATCTTAGTACCCTAGTCTATCTTTAAAACACCTGTAATTACCTGTGGGAGCCTAGTAGCTACGAATTTAACCAAGATTACTTATATAAATAAAAATATTAATAACGAATACTTCAGTTACAAGTATTTGAGAACATGACAGTATTTGTATACCTCCATGTCTTCTAACTAATATTCATTATTCTTATTTTATTCTATTATGGGTATACGAGGAGAATAGATACTTCTAACAAATACGTTATATGACTTCTCGCTGGATCTGCCTTATCTAATGTTGTGCACACAAAAAACTTACACTAAGGTCAGACCTCTAGAAGAATTGTCTTCTTTGGACCTCTAGAATCAGCATGACGATCCACGTCAAGGGCGGAACTTGTGTACCCTGGGGTTGGCGATAATATCAATTATCCAGGAAATAATATTAATTATTCAGACGATAATATCAATTATCGTCATAATACTGTAGATTTTAATTTGCGTTACAACAAGCCTCGAGATTTTGTTATGGCTATCTAGTTGTTATGGTTTTTCAATATTTGTCAAGGCAACTATTTTAGAAACTTAGCAATCATAAAAATTGTTATACATTGCCAAAGATTCAAAGATTTGAATGAAAATAAAATAAACAATATTTGAAACTAGTTCATAAACTTAAATAGAATCATGTGCTAAGGTGACCAATTTTTTTAGGCCAAAACCGAGAAAGCGTTTTTTTATCTTAACATAAAAAACTTTTGTTTAAACAAATCCATTTTTTATGCAGAATTACTGATCATTAGTAGGAATCCGATTATATGTTGTATTTTGTTTTATATTTTTTGCATTCTTATACGTTTTTTTCGTTTTTAAGTCTTGTAAAATAAAATTCTGGTAAAATTTCTTAATATTAGTTTAAATTAGCATCTGTGCAAGGCAGTTCAAAAGGGCGCCCTCATAATTTATTTTAGCTAATTTTCGTATTCGATTCTCATTTCATTTATTTATTTTATTTTATTGATTTTTGCTTTACCGTTACTTCATTTGTAATTTACTATTTTTATTCATATTTATATGTATTTAGACGATCAGCTAAGCTTCTTAAGTCATCTAGGTTACGAACATCTTCTCAATCAACACAAAAAAGTAAACTCTATTTAGGTCCTAACATTACATATTGCCATTCATAATTATTAAATGTTTTTGTATTTTAAAAACAGATTGCAATTGCATTTTGAGAAATGGAAAAAACGTAAAATTGAAAATAAAAAGTTTAGAAATATTAACTTGATAGGCCCGCCAATTTTAGTCTATTTTAGCCCATGTTTGGAATTTTGCATTCGAAGTTTTTTCAGTCATAACGTATTGTTTCATATAAACATATTTGTTGTAACATTTTCAGATATTTGAGAAATAGTTGTAATTTTATTAGCAAGTAATTGCGAAAATTCAATTCAAAATACTTTTCGAAAATCTGGGACAATCCGGGACAAAAGATTGAATTCCGGGACAAATATTGCTCTGAGAAAAACTCGGTGCACAAAGGTCGAAATCGGGACGTATGGTCACCTTGCATGTACTCCAATATATTATTAAATGTATACTCTAAGCCATTACATTACTTTTAAAACTGGTACGGAACCTTAATGCATTGACTGATACCAAAATCATACTTCTAAAATCACACATTCATGTTCTGTTACTACGTTAGATTTTCATTTCGGTTTCGCACACATTACCCTCATTAACTAATTTTGGTTTTCTTTCATAACACAAGTAAATTAACAAAACAGTAAACGCCACACCACAAATTAACCATAGATTTTTTCGAATTAACCGAATTAACCAAATTAACCACAAAACGCAGCGCGCCAAATCGCTGAGCGATCTCCGTAAGATCGATGCATGCTATAGCGATAGAAAGGAACTCATTCATACTGGAGTCTCCGTCAAGGCGCTGGTAAGATTTTTTATTTCATTTATTAATTATTTAATTTGTTAATTTGTATTTTGCTTATAACTATTATTAGTATTATTTAGCATTAATATTTATAATTAATCCGTAGTTGATATTAAACACTTTTCGTATAACGTGATACAATTACTTAGAGAAATGTCATAATTTTGTGATGCTGTAATTGAGAACATTTGTAACCATGTTGATATGAAGTTACTCTACTTAAGCTGTGTATTATCCTTTTACAACTGAACAGTCATTAGTGCAGAACATACGGTCAATTTATTCAAATTACGACCTGAGAAATATTACTTCAAAACGTTGACAATGTGTCGACATCCTTTACTTTTTTCCTGGTGCGGCTGTCGCACACTGCCACATTTATTTTAAATCTATCCCCCAAGCCATAACACAAAACAAAGCCATTAGACTCTATCTCGCGGCACCCAGATACAGTAATATCCCGCTTAACGCTGTTTCGTTTTAGCGCTCTTTCATTTCAACCCAGGTTTCGAAGGGGCAAATGTGGAAGATGTCGAAGAATTAATTCAATATTCAGCGCAGTCTTTCTAATATTGAGCTCAGGGAATTAACTGAAAAACAATTTTGTTGACATCAGTGATTCATAGGAAGAGCATAAAGAACTTTCGATGACGTTTGTAAAAAGGAGTTTATCTACTGTAACTGAAATAATGGATCTATTCATTGAAAATTTGACAGGAGATCAAAAGTAAGACATGATGGTCGAGATGCTCTATCCTTGTATGAAGAACTTTTAAGAGAACGCAAAAGAAAAAGGCAAATAACATTAGATGCTTTCGTCACAAAAGTTAACTAAATATGACTTGAAATTTTATATGTTTTTCCAAGAATATTCGTTTTGTTGTTTCAATTTTGTTTTTATTTTGGCAAGAAATAATAATGTAGTATTAATTTGGGCTTTAAGAAATAACTGTTAGGTTTTATTTTTATTAAAAATAACATACTTTTTAAATTTAATTCCTAACCAATTTTCTAGCCATCTTCCCCTAACCCCAATAATTTCATGTAAAGATAGCTTCGTTTATGGCCGTTTCGCATTACCCTCTAATTTGATGGAACGTATCCCCCGTGTTAAGTGAAGTATTACTGTACGTACCAAGTTGGCTTCTTCATCAGGATACAAATATGAAAACGGTGCAGGAGGAAAAACATCGATTCGCTAAGAAACATGCAGAAAACTAGCAAACAGCCCAACGACCTTGTCTGTATATTGCTAGACGACAACTTCCCAAAAAGGCTAAAGCGCAAACAAACACCCGCTACAACTGGAGTATATAGAGCAATATGCTTCCATCACCATTTAAGTTATTATAGTGAGGAGGATGTAACACAGATTACTTTCACAAATAATCACCATCAATTACAGCCCTACATTTAATTTATACCAATTAGTAATTAACTAAGGGACCAATTCTGCCGCATAACTGAAAAATGTTATGACAAGGCCATGTTATGCTCCAACTTCCATACATTATGCTATTAAATCGTACTGAATACTGTCAAAATGTCATGTATTTGCTGTGCATTTAGGCGTTTCACACATAAACTGCAACGTCACTCGTATGTTATGAAGCTAGGTCAGAAAGACCTTGTTATCTAAAATCGTTTTTTTAACTTTTGTGCGGTTTTTAGGTTAAGTTTTTTATCTGAGACTGCACAGGAACTACATGGCTTTTGTCAACATTTAGTGTGAAAAGTTTCTCATAGCATAGCCTTGCCATAACATTGGTCTGTTATGCGCCAAAATCGGTCCATAAATGTCCATACGGACAGATGTAAATCTTTTATGTATAATAAAAAAAATCTACCCCCACATTACCACACATAGTAGATGTAACTAGTTAGTGAATCCTACCCGCAGGAGAAGGGAACACTGAATTACTGTTTTTTATGATTTTTGAACATTTTATTCAAGAGGACAGTTGGTTTATTCGTATTAACACTTTTATGCAACATAACACGTATATTATAAGCATATTTGTAATAAAATTGAAACTATTTATTCCTAGTTTATTACTTTGGTCCTAATAATGACATATTGATCTTCTGGTGTAAGCTGGTCCTTCTTGTCCTTCAAACAAGTCTAAATGACAATTGTTGCTTTCAACCTCACAAATCATTACAACTTCTCACACTTTCATGATAAATAAAAATAGACAATATGTCGACAGCTTCTATTTTCCCTAATTTTAATTAAAACGTTTCAGCATAGGAAATAGGTCCAAAGAAACCGCAGTCAACTTGTTAAACTGCGTTATTAGATTACTGCTTCGGTTTTCATGAGATAAATCCTGGTTTGATTTTCCATTCTAGAATTTTATTATATCAGTTGTACCTATTTTGTTTCAAACGTCGAGCTATCTTATGACCATTTACGTTATATCATGTTACTAATTTAGCAAAAAACAATTGTTTTTACCAATACTCTGAGAGATCTGACAAAATTAGGTATAACCTTCCAAAGTTGTCAAATTTCTTGGATTCTTACCTTAAATATGACTTGAGATTCCTATAATTTTTAGTCTTTGATATGAAATCTAATACAACTAAATGATTGTTAGCTGTGATCGTTTTATCCAAAAAACTACGCGAAAAATCTCTTTGCATTACACATCCCGCACATTGGGTGTCCAAAGTTCTTCAGACTGCGTCTTTGTCAACTTTCTTGAATTATTACTAAAAAGGCTGCGCTGTTGTCAATCGGACTTACCTTAAAACTTTATTTAATTGATTGATAATCACGTTATACGAAAATGCATACTGCTAATTCTACATTAAACCATTAATATTTCGTATTAGTAGATATAATAAATACATACAACTAATATATTAATCTGCGTTGAAGTTGCTTCTTAAATATCTGTTTACTATTACAATATTTGTTTCAAAACTCGATTATTGTGAAGGAGTTTAAGGAAAAAATAGGCGAAAAGGTAATAATACATTTCAGAATAATTTGTACAGTGTGATATCCGTAAACTTATTTCTGTCTGGTAGAACATATGTTTAAAATGTTGTCTTATGTCACAAAACTAAAATCGTTACATTAGAATTTAATTTAAAGAATTGGATTCAAATATTTGATTAAGCGGCGGAGTTAAGCGGCTTTTGATATTCGATTTGATAAATTTAATATTTTACTGGTCTAATATACTTGTTTTTTTAGCGTAACTTTGATGTTTTCCGGGTAGAAATTTTGCAAAACATGTTTTGGCGCTGGCGAATTGTCTCTGAACCTTCTTTATTAGAATCGACTAAATTTTGTTTGCATTATTTTACGTGTACTATAATATAAAGTTATAATTACCGAATCAAAACATTTTTACAGCATTCCAGCAAAACTTTCCACGTAGATTCCCAAAATAAGTAGGTAAATAGCCAACGCACACTTGAAGTGTCTGAAAACAACGTGGTTATTTTTTGGCAAAAGATCAAAGATGTTTAGATAGAAAACAACGTGTGATTCGTCTAGAATAAGTCAAAGTATAAATAACTAAGTTATGACTAATGCAACTAGTGAATATTTGTCTGTGCTAAATAAAGTCGAATTGGATCCAAAATAGATTAGAAAATACCAGTTTAGTAAGAGATAATTTTACTTATCTTGGGAAATAACGCAATTGTTTCTGTAATATTTTTTATTGAATTAAACCATTACATCTTAATCCTAAATTCCGATAAAGCGTAAATCATACTGCGATTTGGCGAACGCGGTCAAGGCAGAATGCAACACTGTCCCATCACCGTTGGCATCGCCTGTCCGTCACCAAATACGTCTGATGTCGTCCCAAAGTACGAAGGCGACCAACAGTTATCATCATCAGCCGGTGAAGAGAAGAGTTTCGATCACCCAATTCGATATGGTGAGAAATCACCCTCATGGTCAAACTGGTGATTGGGGTAAATGTTGGATGGTTGCACTGGGCTACATAATTATTTTATGGGTTGTTTATAAATAAGGAACATTCTATGGTATATTATTGGAGCATTATATGTTTGTAAATAATAAAGTAGTATTCCATAAAATTATTGATCAACTCAATTCAATGATAAATCACCACCAAGGGCAAATCGGTAACCAGGGAGAATTTAGGGCAATTGGTGATACCGTAAATGGGAAATATTTGGGAGTAGTGAAGATGGAATTCAATTTTTTTTATCAAACTTAGTTCTATATAGTAAAATAGTTCCATCTAGGTGAAATCGATAATTGGTGGGAATGTTGGGTGGATGCACGGGGATACAAAATTTGTAAATAACGAACAACCACATGGATTGGTAGATGTTTTGTAAATAATCCTGAATGTGAGATGAAATTCGTTATATTGATTAAATTCAATTTCATTTAGTCTTGAATCACCATCAAGGTGATTGGTTAAAAATCACCACCACCATTTTGGCGATTGGGTTGACTGTTGGGCATTTATTTATTTGTTACCGTTTGTGAGAAAATTTTGAATAATTAGTGATTGCACATTAGGCTTAAGTCAGTGATTTGTTTAAGTATTAAGCAAATTGTAACTGCACTTGGATAATGCGCTGTTTTATTATTCGATGGTACAGTTTGCGAGTTACTTGTAAATAAGAAAAATTGAATAGGGAAAATTAGTCTTTTGCATCATATTGATTTCTTAAGCAGTCGGTGGTGCAGTGTGCCGAATTTGGACCAAAATTATTTTTTCCTAAAAATAGATTTAAAATTCGTCTTCTATCAAGGATTCTTCTTTTCTACGGTAGAAAAGACACTGGGGAATGCATACACAACAATTTTTCTAAATACTAGTTAGCTTACGTCTATCTTCGGCAGAGCACTCTTTTTAACATTTAATTATTATTAATTAAATTAAAAATTTTAATTAGTAGAATTCTTTGAATATAATCCAAATTTCTTTATGATATTTCAAAATCTTTTTCATTTGATTAAATTAAAGTGCAAGTTTAATAGTATTACATCATCGTGCAATTGAAATCTTCATATTCATCCAATTAATTTTGTCATTCTATTAATTTTAAGCTTGATAATTTAATTTAATTTATTTTAACTACTGGGCGCCCTATCATAAATAAATTTACATTTATTTGTACATATGCCTGAGATATAAAGGTTCTGTTCACAAATAAATTGAATATGTTTTATAATATTATTGAATAATTGAAGATCATTCTTTTCCTGTATAAACATTGATCATCAACTAGTTATAAGAGGTAGAAATATTGCACTCTAAAACGCATGGTTAGTAACAACGTCGTTATTTTGAGATAAAATTGTGAAACTTGGGTTGCACTTGTTTTGCTGAAGTAAAAAGCTGCTTCTTAAAAATTGTTAAATTTGCGAGATATATTTATGATAAATCGCACATTAGAACATTTATTTATATGTGCATTTATTTATAGGCTATAGTGCATATATAAATAAATGTTCTAATGCTATAGTCTAAAATATTTTCAAACTAAAATTAAAACCTTTTGCAAGTATAAGTATTTTTATTGTTTGAAAATACTTACGTCGAGATTTTGTAAGCTAATGTTGCTGCAAATAAAATACATAACGCATTCTTTTTTATTGGGTTGCTATTATTTCTTCAAAAATATTTGAATTTTTAAAAATAAAATTATGCTTTTGTAAAATGCACTTCAAAGCTTTAAATAGCTTAAGCAATCTTTACAAAAAGGTGAGTCATTAATATTGCATTTTGCACTTATCAGACAGATCTACTAACAAATTTTCCATCTTTTCCAGGTTTATAATATAAATGATTTGTTTTTATGATATATTTATATGTTTATTGTAAATAATAGCACTTGTTGGAGTATGCTGGGAGCACTTTTATACATACAGAACATTTTGCACATTGGGTTTAAATATATATTCTTTTTTATATATTAGTTGTTTTTAATATGAATTTTGATTATTTTTTACAGAAATCCAGCTTCAACAAATTTGATGCTTTGCAGAAGAAAAGTTTGGCCAACTCAAAATCAAGCAGTGACCTGAAATCACCAGATGGTACTAATGTAAGTATTAACACATAACACATTTCTAAATTGCATGAAATACATATTAAATATAATTTGAACTAACAGTAAGTCAGCATCAGTATTTAACTTATATATGTACTCAAGGCTAATAATTTTTAAGAAATAATTGTTTATGATTGGCCATTATCTTTTAACACATTTTTCTGCAACTGGCAAAGTCAAACTATTTTAAATATTATTATTTTGCAGGGATTGGAAAATGAAAAGAAATGCAAAGGCTGCTCTCGTGTTGTTTTCCAGATGGAACAAATTAAAGCCGAAAACAGAGTATATCACAAGAACTGTTTCAGATGCAAAGATTGCAATAAACAACTCACGTATGTTTACATTTCATATATTTTTATAGTAACATATTTTATAAAATTTATTATTATTAAAAATTCTGAACTGATGTTATTCAAAACCACAAGTTTAAATAATCGATTGATTCATTGCATTTAATTGTCCCATTATTTTATTTTGAATAACGAAAACAATGGCAACATTACAAAATACACTCTATTACAAAATTTTTTTTTTCAATTATACTTTTCACTTTGTATCAAATGTTTACCATGAAAAATGTAATGTGGATTATACTTCTTTCTTCGTATGTATTTATGTATCTCATATTTTTAATAAATCTTCGACTGCATTTATATCACATACTTGAATATGATGAAAACTTGCTACTGAAAAATTCTGGATGTTTTTTTGAATTTTTGTTTCACTCATTTCAGTGTGGATACATATGAAAGCCACGAGAGCGAACTATATTGCAAGCCTCACTTTAAAGCATTGTTTGCCCCGAAGGTGATCGAAGACTCTCAGCCCAGTAAGTACTTTTATTATATTTTATAACATACATTTATATTCGAAAATAATAACGTTCGATCTAAAGAGATAAATTATTAGCAAATCTAGTTTGCATTTCAATACAATTGTATGTAAAATGATTGAGCCACTTACTGCTTCCAGCAATCCAGTTAAAAATATTGAAATAGAGTGATATAATAATATACAATAATATTGTTTTGTCTATCAATCTTTATTTTTAAATAAACTACCAATATATTGTTTAATATCACTGATAAAAAATTGAAAAACATATAAAATTATACGCACACATT
Organism: Ctenocephalides felis; assembly: GCF_003426905.1. Classification (NCBI taxonomy): domain Eukaryota; kingdom Metazoa; phylum Arthropoda; class Insecta; order Siphonaptera; family Pulicidae; genus Ctenocephalides; species Ctenocephalides felis. The sequence goes on from NW_020536999.1 coordinate 60,945,060, forward strand.
TGAAAAGTTGATAATTGTGTATTACGTTTACGATTCATTTATAAGAAATTCATTGTTAAGTTAATGAGGATGCCAGTTTTAATTCGAATGTTTATCTTTGATACATTTGTAATTCATTATTCTATTTTGACAAATAAGTTAATGTTATATTATACATATTGTTCTTAATTGAGTAAACCAAAATTGACTTCGAAAACATCAAATCATTTTCACTTTTTCAAAATAATACTTCTCACGGTCCAAAGAATTTCATATCAACATATAGAGCTGAGAAAATTCTTGCATTATGTAGGTAAATGGCTCAATCTTTACAATATGATATCCTCAAGCAATACAATCAAACGATCATAAACCTCAAACATAAGAACAACAACAGTAAATATAAAATATTAAAAGGCAATGATAATTATTATATATAACCCAACAGCAATATACCTGAAAACAATTTGATCTCTTTGATCAAATTGAAAGAACTCAGTATATTCTATACTGTGAAAGATTCCACACTGTGAGTTGCTTAAGGAGTAGTTGCTCATTTTAATAACTCTAGGTTTAGATCAACTCTAGAGTCAGTAATAAAAATATGCAAATGCGTTAAAAATGGTTTCTAACAAGCAAATAATTGATAATTTAAAACATACCTTGACAGCAGCTTCTATTGACATTTTGCATTATATGATAAAAAATAAAGTAGACTTATTATTTCACAATCCGTTCTGTCAATATATTTGTATTTATTTATTAATACAAATAAATATGAATCTATGACATGTTTTTATTAATGTTTTGAGAATTATAGTTTCTTTTGGAAGAATGCTGATTTAACACTTCTTGGTATTTCATAGTTATCAAATGGTATAATTCTATTTATTAAGTCGTTTGTTTAAACATCCTTGTTTTCCTGGAAGATAGGTTCCATAAAAAATCCACTTTTTATGGAAAACTGTGGTAAACGAAAATTACTATGAAAAGCCCTTTTGCCAGTTTTTAATATAATAAATAATAAATACATTGAATGAAAAATTAATATTATAAACTTCCCGTAGGGTAGTTATAGTAATGGGCCGAAAATTGAAAATGAAAATTTTTGCATATCTTCACGTTTTGAAGGTTTCTGAACATTTTGGCATACATAAAAAAATGGATGTGTGTGTGTGTTTTGTATGTCCGCTATTTTTCGTCCTCGTTTTCTGGCGCACGAATTAACCGATTTGAATGGTTCAAAAAACATTCGATTCTTATTGATAGGGAGAAGAGGTGATTAGTTTTTGGCAAAGGCAGGTCCAACCATTTCAAAGATACAGAGCTAAATGTGCAAAAAATGGCAGTTTTTGAGAGAATTAAGCGTCCGATTTGAATGATTCAAAGAACTTTCTGCTTGTTTTTTTATTATTTTGATTATTTACACATATCGGGAAGTTCATGTAACTAACCAACTAGTTTATGCCTATTTTTACTTAATATTAGGGGGCGTCCATTAATCACGTGAGCTAGTTTTTAAGGATTTTTGGACCCTCCTCCCCCTTGGTGATACGTGGTGATATTCAAAATTACCCCCCTCCCTCACCAAGCATCACGTGTATTTTTAGTTACGTGAAAAAACAAAATTTTTTTATTCTTTTTTTTGAAAATGTTTGAATTTTTAAAAAAAAATCAGTTAAAAAATAAATACACGTGATATCTTATAATACCCCCCCTCCCCAACGTGATATTTCGTGATTTTTTGTCTAACCCCCCTCCCCCTAAAAACCTCACGTGATTAATGGACGCGCCCCCTTACATATTATTTTTATAGTCTTTTAATAATTATATATAATTATATACTTTTATAAAGTATTTCTCAAATAAAATTGTTGATAAAAATTAAGGGAGGCGCAACATTTTTTTTATTACAGCGGGGGCACTGCGCGAAAAAGGTTTTGAAACCACTGTATTAACAGGAAACGCTACGCGCGTAGCGCATTTTTCCCTACTTTAATTAATTTTTATAATTAAACCACTTCATAGGCCTATAATATTTTATGGGGTTCGGTTTGACTCAAAATCTCAGAAGAGTAAACCTGAGGGCATAGAAAAAGAAGCATTAAAGGTTACCTTGTAAGTTAATATTACTCTCATGACAAAGAGATATTACCCCCATTTGGACAACTAGGTAAGGAAATACAATAAACTAGTGGAGCGCATGGCATCGTGCCTTAAGGCAAATTGTTGGAACTTCCCGTACCAAAAGGTATTATATTTTTAAAAACGATTAACATTTTTGAAAAAAAAAATACTTCCGAAAAATTAGATTTTTGAGAAACTATAAATTTGATAAAAATTACTTTTTTTAAAAAAAAATATTTTTTTTTATATTTTGACATATTTTGGAAATTCTGAACTTTTTTTCAAAGCAATCGTACTGCTTTAACTGCATAGAGACAAATGTCAAAGCGCGTAAGCGCCGCGTCGCCGTCAAACGGATAAACATTGGTACGGAACCCATAGGAATGTAAACAAAATTTATACTCATTGTTAAAATCTCAAAAAATATTTGATAATTTGATGTGCATATTTGACCGCCAAATGGCATTTTTTAACTTCCCGTAGGGTTAGTTATTGTAATGGGCCGAAAATCGGAATTGAAAATTTTTACATTTCTCGACGTTTTGAAGGTTTCTGAACGTTTTGGCATACTTCAGAAAGAATGGATGTGTGTGTGTGTGTGTGTGTGTGTATGTATGTATGGATACAAATTTCCAGTCACGTTTTCGGGCGCACGGATCAACCGATTTGAATGGTTCAAAAAACATTCGATTCCTATTGATAAGGAAAAGAGCTGATTAGTTTTTGGCGAAGGCAGGTCCAGCCGTTTTGGAGATACGGAGCAACGAGTGCAGAAAATAGAAATCGACTCTTTGAGAGAACGGAGTATCCGATTTGAATGATCTAAAAAACATTCAATTAGTAATGATTGGGAGAAATGTTTATTATTTTTTGGCAAAGGCAGGCCCAGCCATTTCGAAGATACGGAGCTAAATATGTAAAAAATGGCAGTTTTGGAAAGAACTAAGCGTCCGATTTAAATGATTCAAAGAACTTTCTGCTTGTCTTGAGAAAATAATTGATTTTGGAAAAAACAATTTTTTTTTTTTTAGTTTTTTTGTACCTATATCGAAAATAATTACAATAATGTTACAATATTTATAATAATCTATTTGAAAACATTCAGTATTCCTCGAACATTTTGTTACGGTACGGGAAGTTCCAGCAATTTGCCTTAAGGCACGATGCCATACCCCCCACTAGTTTTTACCTTTTTTGTTAGATATCCGAAACCGCTAGACCTGCCTTCATGAAAGTTTGATCAATTCTTCATCTTGTCAATACAAGTAAAATGTTTTTTGAATTATTAAAATCGCACGCTCCGTTCTCTTAAAAACTGAGTTACCGTTTTTGGCACTTTTTGCCCCATATCTTCAGAACGGCTAGTCCTGCCTTTGCCAAAAACTAATCAGCACGTCTCCTTATCAACACGAATCGAAATCGTCGACGAAAATTTGTATCCGCACACACACATACACACACGCACATACATCCATTTTTTCTAAGGTATGCCAAAATGTTCAGAAGTTTTTGAAACGTAAAGATATATAAAAATTTTCATTTTCGATTTTTTTGCGATTACTATAACTTGCCCTACGGGAAGTTAAAAAAAATAATTTAAAAATACGTACTTTTTATTTTCTACTCTTTTTGGGGTAATTTATCCCCAGTTTCCCGATCACTGATCTTTAGTTACACATTTTAACAATTTGTTAAACACAAGAAAAATGTCCGATACGACTTTGTATAAAATAGTAAAACTATTGTGTGTACTGCCTTTAGTTTTTAATGTCTTTTTGCAAAGCGATATGTTGGTATCACTGCGCATCGCGTGTGGTATGACCTTTCTTTATCTTCAATGTGTTATGAACGCAAAATGTCAATTAGTTGTTTTTGTTTGTATATTTTAGGTTCGTATCAACTCGTTCATTGAATATGTTTAAAGTATTGATTTATTGTTTGACTCATTGTGTTGAACTTATTCAATTGTTATACATTTACAGTTAAAAGCTTTTAAAATTACTTTTTTAGGTTATATATACTACCATATTCTTGGAACAATTATTTTGCAATATTAAATGCGTTCTACAATAGGAGATTTTTAATCATAATGTACGTATATTAATGAGAAGAACCAAATCTTTAATAAATAAAAGAAATTTAGCTCCGGAAGAATAATATACTTATGAAATTTCATTCTCTTCTCATTGAGGATAATAAAAACATAAAAACATAAAACTGCCACAACATGGGTGGGTATTGAATAGTGAATATAATCTATGCATACAACTTTATTTGTCAGAGGTTATGATCGTTTATTTGTATGATGCGAGGATATTGTTATTATGTATTACTTGATATTTCTTTATATCTAAAATTTTATTTCTCTCAGAGTTTGAGAGTACTACTATAAATATCGATACTTGGACCATTTATTTTGAAAGTGGTGCAGAAAAAAGAGAGTTATCATGTAATATTTTTGGTACAATAATACATCATTATATTTTGTTCAATATTATGTTATATTTTTATGTCCAATAAAGAGGTGTAAGTCTTGGTTTATAACATATCCTAGATTTATAACTAACAGATATTCTAACTTTTAATTATCACAATAAATTGCTCTTACGCCACTTTCAGGATAAATGGTCAAATTATTTCTCTTTTATTCCGATAACTTACTTGTGTAACATTTTATGGTAAGTGGTTAAAATAAACTTTACAGAAGTACCCCGTAAGCACGAAATGATTATAAGAGAAAATCAGCCCATGGAGTTGCCCCCGGATGTTGTTAGAGGTCTGTTAGATCTTGCGCGTGGTGTTGTCTTAACATTTTTTTTTCATAACATGATTTTTGAATTTTTCCAATAATGCCTGATTGCTCGTTATAACAAACTTGTTTCCAAAAAGGCATGTTGATTTTTCTTTTTCTAGAAAGATGAGAGAATTGAATGGGTCATATAACTTTATATTATTACTTAACAGCCCATGTAACAATTTGGCCTGAAGTTCGAAACATGTGTATTCATTTTATGTAATATTTTCTAGTGCTTTATCATCCTTTTTATCAATGCCTGTTTGATTTACTAATTGCTTTGTTTTTTTACCTAAATAACTTTCACAAAAAGATCAAAGTGCTTTCAGAAAAAATATTGACTGACATATTTCTTTAAAAATTAGCTGATAATTTGCTTTTTTATGATAACTTTCACATATCATTCCTTTTCATTTAATTCTACTTCTACATAAATACTTAAATTTTTCATCATCATCATTATATATTGAAAGAATGAGATCATTTTGATTGTTCTTAAATGTGTTTGGAGCCAATTGGCCTAAGATAACTATCTTAGCTCTATATATATATATATATATATATATATATATATAAATATATATATATATATATATATATATATATTATTAAGATATGATGGTCATATCTGGATTGCCCCATTCAGTCATTCAGTGGAACAAAGAAAACACAAAAATACACTCCACTATTATACAGTATTAAACCAAGCAATTAATAATTGGAACATTTAAAACTATATGATTTGTTGACATTTTTTTTGTTACATTTTAGTATGTACAGGGTTATTGGCATCTAAATACTGAGAGAGTATTATTGAACATACCAATTTGAACATAATTAACTTCCCATAGGGTAAGTTATTGTAATCGTCCAAAAATCGAAATTGAAAATTTTTGCATATCTTTACCAGGGGCGTAGCGTACCTTGGCAGGGTTCCGTATCACCTTAAAAAGGGTATTAATTTTTTAAAAAATATAAAAAAAAGCATAAAATAAGGAATATTTATTTATCCTTATCTATCTGTATATTTTCTAAAAATTTTACAAATGATTTCAAACATATATTTACTCTCCTCATCTTTTTTCAAAACAGTGAATCGTTAAGTATAGATATCTTCATTTTTTTTTTTTTAAGTTTTTACCTTTAGAGACGATTAGTGACAGATCTGATAAACGTTTCTCTCTTAAAGTTCTTAGGTAATTTTTGATTAGTTTTAATTTTGAAAAATCAATTTTGGCAGTTGCGATTGTAACTGGAAGGCTGAAGAATAAAATGCATGTTGTTATTACGTTAGGAAGTAGGAATTACTAAATATTTTGTTTTTAATATATGATTTCAAACACGTTGGTCATGAAGATTACCTGAGATATCTTTACAGTATTTAGTCTACAGTTTTCTAGAAACTTTTATTATCTCTTGATTTGGAAAAAAAAGTTTCTCCGGTTGTAATTTTTTGTGCATGCTTGTCGTAAAATACTAACGTCGCACAGGTTTTGAAATATTTGTTTAGTTACTTATAAAAATAAAAACAAATAAAATACACCTAATAATTGGGACCAACAATACATTCGCAAACTATGAATGATTGGCTTGGCGATCAAAATGATTAAGATGATTTAAATGATGATATTTATCTTAATCTAACTATAAATTTTTTTACCGCTTATACAATAATTTTATAAATTTTTGATGGAAAATATTAAGCTGGATTAGTTGTATAGATTTGTTCATAATACAATCCACAATAATATTAACTTATTGAAATGTCTTGTGGCCGTAAAATCTGCCACAGTAATTAATAATACAGCCTTATAGGCTTTATTATCAGCTAAAACACATGTATAATTGCCTATTCTCATTTGCTAAATATTATGGATATTCTTTTGAGTTCGAAAAGTAGATACACAGTTTATAATAAATATAAAAATCAACTTTAAATATTGCGCAGCCAAATATAAATTCTCTAAAGGGTTGGGCTTAAAAGTTGAAAACAGCGACCTTTTTTTTTTAGAAAAATTCGATAATAAAAGGAAATGCCAAATATGCCGAAAATTATTTAATTTTTTTCTTTGAAAATCGTTGTTTGGCTTTAAAGTTTTTATCCATTCTTGCTTTCGCTCGTTGGGGGCTCTCCTGACCTGGGGTTCCATATAATTGATGAGGCGGTAGTCACGCCCCTGATCTTTACGATTCAGGGGTTTCTGAACATTTTGGCATTCCTTAAAAATTGATGTATGTATGTGTGCGTGTGTGTGTTTTGAGTGACTGACACCATTGTGGTGTCGCCGGATGGCATAGTGTTAATATAGAAATCAAGGATCTAATAATTTATATAACCCTTAATATCTTTGAAATTAAAACGTGATTTTACTAAATAAAACTAATATAATAATAATCGATCATAACTCCAGAACTTACGACCGCTTTATCTCGGGTTCTAACAATCGATATTACAAGAAATTTGAAAAGCGCGTTAACAACAGTTCAGGCAGTACGAAAACGTATTGTTATGAAAAAGTTGTATGCAAAGTGATTAGTTTTTTTATCATTGAAATTACTAGTATTACAGGGCATTGTCATTAATATATTATTATTGCTTACCTGCATCGATAATCAGATTCAGAAAATGTGAAGATGTTGGAAAAGTCTTTGGCTGCGACGAGTATAAATCGTCAAAAAAATGCCATTCAACTACCTGTGGCCACGCGTGGTGTTGGTATTATTGCTGCACATGAGTACAAACGAATGTGTTTCATCAGTAAATACTGCACAAATTCATCCGACGATTCATCCGACGATTCATACGATGGTGACAATTCAATGGCACTTGAGAAAATTTGTACCATATATCAGTACTACAGGATTTGTTTGTATCTGGCATACTACAAATTGAACCTTGCGAATGTTTTAAATTTGAATATTGACATTTCCCAATCACTAAGTTGGGTCAACAGGGTACCCAGAGGGATGTATTATCTTCTTGAGTCTATTGGTAGAATTAAAGGATCGGTAAATGAATGGCATTCAATCACAATAGAGAGTAAAGCTATTCATGGAGAGGAGGCAGCTTTGTATTTGTATCCGTTCAATATTCGTGAGTACTTGATAAACCTCTCTGATCCGAATTTCAATAGTCAATACAGAAATCGATTCCACGAACTCAATCCTCTTCCTGGAGCTAAATGGTATAATGATCCAATCAACGGATGGATACTGCAGAATGCTGATGTCATATGGCCTGCAGATTATGAAGCAACATACTTCGAGGAGGACTTAAGAGCATTTAATATGGCACTTTCGCATGTTGAATTTAGAGAGCGGGAATTTTTAATTCCTTTTTCTTGGAATAGAATGGCAAGAATCACCGGTACAGTTTCAATGAATCCTTGTTCTATCAGACTAGAAGCTAAATTTCAGCTCCCACCAGATAAACAGAATAAGAACTCTAAACGCAATGTTCATCGTCGACCAACTGATGTTATGGTATACCAAAGTGATATTATAGATCGGTCTATTAATGATCAAGTCTGGTCACCAGAAGTTCGGATTTCTGGTTTGGATCTACAAATCGGAGCTGGAACGATGGTTGGCGAAAACTTTTCTACACCAACACGTCTACAGATCAATGGGTCGGTTACGACTTTCCTATATGTAAATCCTCTTTTATAATAATATCTGGTGAGCTTTGAGCTTAATATGAAAATGAAAGTGTTCATGTTAATAATAATGCACTTAGTTTGATTTTGATGTAAAATAATAAATTTTTCTATCTTGTTCAGTATTGCTTTTTTCTAACTGTGTATATTATTGTGAATTGTAATTCATATATAGCGTGAATGAAAAATATCTTAGTACACGAGTTTGAATTCAAATTTACCCAATCTGTAATATACGCATTACATTATATATATAAATATATATATATATATATATATATATATATAATATATATAATATATTATATAATATATTATATAATGTATTACAAGATATATATAATATATATTATTAATATATATTATATGTATCTTGAATGGAAATGTTTGCAGCCAATTGTCGAATAATAGAACAATAATAATGAACTATTTATTTCGTGGGAATCAAGTGAGGTGAAATGAATTTATTAGAAACAAATGGTCATGACGTTTTGTAAAGTTTTATAATCAACGAAATTTAATGTATATTTTTATACGTGGAAATATCTTTTTATATATTTAATTATTTCTGTATTGGTGACCTACGGCATTTACAATGAAGATAGCAATTGAGCATGGATCAAAAATTTAAAAAATATACACTTTGGTGCAACGCCCTAATCACTAGTCTTCCGTTGGCTACTTAAAAGCTACGCCCAGTCCTGGGATCATCGCGGGCTAACGCATTTGCTAGCCCTGACACCGGACTTCCGTCGGCATACTTATTCAGTATGTCCAGACCTTCGGTTATCGCTGGCACTATAATTAGTTCTGACTACTAGTCTTTTACAGGCCTATTTACGCCAAGACTTTTGTTCATAAACTGAAATCACCACCAAAAAGTTCATCGCGATTTAACCTCTCCTTGTTCTTTAACTCACCAAATCGTCTTTTGATACTTAAGATTTTGGAACTGGATCAGGATTGTATGTTGTTTTCAGAACTGGATTTAGATACTTCATCTATGTTATCTTCCGTGGATAGGAAACTGTCCGAGATACTCAATCGACAAGTTCGTATAATGTATAAACTAACTTCAATGATTATGCCAGGTGACTCTAATCCAGTTGTGGTGGACAACGATTGTGTTCATACCTTCGTGAATTAGTGTAAGACATAACATATCCTAAAAGATGTCAAATTCACAATACTGCTACAATCTGTCTTCCCATCAAATAAATATAACGTGTTTTTGCGCATCTTTGTGTTTCCATGTGAGGTAAACACTGAGCAGGGAGTATATGTGGGATTCAAGAGTCTCGTGAATTTGAGAGAAGCAAATGGTCATGTCATTTTGTAAAGGTTTATAATCAACGAAATTTTATATATACATATATATATATTTATGTATATATATATATATATATATATATATATATATTATATATATAATAATATAATAATATAATAATATAATATAATAATATATATATATATATATATATATATATATATAACCCGACGAACTCCGTTTTGCCACCAGATGGTTTCGTGAGAAGGATGAAGAAATTTTTTGTTTGTTTTATATTTGAAAAGGAAAAATTTGATTTTATTATACAACAGTAATGAATTTATTTCAATTACAAAAATGAAGTGTTTTCTAGTTGAACTTCTCTAAGTAAATGAAAGTGAATCTGCAAATTATCCGTTTCATTGAAGTGCTCTTTGGTAAACTACATTTTTTGTTTTTTGGTCTGACGTTAACACAAACAAAGCGGATGGTTTTCCAACTCGTGAACAGGCAACGTATAACTGGCAGTTAACTGCCTATGTGAAAAGCAATGATTTTCTAAATAATCTATTTGAAATTTATCCCGCAAACACTAAGCGATTGGCTTTGCGACTTGTTATTGCGCACGCAAGGCGAACTGGAAATTGCAAATTGCAAGTTTGAAGTCAAACGGAAGACCAGTCGGAATCATTGGTATGTCACCAAATCGCCAGCAATTTTTGATTGAATGGTGAAATTCAGTGCGTGTACATCATTATTCTTTGCGGCAAGAATTGCTCGTTGACTTAACCAAGCATAATTCTGATAATTATCACTAATGTCATTACTCGAATTTTTAATTACGGTGCGTGAAGTTCCAGCAATTTGCATTAAGGCACGATGCCATGCACCACTAATTTTCTTAGCTATAGAAAAAGAATCGGAGTTGCGGAGCCCGAGACCTTTCCAACGAATGCAAAACTGTCAAAATCGATTCGTGCGTTCTGGAGTTATTTCGTCAGGAGGGAAAACCCGACTTATTTATATATATATATATATATATATATATATATATATATAGATTAAATTTATTCCAATTTGAGTACATACTTTCGATTTTTGCGGAGTTACCCACAGATGGGCCGTGTTAAGTGTGCTCTTTGAAGTAACTATGAATATAAGAAGTTTTACATGATAAGCGCAGTTATATTATTTTATAATATCGTAATTCTATGTGCATGTGTTTGTTCGTGCGAAATTTAAATTTTGTCTAGTTTAATCTTTGTAACTGTTACACATGAATCTCTTGAAGCATTGAAAATTGCTCGAACGGCGACCGACGAACGACAACGGCTTCGGCAGCACAATAAACCGTTCAATTACCAGTGTGCCGCCTGTGCGACTATTCACTATTATTAGCAACAAAAAAAAAACTAATAATTATAACAGGGACTTCAAACCTAATTCACACATACAAACACATTATAGATATTTTAAGCTTAATTCTTCCACAGTTGGAACTTAAGTTTCACAATTTATCTCCTATGTCTATCCCGCTCTCTAGCTTAACCTTCTTAGGGTTTCTCAAAAAAAATTTTTTAGCCATCTAATTTCATAAATTATTAATAAAATTATGTAGAAATTTAGATAAAAGATAATTATTTATTCATTTATTTGATTTTTTTATCTTTACGTTCCAAAGGCTTCTGAACATGTTGAAATACCTTAGAAAAAGTGGATGTGTGTGTGTCGATACAAATTTTCGTCGACGATTTTGGGAACACGGATTAATCTATTTATATAATTCAAAAATATTCGATTCGTATTAACGGGTGACGTGTTGATTAGTTTTTGGCAAAGGCAGGTAACAGCCATTTAGAAAATACGAGGCGAAAAGTGACAAAAATGGTAATTCAGTTTTTGAAATAACGGGGCGCACGATTTAAATAATTCAAAAACCATTTTATTTGTATTGACAAAACGAAAAACTGATTAAATTTTTGATGAGGCAGGTCCAGCGGTTTCAGAGATAAAATAAAAAAGTGATCATTTTGCGGCCAAAAATCATCATTACACATATGCACATCAATTTATCAGATTTTATAGAGGTTTTAATAACAAGAACAAATTTTGTTTATATTTTTGAATGGATGCCGTACGAATGTTTATCAGTTAGAACTGCAACGCGGCGATTAGGGGCTTCTTTAAAATGATCAAAATTTCCAAAACATAAAAAAATACAATTTTCAAAATCGGAATCGGATACTCTTCTGTGTGCCACAGCGAGTTACTCAAATGAACTCCTACCGCCATCCGCCCAATTCAAACAGCAATATAGTACATTGTTATTAAAAGTAACAGCAATATAATAGATTATTATTTTGAATATGACAGCTGCCGGTAAAGGTCGATTGGAGTTTTATTGGAGATAACCTTATATTATAAGATTTCATTTTTTTTGCCTTTGTTAGTTACTGTGGTTAAAATGTTTTCAGTTATCGTTTCTAGAATGCAAAAACAACTAATCGATCATAACCGTAGAACTTAGGACCGATTAATCTTGCACTGTAATAATAGATATTACAAAAAATTTAAAAAGCGCGTTAACTGTTCAATAGGATAGTATGAAAACGTATTGTTATGAAAAAGTTGTATGCAAAGTTTTTTATAATTTGTATTACTAATAATATAAAGTATTTTTTATTAATGTATTATTATCGTTCACCTGCATTTATAATCACAAATAGAGAATTTGAAGAAGTTCGAGAAATCATTGGTTGCGACAGATATAAATATTCAAAAAAGAGCCATTCAACTACCGGTAGCCACACGTGGAGTTGGTATTATTGCTGCATATGAGTACAACAAAATGTGCACTCATCAGAATTTTGAGTCAATTCAGGAAATTTGTACCATATATCAGTACTACAGAGTTTGTTTGTACTTAGTGTACTATAAATTGCACCTTGCGGAGCTTGAGCAATATGAATTACCATCATTTAATCTTGTCAAGCCTTTTATATTAGGTAATGACATATGCCAAATACTTAGCTTGGTAAGGAGAGTATCGAGAGGGATGTATTTTCTTCTTAGATCGATTGGTAAAATCAAAACATCTGAGAATATATGGCATTCCATCCCAATACAGAATAAAGCTATTGATGGGGAGGAGGCAGCGTTATATTTGTATCCGTTCAATATCCGTGAGTACTTGCAGAACCTCTCTGATCCTAATTTTAATCCTCAATACAGAAATCGTTTCCACGAACTTAATCCTCTTCCTGGTGCCGATTGGTGTAATGATACAATCAACGGATGGATACTGCAGAACGCCGATGTCATATGGCCTGCAGATTATGCAGCATTGCACTTAATGAATGACGTCCAAGCATTTACTAAGCTACTTATTCATTTTGAAGGTAGAAGTCCAAAGTTTTGTGTTTTTTTATCCTGGAATGGAACGGCAAGAACTGGCGGGACAGTTTCAATGAAGCCTTCGCAAGTCAGACTAGAAGCTAAATTTCAGCCCCCATCGGCTGAAAAGCACTATATCCGCGAACGTGATGTTTATGGTCGATCAATTGATGTTGAGGTACCCGTTGACAACTTTGTATACCAAGGTGACACTATACATGGCGAGTCTGATCATCCGGTTAAAATCTGGTCACCAGAAGCTAGGACTTCTGATTTGGAACTACAAATCGGAGCTGCAGTGATGGTTGGCGAAAACTTTGATATACCAACACGTTTAGAGAGCAACGCATCTATTACTACCTCGGTCGAACCAGCAAAATATATGATAGGACGGTTCCATATGCGTTTGACTCATTACTAAAGAATTTTTTAAACGATATTTTTTATGTAAAATCATTAATTTGGTTATCTTGTTTATCATTGCTTTGTTCTAACTGTTCATTGTAATTACCAATTGTAATACTTCATACATACGTAGCGTGAATGAAAAACATCTTATTAGTAGACGAAGTTGCATTAAAATATACGTTATGTACATTTGTATCTAATGTACTATATATATATATATATATATATATATATATATATATATATATATATATATATATATATATAGTTATGTTACTTCTGAAATAAAATATTTCTCTAAATAATTTTAATTATTTTTAGCTATTATATATATATATATATATATATATAAATACATATATATATATATATATATATATATTATTATTATTATTATTATTGCAGTTCAATTTCATGATCTCGATGAGATTTTCACACGCTTACATAATTTTAATTTAATAAAAGTAATTAATAAAGTATTTAATAAAGTAAATGTTTTTTTTTAGGTAAAATATAAGTTTTTTCATAAACTTTCTGAGCTAAAATTAAGTCTAAAACATATATTAACCGCACGCGGAATGGAGAATTATTCGATTACTAAAATGACTTTTACGAAATAGGTGTTTGTGTTAAAAGAGGATGACAATTTATGGGTTTATTTGTGATTTAATTACCAATTACGAAAAAATCAAACAAAAAAAATGGTCGAAAAACTTAAAAACTGCTACTTGCGGGTATGAAAAATATATCATACAGAACGTGATTATAACATTTCATAAGAATCGGACAAGCCGTTTTGGAGGAGTACTTCGACACACACATATTATATGAATATATATATATATATATATATATATATATATACTATATTACCCGACAGAGGTTGTCGTGTCCCCACGACCACAATTCATAAACTCCAATAATTTTCAATGACCCAATCAATACTTTATAATAAACTATTTAATGTCCTATCTTTGTGATTCATTTATGCGGTCTTAACATAAGATATACATATTGAAAATTGCAGTTTTTTAAACAGTATAACACATTCAGAAAAAAATATATTGTTATAGCATCCGCGGTAAAAGTACATTTCCTTGGATTTTTCCTCCCAAATTAATTGCTTCAATAATGTTAGCTATAGTTTTTACAATTTTGTATCATATTCCAATTTTTTAGTAATTATAATGTCTTAATTACATTTTTCTTAAGTTCATATTTTAAGTAAATTAACTTGTCAAATCCTGTTCATATGTGCACTACCCAATCTGCGATCAACCAATATCCAAGGCCAAACAAATTAATTTTTGACACAATGAAACTTCTAAATAATTTTTTGAATAAGTAATATTTTTTTGTATTCTGAAATAATTTAAATAAAAATATGACAAGCATAAGTTACACTAAATTATATAATTTTATCTATCAAACATATACTGTATCTTTTATTTTATTAATTGTGGACATTACATTTTTCTTATTCATATTGAATATATTATATTCTAATAATGTCTAGGCTCATTATTAACTTCCTGCAGAGTAAGTTATAGTAATCGCAAAAATCGAAAATGAAAATTTTTATAAATCTTTACGTTTCTGAATATTTGGTGTACGTGCGATTTAAATAATTCAAAAAACATTCGATTCGTGTTGTTAAGTAGACCTGCTGATTAGTTTTTGGCGAAGGCAGGTATAGTAGTTTTTAAGATACGGGACAAAAAGTGCCAAAAACAGTAATTCAGTTTTTAAGAGAACGAAGCGTCCGGTTTTAATAATTCAAAAAACATTTTACTTGTATTGACAAGATGAAGAACTGATTAAATTTTTGGGAAGACACGTCTAGCGGTTATGGACTCTCGATAAAAATAATTTAAAAAAATGTCATTTAGCGGTCAAAAATGTTTATTGGACATATATACATTAAATTATCAGATATTTTATAGAGATTTTAACTATATGTACAGATTTTTTTGGGTTCCGATTTGCCTTAAGGCGATGCCCCACAGTTAAAATTTGAATAACATTGTTGGAGGAGTTTCCATTCATACATCTGTACAGAAGAGTCATATATAAGATATCTAATATGTGTGTGTACATTTTTCATATATGTTCGTTCATATGTGCATATTTTGCTAGAAGAGTCCGGTCGTGTTTAGAAACGATAAGTTCCCATTCAGGTTACTTTTCTTTAACACAGTATTATTCCTACACTCCCAATAGTAACATCACATTACAAAGTTCTTATTTTTTGTAAAATAAAAATATTATAAAAATTGTATTAAAACTATAAATAAGGCATTGAATTAAACGAATTAAAAACTAAAAATTGAATATAACATTACAATACATGCATATGTTAAAAATACGTGTAACAAAAAAAATATTTTTTAAATAAACAAATGTAAACTGTTATTAATAATAATAGTGTTTAATTAACGTGCAACTAATTAATGGATTCTTGATAAATTATTTTATATTAATAATATTTATATTAATAATTAACTAATTAATGACTAAGTTTTTTACATTATCGTATTATTTCATATCATTTTCCTGTATATGTGCATCTGATTTTATTTTCCGGCAAAATTTTGAAAAATCGAAGCCTTGGAAATTGTCGTTGTAACAGTTTGGATTTTAAATTTAGTGGCGAATTTCTGGTTTTCGATTGAAACGTTTCCTAAAACTTTAATCCAAATATTTTTTTGGAAATTACCATATTATTTGTAGAAGTATGTAAAATTTTTAACCACCTTAAGTTATATTGCAAGCGTTTTAATTATCTACTGTTTGTGCAAACATGTTAGCCAAAATTCAGTGCATTATTGGCTATGTTTAGGGCTTCCAATACCGTACTAAAATGAGAATACCGGTATTCTATATTTGAAATTTGTAATACCGAGATCCCGGTATTAACACCGGTTTTATCAATGAAAAACTTAGTAGTCGTATTTTTATTTACCGCAGTTTGTTATATTGACATATTAACATGGTTATTGTTCTAAAATGAGTACCTATTAATTATTTTATTACATAATAGAGAATAGGAGTAGATAGATACAAAAAAGTTGTGGAAGTAAACAATTATATATTAACTTCTATGTTACATTTTACATATAATAGGCTCATATGGAATTATATATTTAAGGAAAAAAAATAAATTCAATTGCTACAACTTATATTATGTTTTATTAAAACATAAAATATGCTTTTAAAAAATATAAATAATCAATTGTTCAATTTTCAAGCGAGGACCGAATTTTAGTTCAAATATAATAAGCCGAAAATGATGAAGTAGAGTTTTACAGTAATATAACTGTTCTGAAAAAAAATTATCTTACGTGGAAATTATGTGATTTTAACTGCAACTTGGGGTTTTGACGAAATTGCAATAAATTTTAGGTTTTTGTTAAATTTTTAACAAAATCAGGAATCTACCAAGAACTTAAGCGAAACAAAAGCATTTGAGTGCATAAGCAATTTTGGAGTTTCTGGTTTTTATTTTCGGTTTTTATTTTTTTACTAGTTTTTTTTCTATTATAACATTTTCAAGTATTTTATATTATGCAATCCTGATTACATGCGCCAATATAAAACTTTTAAGTATGTTTTCCGGATTTGAGAGACTGTTGTAATGTTCATTCAGAGACCCTCATTTTAAAAGTGTACTAAATTTAGTACGTTTTGGTATTAAAGGATGGCCCCGATTTAGAAAATCTCAAAATCATATTTCAACAAAAAGTCTTAATTCTATAAAATTTGGAGCAATTTTGTCATTATTTTTGTCTGTGGTGCTAGAAATGTTATACGCGGTTACGGTTCCAAATTTTAAATGAACAAAAGTAATAAAAATTAACCACAATAACCAAAAAATGATCACATTGATCATAGAAAAACTACCTTTTACACTTAAACGCTAATAATTTCCGATCAACGTGAGATTTTTTTTTCTAATTTTTACAGGACAGTTGCGATCAATATTATCAACCTTTTCCGGCTCGACGTTGAGTTCTGGGTCACCATTATGCGTGTCTTTAATATAACACTTTCATAACAAAAGAATTTAAGTACATAAAATCGTACACACTTAAATTTTAGAAATGCTTTTCTTTTCGGCTGCAGTGAAAGGTACAAAATTCGCCATAGGCAAAATAAATCGTTCTGTTATATTTGAGAAAGCATTCAATCAAAAAAGTAGTCGCAAAATATAATTAGTTATCACCTCGAGAAGCAGATTTGACAGCTAATTATAACACTATTCGATTTAAATAAAGGAAATTAGATATTTCTAGTGAATTAATTTTCAAGATCACTCAACAGAAATATCAATTCAACCTACGTATATTCAAATCTTTTTTTATGAAAATGCCAATATTATTAACTTCCCCAAGGAGAAGTTCGTGTTTTCATCAAAAAATCCGATTCGCTAATTTTATGTTTTCTTGACGTTTCATGCCATTCTGAATCGAATGAGACCAAATTTCGAAAAAGCATATGTGTGTGTGTGTGTGTGTGTGAACAGATTTTTTGCCGCAAATCGACGTTTTCTTAGAAATGGCTGGACCGATTTCAAAAATTTAAAAGCCATTCGATGCACCTCGATGAGGACTATTGTTTCTCCGTTTTGTGCGACGATCGGTCAAGCCGTTTCATTATAAACAGTAGAAAAGTGAAAAATTTTTCGTCGACGTTTTAGCCCGCAATTCTGAATCGATTTTGAAAATTCAAAAACCGTTCGAAACATATTGGTTGGGAATCGTGCTGATTAGTTTTTGGTAGAGATCGGCCAGGCCGTTTTCTTGTAATGAAGTGTTTAAATTTTTTTGTCGACGATTTTTATTATTATTTTTTGACGGTAGATACCATAGCCTTATAGATCATACTAAAATATTACGGATCTACGAAAACTCGTTTAACTTTAAAAATTCCTCAAAGTTTGCAAAAATTGGTATTGTTTTTTTTTTTGTCAAAATTAGGCTTTTCATAGACGTTTGCTCAAAAACGCCTGAACCAATTTCAAAAATTTAAAAGCTATTTGATGTATCTCAACGAGGATTATCGTTTCTCAGTTTTGTGTGACGATCGGCCGAGCCATTTCATTGTAATTTGGAAAAAAGTGTTAAACTTTTCGTCCATTTGATCATACTACTGAATCGATTTAACGTTTGTTAAAATATAAATTAGACGATTTACTTGGTATAAAGTACTTGGTTTTAATGAACATATTGAACCATTAAAATCTTACGGAAACTGGTTCAATTATAAAAATTGTTGATTTTTGAAAATTTGCTTTTAGAAAATACTCCGAGTTAACGTGCCAAGCATATATACATTCCTACTGATTACAGTTTACTTTCACACTTAAATAAAATACATTTTCAGAACACGAAATAGATGAAACGAAAAGTAATGATTGCGTAATGATTATTTTTTAATGAAGCTGTTGATTATAAATCTATAAAATATAGTTAAACCCCAATTATTATTGATTAAGTTGATCACGTGTACGTATCGGGAAGTTTATGCAACCAACCTTAAGGCAAAATGCTCCTTACAAATAGTTTTATTATTATTTTTTTATGTTCGTCACAAACTTAGTTTTTATGTCTATAAGTATCGTTTTCTAATTATATTTTTTACAGTTACACAAAAAGAAAAACTTGTGTATAATATTTTTATCAACGAAATATTACAAAATAAAATATAATAATCTAGAATTCTAAAATATAAATTAAATTATTTATTTATTGCTAAATATAAATAAAAAGAAATACATTGTGATTTTAATATAGTGCTATTAAGTGTTGCAATATGTTGCTTGTAGCAGAAATATCTCGAGCTACATTTGTTATACGTAAGTGTATTTTTTTTTTAAATTCTTTATTAGATTTAAAAAATATAATAAACTGTTCAGCATTTCGAAATCCAAAAATGGTCATGTGGTTTTTTGGAGACTATGGACTTTGGAATCAGAGATTCCAAATTCGATAACCACCTCGGACAGCCAGATGTCAAGCAGCATTGTTATTGGTTTTCACTTGGATATATAGATTGCAAAATGCTTCCGAGTGAAAGTAGCTCTAATCCGACGTTGCTGCATCAATAAAATATCATCAGTATTAAATTGTAATAATAATAACTATATTAAAGATGCACAACCGTCTGGGTTGCCCTTTATAAAAAGATACATTTAGAGTTTGTCGGTTTTCAAAAACCGGTTTTTT
>NW_020536999.1:60965910-60998278 GCF_003426905.1 Ctenocephalides felis
CATTTACCTACATAATGCAAGAATTTTCTCAGCCTATATGTTGGATATGAAATTCTTTGGACCGTGAGAAGTATTATTTTGAAAAAGTGAAAATGATATTTATTTGTTTTCGAAGTCAATTTTGGTTTACTCAATTAAGAACAATATGTATAATATAACATTAACTTATTTGTCCAAAATAGAATAATGAATTACAAATGTATCAAAGATAAACATTCGAATTAAAACTGGCATCCTCATTAACTTAACAATGAATTTCTTATAAATGAATCGTAAACGTAAACACAATTATCAACTTTTCAAATGTGTGCGTATAATTTTATATGTTTTTCAATTTTTATCAGTGATATTAAACAATATATGGTAGTTTATTTAAAAATAAAGATTGATAGACAAAACAATATTATTGTATTATATATATCACTCTATTTCAATATTTTTAACTGGATTGCTGGAAGCAGTAAGTGGCTCAATCATTTACATACAATTGTATGAAATGCAAACTAGATTTGCTAATAATTTATCTCTTTAGATCGAACGTTATTATTTCGAATATAAATGTATGTTATAAAATATAATAAAAGTACTTACTGGGCTGAGAGTCTTCGATCACCTTCGGGGAAACAATGCTTTAAAGTGAGGCTTGCAATATAGTTCGCTCTCGTGGCTTTCATATGTATCCACACTGAATGAGTGAAACAAAAATTCAAAAAACATCCAGAATTTTTCAGTAGCAAGTTTCATCATATTCAAGTATGTGATATAATACAGTCGAAGATTTATTAAAAATATGAGACATATAAAGAAAGAAGTATAATCCACATTACATTTTTCATGGTAACAATCTGATACAAAGTGAAAAGTATAATTGAAAAAAAAAATTTGTAATAAAGTGTATTTTGTAATGTTGCTATGTTTTTCGTTATTTAAAATAAAATAATGGGACAATTGAATACAATGAATCAATCGATTATTTAAACTTGTGAACTGGTTTTGAATAACATCAGTTCAAATTTTAATAATAATAAATTTGTAAAATATGTTACTATAAAAATATATGAAATGTAAACATACGTGAGTTGTTTATTGCAATCTTTGCATCTGAAACAGTTTTTGTGATATACTCTGTTTTCGGCTTTAATTTGTTCCATCTGGAAAACAACACGAGAGCAGCCTTTGCATTTCTTTTCATTTTCCAATCCCTGCAAAATAATATTTAAAATAGTTTGACTTTGCCAGTTGCAGAAAAATGTGTTTAAAGATAATGGCCAATCATAACACATTATTTCTTAAAAATTATTAGCCTTGAGTTACTTTCCTTTTGATACGATACATAAGGTAAATATAGATGCTGTCTCTTACTGTTAGTTCAAATTATATTTTAATATGTATAATATTTCATGCAATTTAGAAATGTGTTACAATTTTGTAAATAACTTAGTGTCTTTTACGCTGTCGATATAAATAATTAAATACTTAATACTTACATTAGTACCATCTGGGGATTTCAGGTACTGCTTGATTTTGAGTTGGCCAAACTTTTCTTTTGCAAAGCATCAAATTTGTTGAAGCTGGATTTCTGTAAAAAAATAATCAAAATTTATATTAAAAACAATAAAAAGAATATATATTTAAACCCAATGTGCAAAATGTGCTGTATGTATAAAAGTGCTCCCTGCATACTCCAAGTGCTATTATTTACATAAACATATAAAATATATCAAAAACAAATCATTTATTTTAAAAACCTAGAAAAGATGGAAAGTTTTTGTTAGTAGATCTGTCTGATAAGTGCAAAATGCAATATTAATGACTTACCATTTTGTAAAGATTGCTTAGCTATTTAAAGCTTCAAAGTGCATTTTACAAGATCATAACTTTATTTTTTTAAATTCAAATATTTTTGAAGAAATAATAGCAACCCATAAAAAAAATGAGGGTGTACTTTATTTGCAGCAACTTTAGTTTTCAAAATCTCGGCGTAAGCTTTTTCTTGCAATACTTACTTGCAAAACGTTTTTATTTTTTTGGAAAATATTTAGTTTTATAGTGCATATACAAATAAACGTTCTATCTATGTGCAATTTATCATAAATTTGCCCCACAAATTAGCAATTTTTGAGAAGCAGCTTTTTACTTCAGCAAAACAAGTGCAACCCAAGTTTCACAATTTTATCTCAAAATAACGACGTTGTTACTAATCATGCGTTTTAGAGTGCAATATTTCTACCACATATAACTAGTTGATGATCAATGTTTATAAGGAAAAGAATGATCTTCAATAATATTATTAAAAATATATTCAATTTGTTTGTGTACAGAACGTTTATATCTCAGACATATGTACAAATGTAAATGTAATTTATTATGATAGGGCGCCAGTAGTTAAAATAAATTAAATAAATTATTCGCGATGCTTAAATTAATAGGATGACAAATTAATTGGATGAATATGAAGATTTCAATTACACGATGATGTAATACTATTAAATTGCACTTTAATTTAATCAAATGAAAAAGATTTTGGTATATCATAAAGAAATTTGGATAATATTCAAAGAATTCTACTAATCAAAATTTTAATTTGATTAATAATAATTAAAGTTAAAAAGAGTGCTCTCCCGAAAATAGACGTAAGCTAACTTAGTATTTAGAAAAATTGTTGTGGATGCATTCCCCAGTATCATTCTACAGTAGAAAAGGAGAATCCATGATTGAAGACGAATTTCAAATCTATATTTAGAAAATAATAATTTTGGTTTAAATTGGGCACACTGCAACACCGACTGCTTAAGAAATCAATATGATGCAAAAGACTTATGAAAACTATTTAAATTTACAATGCCAATACTCAGTAAGTTCATACATTAAATCAAATTTTAATTTGATTTTTCCTATTAAATTTTTCTTATTCAGGAGCAATCTACAAACTACTCCCTTTCTGATTATTCCTCAACCAGAGGTTAATAAATAATTTTCCCTATTCAATTTTTTCTTATTTACAAGTAGCTCGCAAACTGTCCCATTGAATAATAAAACAGCGCATTATCCAAGTGCAGTTACAATTTGCTTAATACTTAAACAAATCACTGACTTAAGCCTAATGTGCAATCACTAATTATTCAAAATTTTCTCACAAACCGTAACAAATAACTAATATGCCCAACAGTCAACCCAATCGCCAAAATGGTGATGGTGATTTCTAACCCAATCACCTTGATGGTGATTCAAGACTAAATGAAATTGAATTAATCAATATAACCAATTTCATCTCACATTCAGGATTATTTACAAAACATCTACCAATCTATGTGGTTGTTTCGTTATTTAAAATTTTGTATCCCCGTGCATCCACCCAACATTCCCACCAATTATCGATTTCACCTAGATGGAACTTTTTTACTATATAGAACTAAGTTTGATAAAAAAAATTGAATTCCATCTTCACTACTCCCAAATATTCCCATTTACGGTATCACCAATTGCCCTAAATTCTCCCTGGTTACCGATTTGCCCTTGGTGGTGATTTATCATTGAATTGAGTTGATCAATATTTATTAAATACTACTTTATTATTTACAAACATATAATGCTCCAATAATATACCATAGAATGTGCTTTTATACAAACATCCCATAAAATAATTATGTAGCCCAGTGCAACCATCCAACATTACCCCAGTCACCAGTTTGACCATGAAGGTGATTTCTCACCATATCGAATTGGGTGATCGAAACTCTTCTCTTCACCGGCTGATGATGATAACTGTTGGTCGCCTTCGTACTTTGGGACGACATCAGACGTATCTGGTGACGGACAGGTGACGCCAACGGTGATGGGACAGTGTTGCATTCTGCCTTGACCGCGTTTGCCAAATCGCAGTATGATTTACGCTTTATCGAAATTTAGAATTAAGATGTAATGGTTTAATTTAATAAAAAATATTAGTCACAGAAACAATTGCGCTATTTCCCAAGATAAGTAAAAATATCTCTTACTAAATGGTATTTTCTAATCTATTTGCGATTCAATTCGACTTTATTTAGCACAGACAAATATTCACTAGTTGCATTAGTCATAACTTAGTTTTTATACTTTGACTTATTCTAGACGAATCACACGTTGTTTTCTATCTAAACATCTTTGATCGTTTGCCAAAAAATAACCACGTTGTTTTCAGACACTTCAAGTGTGCGTTGGCTATTTACCTACTTATTTTGGGAATCTACGTGGAAAGTTGCTGGAATGCTGTAAAAATGTTTTGATTCGGTAATTATAACTTTATATTATAGCACACGTAAATAATTGGTTGCAAACAAAATTAATTTATGGCGATTCTAATAAAGAAGGTCAGAGAAATCGCCAGCGCAAAAAACATGTTTTGCAAATTCTACCCGGAAAACATCAAAGTTACGCTAAAAACAAGTAATTAGATCAATTAAAATATTAAATTTATCCAAATACGAATATCAAAAGCCGCTTAACTCCGCCGCTTAATCAAAATTGAATCCAATCTTTAATTAAATTCTAATGTAACGATTTTAGTTTGTGAAAAAGACAACATTTTAAACATATGTTCTACCAGACATAAATAAGTTTACGGATATCACACTGTACAAATTATACTGAAATGTATTATTACCTTTTCGCCTATTTTTTCCTTAAATCTCCTTCACAATAAGCGAGTTTTGAAACAAATATTGTAATAGTAAACAGATATTTAAGAAGCAACTTCAACGCAGATTAATATATTAGTTGTATGTATTTATTATATCTACTAATATAAAATATTAATGGTTTAATGTAGAGTTAGCAGTATGCATTTTCGTATAACGTGATTATCAATCAATTGAATGAAGTTTTAATGTAAGTCCGATTGACAACAGCGCAGCCTTTTTAGTAATAATTCAAGAAATTTGACAACGGCGCAGTCTGAAGAAATTAAGACACCCAATGTGTAGGGTGTGTGATGCAAGTTTGACAGATTTTTCACGTAGGATAAAACGATCACAGCTAACAATCATTTAGTTGTATTAGATTTCATATCAAAAACTAAAAATTATAGTAATCTCAAGTCATATTTAAGATAAGAATCCAAGAAATTTGACAACTTTGGAAGGTTATACCTAATTTTGTCAGATCTCTCAGATAGTATTGGTAAAAACAATTGTTTTTTGCTAAATTGGTAACATGATATAACGTAAATGGTCATAAGATAGCTCGACGTTTGAAACAAAATAGGTACAACTGATATAATAAAATTCTAGAATGGAAAATCAAACCAGGATTTATCTCATGAAAACCGAAGCAGTAATCTAATAACGCAGTTTAACAAGTTGGCTGCGGTTTCTTTGGACCTATTTCCTATGCTGAAACGTTTTAATTAAAATTAGGAAAAGGAAAATAGAATGTCGACATATTGTCTATTATTTATCATGAAAGTGTGAGAGGTTGTAATGATTTGTGAGGTTGAAAGCAACAATTGTCATTTAGACTTGTTTGAAGGACAAGAAGGACCAGCTTACACCAGAAGATCAATATGTCATTATTAGGACCAAAGTAACAAACTAGGAACAAATAGTTTCAATTTTATTACAAATATGCATATAATATACGTGTTATGATGCATAAAAGTGTTAATACGAATAAACCAACTGTCCTCTTGAATAGAATGTTCAAAAATCATAAAAAAACAATCACTAACTAGTTACTTCTACTATATGTGTGGTAATGTGGAGATAGATTTTTTTTATTATACATAAAAGATTAACATCTGTCCGTATGGATATTTATGGACCGATTCGTGTTATGGCAAGGCTATGCTATGAGAAACTTTCCTAGAAACTGCACAAATGTCAAAAAACGATCTTAGATAACAAGGTCTTTCTGACCCAGCTTCATAACATACGAGTGACGTTGCAGTTTATATGTAAAACGCCTAAATGCACAGCAAATACATGACATTTTGGCAGTATTCTGTATGATTCAATAGCATAATGTATCAACTTACTTCAATGTAAGTTGAAGCGTAACATGGCCTTGCCATAACATTTTTCTTTTATGCGGCAGAATCGGTCCTTTAGTAAATATATTGAACTAAATTAAATGCAGGGCTGTAATTGATGGTGATTATTTGTGAAAGTAACCTGTGTTAGTTCGACCTTGCTATAATAACTTAAATGGTGATGGGAGCATATTGCTCTATATACTCAGTTGTAACGGGTGTTTGCACTTTAGCCATTTTGGGAAGTTGTCGTCTAGCAATATTCTGACGAGGTCATTGGGGTGTTCGGCTAGTCTTTCTGCATATTTCTTAGCGAATCGATGTATTTCCTCCTGCACCGTTTTCATATTTGTATCCTGATGAAGAAGCCAACTTGGTACGTACAATAATACTCCACTTAACGCGTAATGCGAAACGGAGCTAAACGAAGCTATCTTTACATGGAATTATTGGGGTTAGGGGAAGATGGCTAGGAAATTCAAAAAGTATGTTATTTTTAATGAAAATAAAACCTAACATTTATTTCTTAAAGCCCAAATTAATACTACATTATTATTTCTTGCCAAAATAAAAACAAAATTGAAACAACAAAACGAATATTCTTGGAAAAACATATAAAATTCCAAGTCATATTTAGTTAACCTTTGTGACAAAAGCATCTAATGTTATTTGCCTTTTTCTTTTACGTTCTCTTAAAAGTTTTTCATACAAGGATAAAGCATCTCGACCACCACGTCTTACTTTTGATTTCCTGTCAAATCTCGGATCATTTTCAATGAATAGATTCATTATTTCAGTTACAGTAAACAAACTCATTTTTATAAACGTCATCGAAAGTTCTTTTCCTATGAATCACTGATGTCAACATTGTTTCTCAGTTAAATCCTTGAGCTCATCATTAGAAAGACTGGGCTGCATCTTAAATTAATTCTTCGACATCTTCCACATTTACCCCTTCAAAACCTGGGTTGAAGTAAAAGAGCGCTAAACCGGAACAGCGCTAAATGAAACGGCGTTAAGCGGGGTATTACTGTATCTGGGTGCCGCGAGATAGAGTCTAATGGTTTTGTTTCGTGTTCTTTAGATAGATTTAAAATAAATGTGGCACTGTTGGCAGTGTGCGACAGTCGCATCAGGAAAAAAGTAGAGGATGTCGAAACCGTCAACGTTTTGAAGTAATATTTCTGAGGTCGTAATTTGAATAAAACGATGGTATGCTCTGCACTAATGACTGTTCAGTTGTAAAAGGATGATACACAGTTAACGTAGAGTAACTTCATATCAATATGGTTACAAATGTTCTCAAAGCATCACAAAATTAAAACAAATAATGACATGTCTCTAAGTAATTGAATCACGTTATACGAAAGGAGTTCAATATCAACTAAGGATTAATTATAAATATTAATGCTAAATAATACTAATAATAGTTAAAAGCAAAATACAAATTAACAAATTAAATAATTAATAAATGAAATAAAAAATCTTACCAGCGCCTTGACGGAGACTCCAGTATGAATGAGTTCCTTTCTATCGCTATAGCATGCATCGATCTTACGGAGATCGCTCAGCGATTTGGCGCGCTGCGTTTTGTGGTTAATTTGGTTAATTCGGTTAATTCGAGAAAGTCTATGGTTAATTTGTGGTGTGGCGTTTACTGTTTTGTTAATTTACTTGTGTTATGAAAGAAAACCAAAATCAGTTAATGAGGGTAATGTGTGCGAAACCGAAATGAAAATCTAACGTAGTAGCAGAATATGAATGTGTGAGTTTTGAAATATGATTTTGGTATCAGTCTATGCATGAAGGTTCCGTACCAGTTTTAAAAGTAATGTAATGGCTTAGAATATATATTTAATAATATGACAATATATTTGAGTACATGCAAGGTGACCATACGTCCGGATTTGGCCTGGACAGTCCGGATTTCGATCTTGTGTACAGGTTTTTCTCAAAGCAATATTTGTCCCGGAATTCGATCTTTTGTCTCAGATTTTCGAAAGTATAAATTTGCATTGAATTTTTGCAATTACTTGCTAATAACATTACAGCTATTTATCAAATGTCTTAAAATGTAACAATGAGTATGTTTATATGAAACATTACGTTATGACTGAAAAAAATTCCGAATGCAAAATTCCAAACATGGGCTAAAATAAACTAAAATAGGCGGCAAGTTAATAATTTTAAACTTTTTATTTTCAATTTTGCGGTTTTTTCCATTTCTCAAAATGCAATTGCAATCTGTTTTAAAATACAAAAACATTTAGTAATTATGAAGGACCAAAATAGAGTTTAGTCTTTTTTGTGTTGATTGAGAAGATGTTCGTAATCTAGATGACTTAAGAAGCTTAGCTGATCGTCTAAATACATATAAATATGAATAAAAATAGTAAATTACAAATGAAGTAACGATAAAGCAAAAATCAATAGAATTAAATAAATAAATGAAATGAGAATCGAATACGAAAATTAGCTAAAATAAATTATGAGGGCGCCCTTTTGAACTGCCTTGCACAAATGCTAATTTAAACTAATATTAAGTTAATTATGAAGAAATTTTACCAGAATTTTATACAAGGCTTAAGAACGCAAAAACGTAACATATAATCGGATTCCTACTAATGACCAGTTATTCTGCATAAAAAAATGGATTTGTTTAAAAAAAAGTTTTTTATTGTATACTTAGATAAATGAAAGCCGTCCCGGTTTTGGCCTAAAAAAATTTGGTTACCTTAGTACATGATACTATTTAAGTTTATGGACTAGTTTCAAATATTGTATATTTTAGTTTTATTAAAATGTTTAAATCTTTGGCAATGTGTAACAATTTTTATGATTGCTAAGTTTCTAAAATAGTTGCCTTGACAAATATTGAAAAACCATAACAACTAGATAGCTATAACAAAATCTCGAGACTTGTTGTAACGCAAATGAAAATCCACAGTATTGTGACGATAATTGTTATTATCCCCTGAATAATTAAAATTATTTCGTGGATAATTAATATTATCACCAACCCCAGGGTATATAAGTTCCACCCTTGAAATCCACGTCATGCTGATTCTAGAGGTCCAAAGAAGACAATTCTTCTAGAGGTCTGACCTTAGTGTTAGTTTGTGTGCACAACAGAAGATAAGCAGGTCTAACGAAAGGTCTTATAATGTGTTTGTTAGCAATTAGATATTCTCCTCGTATACCCATAATAGAATAAAGTAAGAATAATGAATATTAGTTAGAGGACATGGAGGTATACAAATACTGTCATGTTCTCAAATACTTGTAACTGAAGTGTAAATTAAATATTTTTATTTATATAAGTAATCTTGGTTACATCCGTTGGGAGCCTAGTAGTCCCACAGGTAATTACAGGTATTTTAAAGATCGACTAGGGTGCTAAGATAACCCATCTTATTAGGAAAACCATTCTAAAATTATACTACATTGCAAAATCGCCCCCAAAGAAGGGCATCTTAAAACTGTAATTTTTCCCAGTATTGTTGGACAGTCTTAAAAAAAAATCTTCACAAAATGAACATAAGGAAATGAAAAAAAAAACAAAAAAAAAAGATTTTATGTTCAGATTCGGAATCTTCAGAAGATTGGTATTTCTACCACATTCAGGAGAGTGGTATTTTTTGGAATGTGGTGAAGCTGATTTATATGAAGAAAATTAGGTAATCATTTGTAAGAAGTGAGCATATGCAGGGTGTATCCCGCGAAAAATATTTTTCACTTCTGAAAGATGTCAATTTTGTTAAATATAAACAAAGACTAAATGATCAAAAGTATTGCTGTTTTTTTCCCTTACATCTATTCCCGAGCACGGGATAATTCGCATCACCGCATTTTTTTATTGAAAGTAATTGATAGTAAAATAATGACCAATAGCGAAGCTATTGTTTGTATCTTATTCGACACAAGAATAGTTATAGCAACCATTGATCTTTATTTAGTAAACATTTAATCAATCGATATATTAGTTTTAATAACTGTTACAAGCTCCTCCCATATAGCCATAATCATCAAAATAGATTCATGGTCAAACATTTTATCGGTTCTACTTTGATGACATATTTAATAACTACATATGCCACAATGATAATAAGAAAAGTAAATTTTAAAAGTAGGCTAATTCATTTAACACATAAATTATCATATTCATACCGATTGAGTTTACTTATAATTTTCCATCTAAGTTTATGCTCAAGGACGTAAATTAAAAGGTCTAATCGACTCTTTAGTAGTTTTTCCTGGTTTCCTTTGATAATAAAATAGAAATGTTTAAGCAGATGAAAACGAAAGTACCAGAATGAGTTCGTGAAATTTTGGCTTTAAAATTATTTAACATACCAAGCCATTACTATACGGATAAGTAACAATTATTTATTTCCAGCCAAATTAAAAAAAAACATAAAAAATAATATTCTAAAATAAAATAGTTATATTACCAAATGTATTT
The DNA here is from genome assembly GCF_003426905.1 of Ctenocephalides felis. Classification (NCBI taxonomy): domain Eukaryota; kingdom Metazoa; phylum Arthropoda; class Insecta; order Siphonaptera; family Pulicidae; genus Ctenocephalides; species Ctenocephalides felis. The sequence continues at coordinate 60,976,377 of NW_020536999.1, forward strand.
ATATTTGCTATCTGGTACGGAACCGTTTAATTGTAGTTAATTACAAATGTATGTTATGATATGTGTAATGAGTTAATGTCAAGTTTATTATAAATATAGCTACTAAATATAAAGTAAATTAAATTTTTGGCAGATGATTTAATAATCAATAATTAATTATATAATGTAATTGAGTGTTGTTATATAGACTATGATGAATTGATCATATTTCTTGAGGATAGGGGATATGATCCAATATTAGAGAAGACAAAAGTAGCACAAACAATCAAAATGCCAAGAATTTAATTCTTTCTAAAATTATAAAAAAATTAAAATTTAAATAGCTAATAAAATAAATATCTACGACGATTAATAATTAAAATAGAAATCAATGTAAATTAAATGAAACTGAATATTCCCATTAAAATAAAAAAGCTAGCAAAAATCAATGAAATTAATATTTTCAGGATCGAATACTACCACTAAGCATGCAAGTTACTGATTTATGATAAGATGATATTTTAGTTTTATTCAATAATTAAAGGTCTGGTTTACTAAATTTCGTACTTTTAGTTGAATTTGCTTCGTGTAAGGCTCAATGAAATACATATTTTGCAATATTATTTACATCCTTGTTATAAAATAACATAATTAAAATCATTATCAATCGCTCCTATAGATAGAGTATACAATCTCGTTTGCATAGTCCTAAACAAGCTGTGTAAATTTGACATTTTGAGGTCGAAATTAAAAGATGGATCTATTTAAAAATGGTAAAATAGAAATCCATGCGAAATTAATAATTTTATGAAAATAGTACCTGCAATAACAGTCTCAAAAAGCATCAAATGTTCTCATAGAATAATTAGTTCCCTGGAATGGATATGGAAGTGTTCACGAAGATACAGGCATTACAATGTTATTACACTCAATTGAGCAAAGAACTTTTTCTTCGAATTTATAAAAAAAATTAATAAAACGCTTTTCATTAAACCTGAAAAAACCTTATTTATTATTCTAATAAACAATGATTGTATTTAGTTAATTAGAATAATAAATAAGGGAGGGGAGGCAAATCATTGATTTTGTGGCGCTCTCATACAATGGACCTGCCTTCGGGCAGACTACTATTTAACTTCCCGTAGGGTAAGTTATAGTAATCGCAAAAAAATCGAAAATGAAAATTTTTATATATCTTTACGTTTCAGAGGTTTCTGAACATTTTGGCATACCTTAGAAAAAATGGATGTATGTGTGTGTGTGTGTGTGTGTGTGTGTGTGTGTGTGTATGTACGTATGTGTATGTATGTGCGGATACAAATTTTCGTCGACGATTTCGGGAACACGGATCAACCGATTTAAATAATTCAAAAAACATTCGATTCGTATTGATAAGGAGACGTGCTGATTAGTTTTTGGCGAAGGCAGGTCTAGCCGTTCCGAAGATACGGGGCAAAAAGTACCGAAAACGGTAACTCAGTTTTAAAGAGAACGGAGCGTCCGATTTGAATAATTCAAAAAACATTTCACTTGTATTGACAAGATGAAGAATCGATGAAATTTTCATAAAGGTAGGTCTAGCCGTTTCGGAGATATGGAGGAAAAAGTAAAAAAATGAGCCATTTGGCGGTCAAAAATGATCATTAGACATATGCACATCAAATTATCAGATATTTTATAGAGATTTTAACAATAAGTATAAATTTTTTTTACATTTCTATGGGTTCCGTACCAATGCTTATGCGTTAGACGGCGGCGCGGCACTTGCGCGCTTCGCTATTTCGTCTCTATGCAGTTCAAGCAGTGCGATTGCTTTGAAAAAAAAGTTCAGAATTTCCAAAATATGTCAAAATGAAGAAAACATTTTTTTTCAAAAATTTTTTTCGTTTTCAAAAAAAAAATTTTTTTCTCAAAAAAAAAAATTTTTTTTTTCAAAAAAAAGTAATTTTTTATCATATTTATAGTTTCTCAAACATCTATTTTTTTCGAAGTAATTTTTTTTCAAAAATGTTAATCGTTTTTAAAAAAATAATAATTTTTGGTACGGGAAGTTCCAGCAATTTGCCTTAAGGCACGATGCCCTAATTGCCTTAAGACAGAATTCCACTTACAGCTAGTTATTATTATTATTTTAATATATTAAATTTTATTACCGGGACAGCGCGTACGCAGTCCCGACTACCAAAAATTACACGCCCGAGTTATCCACATTAGGGACAATCGCAGGGGTCAATCCGACCCAGGTGCAATGGCCAGACCTCGCCCTGGGGGAACCGCCTTGTTGATCACGGTAACCCCGACGCCAGGTAAGTATGCTTAGGGATCGAAAACAGGTAGACTAACCCTAACCAGACTATATTTTAGAGCAATATTTACAGCGGGAAGAGCAGTTAGCCCTCTGTTGCCGGTATTATTTATACCATAGCTGTTATAATTATACTTGGTGTTTTCCAAATTTGAGCAGGTACTTTTGAATTTTCTATTTACCCATAATTTCTTCGTATTTATTAAAAATAATATAAAACACTCCCTCCTAAATAGGCACCGGAGGAAGTAATTACGCACAATCTTAAAAGCTTGCACAATCCTTGAAGTTTGAAATTAGAACAAATGACATACTTTAAACTCTTCTAAAATAGTTAAATAAACCTAAACGATTGTCAAAATATCATGATTTTCACGAAAAATGCATTTACAACAATTGCATTGCATAGGAAAAAACGGACATAATGGCATACATATAGAAAATTATACAATGGATTTATTTAAAATTGAATACGTTTAGTAACGTATAACACGAAGAAAGTCATTTTCACAACCCGGTCAGATATTGGGCGTCATTGTCACAGACTTGTACCGGTTATCTATTCAAACGTGTATCGCGTCTTCGAGAGTTCATTTTGAAGGTGGTTTTGTCATGTTTTTGGTTTTTCTATCAAAATCAATCAACTTATGACAGTACTAGCGATTTCGATTAAAAACATAAATAAAAAAATTAATCCTTTTGAAGATTTTTGGCTTTTAATATTTACTCTATTTACTTTTAAAAACATACCAAATGATTCACCGGTAAAAAGAAGAAACTTGCATTTATTGCAAAAACCTATACTCACGGTCTGAGCTCGGCGAAGGTTGATTATGATATATGATTTGTTCCCTTTGAGATTTATAATAAACTAGATGACCCGACAGACGTTGTCCTGTACTTATGTTTACTATTCAAAAGTTCCAATTTTTTTTTAAATAACCTATACTGCTATTAATCAATTAATTAAAAATTATTATGTTTTTTTACACTACAGTCTATACCGAAATGTATATACATCCACCCATATGGATCTTAAATGTACAGCTGCTTTTAACAAAATGATGAGTATTTGCTTCTTTGTAAAATATTATAAAACATTTTTTTCTTATAATTAGTTCTTTTATCGATATCCGACGTTATTTTGAAAAAAAAAAAGAAATTACACCACTGAGAGGAATGTCCACCCCCGGGGAAATGGCAAAGGAGTCTAAATTATTTTCACTTTTGAACTTGAGAATAAAATAAACCTAATTTCAAAATTTCATACGAATTGGAGCACAGTAAAAAATTTCAGACCATTGACTTGAGTAAATATTCCGTATCCGATGGTAAAAATATGAAAATACTAACGTTTGTATGTGAAAAAGAAAAGGGCTGTTTTTAGGGTTTTTACGGCAATTATTCGATTCTTTCTCGCCGTAAGAACCATCCTTGAACTACAACAAACATTTAAAAAAAAATGGCCAAATTGGTCCAGGCGTTGTTGAGTTATGCGCTTACCAACACAATTTGCGATTTATTTTTATATTATAGATAAACAAACGATTTATTTATCAACCGTCATCTTAAAAATTTATGTGTCTCACTATGCTTTTACCTTATATATCATTCTGTCCGTACTATAGGGACAAAATAGCTTTTATAATTAGTTGCTTTTTTCTTTAATAACAATTATAGCGCCTACTTGATTAATAGTCTATGCTACTGGTTGTCAATAAAGCTAAGATGAGTAAAAACAATCGAGACTGATTATAATATCATTGAACAAATAAATAACATTAAAAAACAAAACACCATGCCATATAGTCCGTACTTTCCCTATAGGTATAAGTGTTTAAAATCATTATTAACTTCCCGTAGGGTAAGTTATAGTAATCGCAAAAAAATCGAAAATGAAAATTTTTATATATCTTTACGTTTCAGAGGTTTCTGAATATTTTGGCATACCTTAGAAAAAATGGATGTATGTGTGTGTGTGTGCGTAGTATGTACGTGTGTGCGGATACAAATTTTCGTCGACGATTTCGGGAACACGGATGAAGCAATTTGAATAATTTAAAAAACATTCGATCCGTATTAATAAGGAGACGTGCTGATTAGTTTTTGGCGGAGGTAAGTCTAGCCGTTCCGAAGATATGGGGCAGAAAGTGCCAAAAACGGTACCTCAGTTTTTAAGAGAACGGAGCGTCCGATTTTAATTTTACTTGTATTTACAAGATGAAGATTTGATCAAATTTTTATAAGGGCAGGTTCAGCGGTTTCGGATATATAACGAAAAAAGTAAAAAAAATGCCATTTGGCGGTCAAAAATGATCATTAGACATATGCACATCAAATTATCAGATATTTTATAGAGATTTTAACAATAAGTATAAATTTTGTTTACATTCCTATGGGTTCCGTACCAATGTTTACCCGTTAGACAGCGACGCGGCGCTTACGCGCTTTATATTTTGTCTCTATGCATTTAAAGCAGTACGATTGCTTTGAAAAAAAGTTCAGATCTTCCAACATATGTCAAAATAAAGAAAACATTTTTTTTTCAAAAAAAAAGATTTAAAAAAAAAAAATTGTTTTAATTTTTTTTTTCAATTTTTTTTTAAAAAAAAAAGTAATTTTTTGTCAAGTAAAGTAAAGTAATTTATAGTTTCTCAAAAATCTTATTTTTTCGAAGTAATTTTTTTTTCAAAAATGTTAATCGTTTTTAAAAAAAAAATAATAATTTTTGGTACGGGAAGTTCCAGCAATTTGCCTTAAGGCACGATGCCCTAATTGCCTTAAGACAGAATTCCACTTACAGCTAGTTTTTGGAATATTTTATTAACTTCCCGTAGGGCAAGTTATAGTAATCGCAAAAAAATCGAAATCTAAAATTTTTATATATCTTTACGTTTCAGAGGTTTCTGAATATTTTGGCATATCTTAGAAAAAAAAAGGATGTATGTGTGTGTGTGCGTGTATGTTTGTATGTGCGGATACAAATTTTCGTCGACGATCTTGGGAACACCGATCAACCGATTTGAATAATTTAAAAAACATTCGATTCGTATTGATAAGGAGACGTGCTGATTAGTTTTTGGCGAAGGCAGGTCTAGCCGTTCCGAAGATACAAAAAAGTGCCAAAAATGGTAACTCAGTTTTTAAGAGAACGGAGCGTCCGATTTTAATAATCCAAAAAACATTTTACTTGTATTAACAAGATGAAGAATTGAACAAATTTTCATAAAGGCAGGTCTAGCGGTTTCGGAGATCTAATAAAAAAAGTAAAAAAAAATGCCATTTGGCGGTCAAAAATGATCATTAGACATATGCACATCAAATTATCAGATATTTTATAAAGATTTTAACAATAAGTATAATTTTTTTTTTACATTTCTATCAGTTCCGTACCAATGCTTATCTGTTAGACGGCGGCGCAGCACTTACGCGCTTTGACATTTCGTCTCTATGCAGTTAAAGCAGTACGTTTGCTTAAAAAAAAATTCAGAATTTCCAAAATAGGTCAAAATGAAGAAAAAAATTTTTTTTTTCAAGAAAAAGTAATTTTTGTCAAATTTATAGTTTCTCAAAAATCTAATTTTTTCGAAGTAAAATTTTTTCAAAAATGTTAATCGTTTTTGAAAAAATAACAGTTTTTGGTACGGGAAGTTTCAGCAATTTGCCTTAAGGCACGATGCCATGCGCCCCACTAGTTATCAGATCTAGTCGATAGTCACTTATAAAAAATATTCAACCTCAAATTGTCAAAACACCAAACTAAACGCCTAAATTAAATAACAAAAAATTGTCAAATTTCCCTAACTGTGCCAGAATCAACTACATCCTCCTGCAATTCTATCGTCTCGTCAAGTGCATGTTATGGTAAAAACTCACGTCGAAGTTCCTCTGTCGTTCGCGCGGAGACGTCACTGTCGTCACGGCGTCTACAGTTTGAATTCTCGACGGAGTGACAGTGACCACGGTGACGGGCTGGCGCCTCGGCTCGCGGGTCGCCAACGGCGTCGGGTCGCCAAAACTGTGACACTAATAATAACGGCGACGCGCGAGATGGTGCGTTTAGAATTGAATCATGATAAACGATTGAATGAAAATGAATGAGATGAGATGATGGTAATATCTTGGAGCCAAAGAAGCCAGGATAAAATAGAAATGTTATGGTAACGCTATGTTTTGGGTCTATCTTCGTATGAATTGGTAATTACTAGGGTTTATACAAAAACCGACATTTCAGATAACCGGTTTTTCGAATTTTAATTTTACTAAAAAACCGGTTTTAACCGGTTTTCGAATTTTATATGGAAAATAAATTTTTGCTGAATATTCTGTAATTTATCCGCAAATTTAGTGTAATTTAGAATAGTATTTGATTGAAATAATTTATTGTTCAATTTTATAGATAGTAAACAAAATTATTTTAATTTTAATTAGTAGAACTAAAAAATAATAGTTTATCTTGATTAAATAACTTTGAAAATAATTATTCGTTATCTATGCATCATTTTCACCTATAAGAATGAAAATATTTTATGATAAAGAAAGGAAAGATTTCGAATAAATAAAAATAATACATTTTTAAATAAAAAAAATAAAAAAATATTAGATACATGTTGATACATACTTGTTAATATCAATTTTAGTTTTAAAAACAATTAAGGTAAACTTTTATTTCTGTTCCGAGCAATTTCAATTAATTAATTTTAAACATTCTAATTGTTTTTTGTTTAATAAAATATGATTCTAAAAAATTGGGAACGTCTATCCAATTGCTACTTAAACGTGTCCTCTGATAACTCACAAAATTTCCTGAAATAGAAAATACCCTCATACTTGCGACCAAATTATGCTTAATTGTTTTTAAAGTCTGATATAATAATTCTAAGTTTTTTGTTCTTTAATTTGTGGCTTCTAGGGTTTAAATCTCTTTTTTTTTTTTAAGTTTGAGTAGAGCGAGTTACTTCTTCAAGAAGAAGTCACACTAATTTAAATTATATATATATGGACGAAAAATCATCAAGATATATATATATATATATATATATATAATTAATTATATATATAATATTAATAATTAATTATATACACTGGTATAAAACTATAAATTATTATATACAAAACCTATCTGGGAACCATTGCAGACTGATAAGATATCAAATGGTATTGAAACGATATGAGTTCAAGAATCAAAACGCTTTCATCTATCTTTTATATTTGACTATATTTATCATATTCCATTTATACCGTAAAAACCGACTTTTTTCACTAAAAAACGGTTTTCGAATGCCATAATTTTCGCCAAAAAACCGGTTTTTAAAACCGGTTTTTAAAACCGGTTTTTGAAAATCGGCAAACCCTAGTAATTACGAACAACTGTCAAAGGCTATGTATTTGCTGTGCGATCAGACATTTCACACATAAAATATAACCTACAAAAATGCACAAACGTCAAATATCAATTTTATCATAAGTGCACTTGTCTGATGTCACTGTGACAACACATACGTAAAGTCAGGTTTAATGTGTAAAACGCCTGATCGCACAGCAAATACATAGGATTTTGACAGTTCGTACGAAAATAGACCCTGTCATAAACGTTACCATTGCAATTCTATTTCATCAGAGAATTGGCCTCATAGTGGTCATAAATGATTTGAACTTGCCCAAAATTTGTATAATATTTTTATTAACATTAATTGGCCAATTTTCAGAAAACATAGCCATGTTAAGTCTCAGGTCCCCAAAAGGTATTTTGATAATCAATCAATGATCATCAATTTTATTTTGATAAATCATTTTTTCTTCATGAAGTGTGTTGGAGGTCCCGAAACTGTCAAAAACCTATATCTATGGTACTTAGATGATGGTCCAAATAGCGTAGATGTCAATACAACATTGGAACAACTTCACCTATATTGTATTTATAAATGCATCGATTCGGTGCCAATTATTTTGAACTACTTACTGCTTAATAGGATCAGGTAAAACTGATCACCAAGAATGACTATTACACTTAAAGTAACATTTTGAAGAGTGATATTAAAAGAAGGGTAACTTTACAGTAGAATATAGTTAGGGCGCGTGAAGACATTGGACTAGGTGTTTGGTAGGTCGGAAGGCTACAGTAGAATATGTAACCAAAAATAAGCCCAAAGGTATGATAATCATATTAAATAGCTAATAAGCTAGACTAGTATTAAAAAAAATTTAGAACAGTGATCGGCAAAAATGGCTCCGATGTTTTTTCGTACTTTAGAAAGGCTTTGGCATTGATTAGTGATTTTACATAAGAGGGCGTCCATTAATCACGTGAGGTTTTTAGGGAGAAGGGGGTGGTTTGACAAAAAATCACGAAATAACACGTGGGGGAGAGATGGGTATAACAAGATAAATCCAAACATTTTCAAAAAAAAAATCAAAAATTTTATAATTTTTTCTCGTAACTAAAAATACACCTGATGTTTGGTAGGGGAGGGGAGGTAATTTTGGATATCACCAAGGGAGAAGTATGTCAAAAAATTCTTAAAAAATCGATCACGTGATTAATAGACACAAATTTCGCTTTTCTAAGAGCTTAGTTTCATTAAAGCTCTAAAGAAGAACTTTATGATGCTTATAATGTATTTGAAAAAGATAAAGATCCAGATCACTCACAGGTCAGACAAATGAAGAATATATGTATAACATATGAGTATAATTATGATTGAGTATGGGGTCGTCGATAATATTGGCTCGCAGGATTTCAACGAATTTAATAATATTTTGAAAGAAAATTAATCACGAGAATCTTGTTTGCCTTTGTATCATTCATCAAGAAGCGCGAATATATGTTATTAAAGTGATTACCATTATCAACTCCAATTTAGTTCGAGCTCTCAATCAACACCAATTCATGGAATGTTCATTGAAATGGGGAGCAGTTTACTGATCTTTTGCTTCATAAAAAGATATGGTGGCTGTCAAAAGACAACTTCAGCAAATCAAAGCATTTTTCCTTGAGAAGGATTTTTGAATCAACGTGCGATACAATTTCTGGACTTGAAAAAATCAAAGTGAAGTCATGTTTAAAACTAAATTGAAAACGGGTTTTGGGTTTTCAACTCAGCAGAGATTTTTTTCTTGCAGAGTGTTTGCAATTCAGAAATGCATTTGCTGAATTTAAAATTACTAAATGGTGATAATTGTGTATTTGCGTAAAATTCGTCAATTTTGAGGTAAAAGCTGATTTTCTGAGTTGTCTGCTTTGAATGGCTTCAAGAAGAAAGTCATGATCATTTTTAACGTTTGGAATAATGTTTTTGACTTACGACCAGTTGGAAAACTATCGTTTGCTGATTTTTGTTTTTTTGGTTTGTTTTACATATAAATGCGAAACAAAATTCAAGCATGAATAGAATAAGACGTTTTAGTAAAAAACTTGAAAACATGACTGGAATTAAAAACAACATACGAATCTGACTTTCTGGAGCAGATGCAATCATAAAAAATAGTCTTTCTCTTTATTTACTAAAAAGCAGAATTAGGTATATTTGTTTGAACTTGTTCTAATCGTCATATTGAGCTAGTACGTTTGTCGACCACTGTTTATAATTATAATAAAAGAAATATCAATAATTTTATGTTTAAAAGATGTTATTTATTTATAATTGTCTTCACTGAAAACTTGAGATATTATGACCACTAAGTCTTTCAAATAAAAATAAAATGAATTTTAATCGATGCTTAGGTTTGATTTGAATTAAATAATTGATGAATAATCAGAATTTAAGAAGATGGATTAGAGTAACAGTAAATGAAAAATTTTGCATGTCGAAAATATCTAATAAATGTTCTAGCAACTAGAGCAATTACACCCAAACTAGAAATTATTTTATTGAACACATTGTAGATTTTAAATAATTAGGCCCTGTAAGATTTTATCAATAACCGTATAAAAATATGATAAATATATATGTGATCAATAATGCAAGAAATTTATGTATGATTCAAAATTAATAAAAAAAATAAAAAAAAATTAGTTAGTCTTTCTTCTAATTTAAATCAAATCTACCTAAACGATCCTTGGACAACACAAATATGAAACATAAACATAAAATGGCCTAATGAATGAATGAATGAAAATGAACTAACATATAAATGTTTTTAAATGTAACATGAAAAACAAAAAGTTAATTTGAAATAAAACCCATTTTTTTATATATTTTTTATACACTTACCAGTTGTTTAATCGAAACTCCCGTGTTAATAACGGGTGGTGGTTTTTGTCCTGTTTGATGATTCTTCAGGTTGGCCTCTTGATTCTGTCTAGAGCTTTCAATACAGTAATGTGGTTTCTGGCAAAATGCAAATAAAAACACATTCAATTGCAAGCACATGCTTCAAACAACAAGATGCATAATAATAATAATAATTAAAAATAAACAAGGCACGTTAATAGTTGATGGTAAAAAATAATTAGGCTAAAGTGCATGATGCTAAAAATGCAAATGCAATGAAGTCTCTTTAACTCGAATTCTAGTTGGCTTGAAATATTATGCAAACCAGGAAAAAATATAAATTTGTTTAAAAAAACACAAAATAATTCTATTACTAGAAATATCTAGATTTACAGCGGATTTTTATCTGGAATTACAGCTAAACATTCAAAGATGTTTTCCAACATTTTATCCCCCAATTTAGTATTTTCTTTTCTTGCTTTCATACATAAATTTTACCTTCTAAAAATTGAGTTGCACACTTGAAAAAGTATCAAAAAAGTTTTAAATAGCATTTTTTAAATGTAAATTTAAATACCAAAGAAAAGTGTCATGTTGAGTTCGTTTTTAAATTGGCTCCTAAGCTATGAAATTGTTTCCCTCTGGATCGTGGGTCCCACACGTTTGAAAACACTGATTTAGGTCTTTTATGCAAAAAAAATATACATTACTTATAAAAATAGCAGACTTTATTAAAACAATGCTCTTTTTTCAGTAGAATTTTTCAAAAGTAGTAAAATTTTAATCAGTTTTAATAATGACTTATGCAGTTGAAACCACAATTATTTAACTCACAATAAAATATCTCATAATTTTTGATAACTACACATATAAATATATATTAAAAACATATATATTATGAAAATAAATTAGTATACGTGAAATTATTTATAATATAAGCATGAGGTGGCAAATTGAACCTTCATACAAAATTAACTTGAAGTTAACGTCCTGTGATTTTCGTCAACCTTTCTTTACCTTTCTGGTTATATTCGAGTTAAAGAGAATCTATAGATGACACTTATTTTTATTTTATTAGATAATAATCTATATTATTTAATACTAAAAGACATTTTTCTAATTTCTAAACAGATAAATAAAGAGAACGAACGAGCACATTCATAAATTTCGCAAAAAGCAAAAAGGCTTCAAAGTTTCCTCAAATTTGTAAAAAAGACATTTGACACCCTCTGCCAAATTCTTTATAGTCTTTAGTATAGGTTCCCAAATTTTTTTGTGTCGTGGACTCCTTAGACTGCATTGACCCCCCATTTAGAGCATGTCGATTATTTTATAAATTTGTATTTGTACTAACGTTTAGTATTAAACATTTAAAGTAAAGATACTAATCCAAGTTAAGACATTTATTAATTGACTTAATAATAATACTAAAATAGATTCTAATAAGGTGTGTTGTGATTCACTATCGTGGATCTTCATAATTCCTTTTTGTTGACGTGGACCCTTTGAAAGTCGTTATGGACCCCTGGGGTACCATATGGACCAATTTGGAAATCACTGGTTTAAGGTAATACTTTTTGATATATTGGAAAATCTTTATATCAAGGCCAATTTTAGTTTTTGCACAATCTTGCATGCAAATTCTGCTGCAAAATTATTACATCTGACAACGATGCATAGTAGCATAGGTTTCAGGTCTACGACCAACGAAAGTCTCCATGTATAAAAGGGCAGCCAGGTTAAAAGAATCACAAAATTCAGCTAAGAAATCAATCAATTCAAAAACAAAAAAGCACATTCAATTTGAAAATTTTGCTTTGATTACTTTTATACTACATGCACACGCATAATTTTGAAATAATCCTAAATTCTCGTATCAATAATCAAGGGTTTCTATGGTATAGGTTTTTTATTAAGTAAACTGTAGTCTGTTTCAATTGATTTTGGACTGAATGACGGCCTCTACGTGAGTCGAAACGTATAAATCAACAAAGAGTATAATTCAGATGTATTAATCTTCAAACGCAAAGCACAAAAAAAATATTTTTTAGAGATTCTTTATTGTTTACTTTAGAGATTTGGCCTTTTGATCTTATGCCATCTCCAATAGAAATAAAATGTCGAAATTAGTTTTATGTATGTACATCCATTGTTGATGATATAAAATTATAGAAAAAATGATTCTGTGAAAATCTGTTTTTTTATTTGTTGATTCTACTTATCAGATAAGGAAATCCAAATGGTGGTGTACCAATCAAGATATATTAGAACAGCAAACAGTTTTAATATTATGGTTGGAAAAGAATTCTAATTAACGAAGGAGTCCAATTGCAGTAATTTCTAGTTAAAATATGAAGCAATAGGCAGCATTTTGATTGTATGATTTATTTGTAAAACAAAAAAAGCTAAAAATACTGGTCAAATAACAGAAAAATGTGACTGAAATATAAAAAGTAAGTAAATTAGAAAAATCTTACTTCCGAGTCCATGTCAGCAGCTGACTACAAATAATATTTATAAATTAAACCTTGATGGGTTTTACATAATTTTGAAACACTAACACTGTCACATATTTTTCTAAAAAAAAATCCTGTCTACTGAAGCTGTTCGAAATAATTCAAAAATAATTCCAAATAACTAAGACTTCTGGTACACACTATTTCTTCAACGGTTTAAAACTCTTCATTTTACTATTCAACAATGCACAAACAATATAATCTACACAAACTATACCAAAGAACTACTTCATGACGTTCTAAGCGTTGCTATTGGTCTATGCATTTAATTACGTAATTAAAACAAACCAATTAACGCATCAAGAACACACGCTTAAGTTAAAACTGCATTATATTGCATTGTTGAAATAAATGCAGGCTACAAACATAAGGAATTTTATAACAAAATTGCGTTCCGAGTAAAATGATTGGCCAAAGAATGAAATCCATGAAAGTTTTTAACGAATAGCGATTTGAGAATCAACTCTTGATATCCGGTTAAAGTAGTGTGTAGGATTAAGATAAAGTTGGTTGTTTATGGAAAAATGTGTTTTTTTTGTGATAACCGATACAATTGTTCCGATAAATGTAAGTCTTATCGTCTATTCAGTGAAAAAAATAAGTTTTATATTTTGAACTAGAAATATTGAATCAAAATTAAGAACAATAATTATAAAAAATGGTTTAAAATAAATTAGGAAAGTTACTGAAATCTATTTGTTGACAGAAAACTTCATACACAATTTACTATAACTAGTAGTTTTAAACCTAAAATAAAATTTAAAACTTCTATTAAAAGTATTAAAATTATTTTTGTATAAATATTAAAAGTTTTTACTATTCACAAATGTAGACATCTATAGCTCGACATATTTTCAAATATAATTTTAGCAAATGTTTAATTTGATTTTTAACAAGCGTCTAACTAAAAAAAAATCGTTTCATAATTCCTAAGAAAGAAAACATCCCATAATTCCGAAACGCATAATGAAATAAATTAATAAAAATAAAATTAATGAATTAATAGAAAGAATTAATAAAATAATTTTTTTAAAGTCAAAAGAAGGCTTGAGTTCTAAAATTATTATCATATATATATAAAAAAATGTTAATACGACAGCTATAAAATATGATATAAAATTAATGTAATAAGTTAAAAATATATTTTATTCTATTATTTCTTGCATTATAGCTTACTTTATTGCATAATATATTTTATTATTGGTGGTTTTATAAATCTTAAATATTTATTATATTATTTGTCTACTGAAAAATAAGAGCCAAATTGGGACACCAAACGTATGGAAGCCTGTTATTTTTTGTTAGTTTTATTTCTAATAACTGGACAGAAGTATGTTGAAAAAACTATTTTGTATAAAAATTATTATTAATTATTCTTAATAATTTAATTAATATTTCTTATATTTTTATGAAACTAACCTTTTCAAAGGTATCCACAACATCACCCATATCGACAATTGGGACACGATCAAGGTTACACCCATCATTTTCGTCTTCCTTGAAACTTTCGAAATATTTACTAGCTGTTTTAACATTCACTGTGCACACTTCATCTTCACCAAAAATTTTATCACCAGTATCCCTAATTTCACCAGATTTCTCATCCTTTGCCACATTTTTGTCAATACAGTCGCCTCCGTCCGTTACCGTATTCCATATTGAATCATCAATGTCTAAAAGATCTGCCTCCATGCCTTTTGATCTTCTTTCATATCTTGCACTCATGGATCGCACCAATGAAGTTTTAGGTTTTTCAGAAATTGCTTTTTGATTTTGTGAAACTGGCAATGTTGCTTTTTCAAAATTATTCTTCATATACTTTACAGCACCTTGATGCAAATTCAATCCATCTAAGTAATCAGTGTGCTTTTGCAATCTGTCCGGGATCTTCGATTTTTCAAATAAATCAGCTATGATTTGCACATCCACCTTTTCTACCTCTTTCTTTACCTGATCATCATCTTTTGCTAAATCTAGAGTTAAGTTAGGTTTTTCGAAACTGATTTTCAAATTATTCACTAAGTCTGGGGTCAACTTGATCTCCATAGGGTCATTCTGAACTTTATGATAATTTTGGTCCAATTTAGCATCTTGGTGTTGATTAATTTTGGAAATATAAGCTTGTTCTTTGGTAGAACTTCTTATCACTTCGCCTGATTTTGATTGCAACTTATGTGGAAAATTTGGGACGACTTCATTTGAAGAAGAAACATCGAATGTAATTTTTTCAGAATGTGTTAATTTACCACTGGTTAAATTTTGCTCACTATTTTCTACAAATTTCGTACTTTTCGGCACATGGTCGACCAAATTATTTGCGGGTTTAAAACTAATTTATCATTTTCCTTTTTGGTTGCACAAATTTACTGCTCAATTTAGAAACAGAACTGTTAATGACATTTTGAAATTGCGTATGATCACCATGTGTCATAAAACTTGAATCATTTTTGACAGTTGATTTTTGTTTTTGGTCATTTCCGACAAGTGCTAAGTTTTCGAAACGACTCTTCAATTTTTGTACATTATCTGGTTTTGTAACACTAGAAGATGATTCTGGTATGGCATTAAAACTTTTATATTTGGTTTGTCTGTTGGACAACGCATTAAATTGCCTGCTACGCAAAGCTTCAAATTTTGTATATTCTGATTTGGATTGGCAATGATCATTTTCTAAAGCGGAATGCGTTGATGTGGTATCTGTTGGTATCAATTGATCCTTAACTATAACCTTTGCCTCAATTATATTTTTATTATTTGAAGCACCAATATGAGGTGATAATTCAATACTGTCATCATTTGCTTCAGAATTCTTAATTAATTTTGAAAGATCTGTAGGAGTTGAAATGCTATCATTTGCTAATGCCTTCCAAGAACTGGCGTCCCAACTTTTAGAAACTGTCACGCCATTTGCTGATTTATTTTCAAATTTTTCTGCTAATTTCTTGGCGTTAATACATTCGCTAGGAAAATCTTCAATAATTCTGGTTTTCTGCTCTGAGCTATCTACCTGATTTGGTAACTTATTTTCAAACTTTTCTGCTAACTTTTTGGTATCCACTTGTATTTCAGAAAGATCTTTAAGAATATTAGGTGGTTCTTCTAAATTATCAGCTGCTTTAGTTATATCAATTGATACATCGTGGTTTAAAACATTTTGATCCATTGGCAGACTGTTAGCCTTATTATGTTTGGATTCTGATTCTAATAGATTAAAAATTCTATTAGTTTTATCCGAATTGTCAATATCTCTTTTCGCAATACTCTTGCCATCATCATTTTTTGCTTTTGCCTCAAATAAAGCAATAATTCTTGATGTTTCATCGGAAGCTCTACAGTTTTCTTCAGTTTTTTTGAGCACATATGATTCACTTTTGGATCTTTGTTCGTAGTCTTTTACTAAAGTACCAGCACTAATTTGTATGTCATCTAACACAGGAGTTTTAGAAAAAACATCATCACTTCCAACGCTTATATTTCTACTTTCGAATGAGTTTTTAATTTCAGAAAAATTGTCTGGCTTTTCAAAGCTTTTGGCAGAAGTTCTTGTTCCTTTTTTGTACAAACCAACACCTTCATAAAATTTTGGGCCATCAGTAGAATTCTGTGAGCTGCTTTTATATTTTGATTCAACTTTCATAAATTTATTGTAAACATTCTCATCCAGAAAATTAGGTGTGGATATACTTTGATCTAGATAAGTCTTTTTACTAATGCCTTGAAATGTATTTCCCTTCATAACTTCTTTAGCTTTTTGAGCATCATAACTTTGAGACCGTTCAAAATCCAATTTGCTATCTTTAACATATCCATTTCCAGATGCTTCTACTGCAATTTTAGGTGTACTTGCGCCAGTTTTGTCTAATACTTTGGTCAGACCTCCAGAATCTTTGGAGATCACAAGTTGCGAGTTAGATTTGAGCAAATTTGGTCTGAACTCGGTATTCTCTGATTTTTGTTCGTTAGACTTTTCGTTTGAACGATTTTGAACTTCGTCAGGCAACCCCATTTGCAGAGATCTACTGATCATCCACGCACAAAAACTTAATGTAAGCATTTCTTCTGGCGGTTCGTCGCGAGATGGCATAGAAAATAGATACCAAAAAAATAATGAAGACAATTTGTCTCACTTTTGAAATTTTTTATTGAATTTTGGTTAAATCTTGATAGGAAGCATAGTAATATCCAATAGCTGTTTTTTTCTTTAATTTTAGTTATCACATGTGAGCTAGATTAAATGAATATAAATTGTAGACAGTTGTTTTAAATTTGTTATTTTCTATTTTTATTTATGAGATTATTTCCCGTATTATAATATGAGACTAACGATTTAATTGTATATTTTTTCTTAATTTTATGTGTGCATCCTAACAAAATTATAAACAATTTAGGAAAAATCACTAAAAATCACTAAAAACCAGATTGATCTTTTAATAAATCTCTATAAAATTATTAGAATCAGAATTCACTTCGGTTATTTATTAATTACAACAAAATTTTAGGAAAATATTTGAATGATAATCAAATATTTTATAATAAATATGTTTTTGACGATAGAACAATAAAAATAACAATGCTTTTCTCAACTTGTATTTTAAAAATACTTCTGACAAAAAATCAATACCTTTGTTGTTATCACTTTGCTAATTAGATAATGGTGATAAAAAGTATGATCTCATATTGATGATATATATATATATATATATATATATATATATATACTCGTATATATATACATATTACGTATAAGAGTATAAATCCACCTCCTGATAAAGGCAGTATAAAATCGTTATCAGAGCGTAATAAAACACAAAAAATATCTTATCACTGATAGTGTTTGTTCTAATCAAAACATGTTCTATCTTTTTGCCAAAGTCACATGCTAAAGTTCCGTACCTAAAATCCAATCTAATTCGAACTGGAAATTGGGTATCAGTGACATTTTGACTTAGAGGCATGAATAAGTAATTTTTAAATCATAGTAAAAAAGAGGCAATCAATTTCTTTACTATTATTTTTTTATAATTTATTCATCAATGTTACAATAGTACAAAACTAAAAACAAAAAAGTTAATAATTTCAAAAATTAGCAGTAGTTGAAGTGAAGGGTCCCAAAAAAATTGACAAGTAATCATGCCACGATTTTAACCCAATAATCCGAAATGAAAAAATATATAATTAATCTAGAATGATGTCGCAATGGCATATACTAGAATTAAGCTAAAAAAATCTGACAAATTGGCGACTGTTTGAAGAAAAGGATAATTTTGCTTGCCAATTTTCGGGGTTCACGAATATTTTAAAAATTGAAATTTGAGGAAGAGACTAGTATATGCCAGAAAGGAGTATATACAGAAGATTCTATGAAAGTTTAAAATGAATACTATTCACTTTAATTTTATTCAGTTCTACTAAACTTATTCACTGAATAGGTTTAGTAGAACTCGAGAAGTCGTAGACACCGTATTGAAAAGACAGAGAGAAAGCCGTTTAAAGTTTCCCAAAAGTAAGGAAACAAAAGAGCATTACCAAAGCGAATCATCTGTATCTCCAAAAATAAATTGAATTTTAAAAAATCCCCTCATATACATATGTATTCTTAAATAGATATACTGACTTAAATAGATAATCTTCAAAAATATGCAACAAAAAAAACTTTTTTTTTTAGTTTTCGTAGGGTAAGTTATAGTAATCGCAAGAAATCTAAATAAAAATTTTTGTATATCTTTACGTTTTAGAGGTTTCTGAACATTTTGGCATACCTTAGAAAAAATAGATGTATATTTGTGTGTGCGTGTGTATGTGTATGCGGATACAATTTTGCATCGACGATTCCACGAACACGAATCAACCGATTTGAATAATTCGAAAAGCATTCGATTCCTACTGATAAGGAGACGTGCTGATTAGTTTTTGGCAAAGGCAGGTCTAGCCGTTTAGAACATACGGGGCAAAAAGTGCAAAAACAGCAGTTTTTTAGAAAACGGAGCGCCCGATTTGAATAATTTAAAAAACATTTTACTTATATTGATGAAATAAACAACTGGTGAAGGCAGGGCCATTTTTGTGAACGCAGAGCCAGCGTCTCCGGAGATCCATTAAAAAAAAAAAAATGTTATTTGGCTGTCAAAAATTATTAGACATATGTACATCGTATTATCAGGTATTTTATAAAGATTATAATAATAAGTAAAAATTGTGTGTACATTTATATGGGTTCCGTACCAATGTTTACACGTTGGACGACTAAGCGGCGCTTACGCGCTTTGATATGTCGACTCTTAATTAGCTATGCAGCGCGGTTGCTTTAAAAAAGTGTTCAAAATTTTCAAAAATATTCTAAATACAAAAAAAATCAAATGTTTCAAAAATTTTCAAAAAAATTTAAAGTTTAAAAAAAATGTTTTTCGGTATGGAAAGTTCCAGCAAATTGCCTTAAGGCACGATGACATACACCACTAGTTTTTTTACACTAGAATACACCCTTAAGCTAAGTTCCATGAACTGCATGAAATCTAATCTGCATATTAGATAATAATTTGATATTGTCATTAATAATCTTCTTCCCATCTCGAATGAAAATTCGTGCTTATAGTTTCTATTATTCCGTTGTGAAATCTCATTCATACATAATATCTATGTTTATGCATTTATGTATATTTGTTCCAATATTAAACAAATACAAAGACAAATATGCTTATGTATGTATGTATGTACATGATAATTACAGTAGTAATTATGTTCTAATTAGATGCATTCAGATTGTTTACAGTCGACATCACGCGCTTCTCTGCGAGAAAAAAAAACTTTTACTTCATTACCATGTACATATTCCTCAATGCACACACAATACTTATATGCAAACGAACATAGGTAATTTGTATACATATATATATATACTCGTATATATATATATATATATATATATATAGGATAGAGCGGGGCTTAAAGGTCCGCGGGTAAAGAGGCCCAGCACCGATATCTCAAAAACAAGTAAAGTTTAAAATTTTAAAATAATATTTGAAAGTGGAGGGAAAAAGAAGTATAACCAGCCATAACCTTGATGCTTACGACGTTCTTACCAGGAGATAAACGGCAATGCTTAAAAATCCATATCAAAAGTATTTTCTTTTGTTGTTGGTTTTTTTGGTTATGAGCACTGCTGTTTACTTGACGACACCTAAATATAATTTTTAAGATTGCGTAATTTAATTGTTTCATAAGCTGTATTTTTATTTACAAGTTACATTCAACAGATTTTCTCTCTGGTACAAAGAACCAACTGAACATTTACCCAGTGAAAGGTGTAAACAATAAAAAATTGTGAATAAAAATGTAAATTAAGTTGATAAAAAGCAATTTTACTAGAAATAAATAAATAGTTATTCCAAATCTGCTTATGAATATTGCTGACGAAATACCAGATCAAGGTTATATGCAATGTTATCTCTGTAAAAAACGTACGCATAAAAAATATATTTTGCAATGAATGATGTAGCTATTATTTCGGTAAATACCTTCAAAATTTATAATAACACATTAGATCTGTTTGTCCCATGTTCATCCGAATTTACCCCGTCTACTTATTATATAAAAAGTAGGTAATAATTTTTGTAAACTGGCAAAAACAATCATTTCTGCAATAATGAATTAGCTAGAAATTTTACTGAACATAGTTAAATAGTTGTTTGTTTGATATGTGTTATTTGTTGTGAGAAAATTAGTTTAGTTTTCGCAATATAACTGCTCAAAATCAAATTGGACCTGTGTGCCCCGCCCTACTCTATATATAAACTCTAAATTTCAAAATGTGTGTATAAATATATAAATGTATGTGAATATACAAATGTGTGTAGATATATAAATTAAAATTTAAATGCATAAAATCTAAATAATGCACCAAATGTTCCAACAATTCTAAGACCATGTTTATAAATTCCATCAATAGTTTAAAGAGTTTCTGCATGATTTTTTATATATTTTATACATTTATAAACTTAATGCGCTCGAAAAATTCATTTTATTGAATTAAAACGTGCTCATATTTTGCATTTTCAATTTAATAAAAAAATTTAATTCTTTTGAAATAGTGGTAACAGAATATTACAATTCACTGTTAGAAAAATTAAATAATTATAGACTTTTAAAATCACTAACATATTTTAGATCACTTGGTATGTTTTTCCAATAAGGAGTTAATAGTTATAATAATTGATTAGAACTAGTGATGCATGGCATCGTGCCTAAAGTGCTGAAACCTCCAGCAATTTGAAATTTGGAAAGCTTTAAAATTCTGATTATTTTTAAATTGTTGAAAATTTGGACAAATTTGAAAATGGTGTTTTTTTGTAAATTTTAATTTTTTTCCAAAATTTTGAAACCAGACATATTAAAAAACTAATCAGTTTTTCCCATAAACCTGCTTTAAAATGATAGCGATATCGACTTGCGTAGGTGTTTTTTAAAACTATATATCAAAGCGCGATAGCGCTGCGCCGCAGACATACTGTTAAATATTATAACTTTGATGAGGAACACAGAAATGAAAAAACCGCGCTTATTATTAAAATATATAATAATTTCATATCCATGTGACCAATGTATATCATTGCCGCAATATGACAATGTCCTTAACTATTTCCTCTGTATCTCCGAAACCATTCGTCCTGCCTTTCAATACAAATTATATGCTTTTTCAATTAATCAAATCGGACACTCCGTTCTCTCAGAAGTGCCATGTTTACACTTTTTGCCTGGTATCTTCGAAACAACTGGATCTGTCTTTGCCAAAAAATAATGTTTTTTAAATAATTGAAATCGGTGGATCCGTGCGCCCGAAATCATGAACAAATAATTGTATTCAAACATATACATATACATACTACATACACA
>NW_020536999.1:60999278-61029947 GCF_003426905.1 Ctenocephalides felis
TTTGCAATTCAGAAATGCATTTGCTGAATTTAAAATTACTGAATGGCGATAATTGTGTATTTGCGTAAAATTCGACAATTTTGAGGTACAAGCTGATTTTCCTGAGTTGTCTGCTTTGAATGGTTTCAAGAAGAAAGAAATGATCTTTTTTAACGCTGGAATAATATTTTTGACTTACGATCAGCTGAAAAACTAGCGTTTGCTGATTTTTGTTTTTTTGGTTTGTTTTACATATAAATGTGAAACAAAATTCAAGCAAGAATAGAATAAGAAGTTTTATTAAAAAATTTGAAAACATGACTGGAATTAAAAACAACATACGAATCTGACTTTCTGAAGTAGATGCAATCATAAAAAATAGTCTTTCTCTTTATTTACTAAAAAGCAAAATTAGGTATATTTGTTTGAACTTGTTCTAATCGTCATATTGAGCTCTTTGGGTAGTACGTTTGTCGACCACTGTTTATAATTATAGTAAAAGAAATATCAATAATTTTATGTTTAAAAGAAGTTATATATTTATAATCGTCTTCTCTGAGAACTTGAGATATTATGAACACTAAGTCTTTCAAATGAAAATAAAATGATTTTTAATCGATGCTTAGGTTTGATTTGAATTAAATAATTGATGAATAATCAGAATTTAAGAAGATGGATTAGAGTAACAGTAAATGAAAAATTTTGCATGTCGAAAATATCTAATAAATGTTTTAGCAACTAGAGCAATTACACCCAAACTAAAAATTATTTTATTGAATACATTGTAGATTTTAAATAATTAGGCCCTGTAAGATTTTATCAATAACCATATAAAAATATGATAAATATATATGTGATCAATAATGCAAGAAATTTATGTATGATTCAAAATTAATAAAAAAAATTAAAAAAAATTAGTTAGTCTTTCTTCTAATTTAAATCAAATCTACCTAAACGATCCTTGGACAACACAAATATGGAACATAAAATGAACGAATGAATGAATGAATGAAAAAATGAACTAACACATAAATGTTTTTAAATGTGACATGAAAACCAAAAAGTTAATTTGAAATAAAACCCCATTTTTTATAATTTTTTTATACACTTACCAGTTGTTTTATTGAAACTCCCGTGTTAATAACGGGTGGTGGTTTTTGTCCTGTTTGATGATTCTTCAGGTTGGCCTCTTGATTCTGTCTAGAGCTTTCAATACAGTAATTTTGTTTCTGGCAAAATGCAAATAAAAACACATTCAATTGCAGGCACATGCTTCAAACAACAAGATGCACAATAGAAAAATAATAATATCAAAATTAAATTCAAACAAGGCACGTTAATAGTTGATGGTAAAAAATAATCAGGCTACAGCGCATGATGCTATAAATGCAAAAATTCATTGAAAGGTCTCTTCAACTCGAATTCTAGCTTACTTGAAATATCTATTCAGGAGAAATAAAATTAATTTTATTACTAGAACTAATTATTTAAATTTACAGGAGTGAATTAAGTTTTAGATGGCACTTTTTAAATTGCATTTTTGTTAAATTTGTCACTGTTATCTAGTACCAAACCAAAAGTGTCATTTTTAAATTGGCCCCTTAACAAGAAAATTGTTTCCTCTGGAGCATTGGTCCCACACGTTTGAAAACACTGATTTAGGCCTTTTATATAAAAACTTTATGTCGAATTGCATACGTATATGATACATTACTTGTAAAAATAGCAGACTTTATTAAGAAAAAAGATATACACAATGCTACTTCTACAGTGGATTTTTTTTTTTAAAAATAGTAACATTTGAATCAGATTTAATAATGACGTTATCCACAATTATTTAACTCACAAGAAAATTTCTACTACACTACACATATTTATTTAATAATATAAGTGAAATTTTTTATAATATAATCTTGAGATGGCAAATTGAATAGAATCACCATACAAAACTAACTTGTAATTAACGCCCTGTGAATTATTTTTGAAAGTCTGAGTTTTTTCAACCTTTCTTCAACTTTTTGGTCATATTCGAGTTAAAGAGAATCTATATATGACACTTATTTTTATTTTATTAGATAATATATATTATTTAATACTAAAAGACGTTTTCTAATTTCTAAACAGATAAATAAAGAGA
The DNA here is from genome assembly GCF_003426905.1 of Ctenocephalides felis. NCBI lineage: Eukaryota > Metazoa > Arthropoda > Insecta > Siphonaptera > Pulicidae > Ctenocephalides > Ctenocephalides felis. Next base: position 61,001,395 of record NW_020536999.1, read on the forward strand.
ACGAACGAGCACATTCATAAATTTCGCAGAAAGCAATAAGGCTCAAATTTCTTTAGATTTGAAAGAAAGACATTTGACATCATCTGCCAAATTCTATATAGTCTATAATAGATTCCCAAACTTGTTTGTGTCGTGGACCCCTTAGACTTTGCATGGACCCTTATTTAGACCATTTAGATTTTTTTATAAATTTGTATTTGTACTAACGTTTAGTATTAAACATTTAGAGTAAAGATACTAATCCAAGTTAAGATATTATTATTTATTAATATTATTAATTGATTACATAATGATAATAAAATAGATTTTAATAAGGTGTGTTGTGATTCACTATCGTGGATTCCCATAGTTCCTTTTTGTTGACGTGGACCCCTCGAAAGTTGTTATGGACTTCTAGGGGTCCATATGGACTAATTTGGGAATCACTGGTCTATACCATAAGGTAATACTATTTGATATATTGGAAAATCTTTATGTCAAGGTCAATTTTAGTTTTTTATAATCTTGCACGCAAATTCTGCTGCAAAATTATTACATGTGACAACAATGCATTGTTAGGCTTCAGATCTACGACCAACGAGTTCTTCAGATATAAAAGGGCAGTCTGGTTAAAAGAGTCACAAAATTTATCTAAGAAATTAATCAATTCAAAAAAAGCACACTGAATTTGAAAATTTTGCTTTGATTACTTTTATACCATAATTTTAAAATAATCCTAAGTTCACGTAACTATGATCCAGGGTTTTTATGATATAAGTTTTTATTAAGTAAACTGTAGTCAGTTTCAATTGATTTTGAACTGAATGACGGCCTCGATGTGGATCGAAACGTATGAATCAATAAAGAGTTTAATTCAGATGAATGAATCTTGGAAAGTAAAGCAAAAAAGAAATATTTTCTAGATATTCTTTTTTTTTCATTTTAGATTGCCTTTTGATCTTATGTCATCTCCAATGGATATAAAATGTCAAAATTAGTTTTATGTATGTACCTACATCCATTGTTGATAATATAAAATCATAGAAAAAAGAATTCTGTGAAATCTGTTTTTTTATTTGTTGATACTACTTATCAGATAAAGAAATCTAAATGGTGGTGTGCCAATCAAGATATATTAGAACAGCGAACAGTTTTAATATTATGGTTGGAAAAGAATTCTAATTAACGAAGGAGTCCAATTGCAGTAATTTTTAGTTAAAATATGAAGCAATAGGCAGCATTTTGATTGTATGATTTATTTGTAAAACAAAAAAAGCTAAAAATACTGGTCAAATAACAGAAAAATGTGACTGAAATATAAAAAGTAAGTAAATTAGAAAAATCTTACTTCAGAGTCCATGCTAGCAGCTGACTACAAATAATATTTATAAATTAAACCTTGATGAGTTTTACAGAATTTTGAAACACTAACACTGCCACATATTTTTTTAAGAAAAAATCCTTCCCACTAAAGGTTTTCGAAATAATTGAAAACTAATTTCAAATAACTAAAACTTCCGGTACACACTATTTCTTCAACGGTTTAAAACTCTTCATTTTACTATTCAACAATGCACAAACAATATAATCTACACAAACTATACCGAAGGACTACTTCATCACGTTCTAATAGTTGCTATTGGTCTACGCATTTAATTGCGTAATTAAAACAAACCAATTAACGCATCAAGAACACACGCTTAAGTTAAAACTGCATTATGCAACTGCAATATGTGCATTGTTGAAATAAATGCTGGCTACATACATAAGAAATTTTATTACAGATTTCCGTTCCGAGTAAAATGATTGGCCAAAGAATGAAATCCATGAAAGTTTTTAACGAATGATGATTTGAGAATCTACTCTTGATATCCGGTTAGAGTAGTGTGTAGAATTTAAGATAAAGTTGGTTGTTTATGGAAAAATGTGTTTTTTGTGATAACCGATACAAATGTTCCGATAAATGTAAGTCTTATCGTCTATTCAGTGAAAAAAAATATTTTGAACTAAAAATATTAAATCAAAATTAATAACAATAATTATAAAAAATGGTTTAAAAAAATTAGGAAAGTTACTGAAATCTATTTGTTGACAGAAAACTTCATACACAATTTACTATAACTAGTAGTTTTAAACCTAAAATAAAATTTAAAACTTCTAGTAAAAGTATTAAAATTATTTTTGTATAAATATTAAAAGTTTTTACTATTCACAAATATAAACATCCATAGTTCGACGTATTTTCAAATATAATTTTAGCGAATGTTTAATTCGATTTTTAATAAGCGTCTAACTAAAAAAATCGTTTCATAATTCCTAAGGAAGAAAACATACCATAACTCCGAAACGCATAATGAAATAAATTAATAAAAATAAAATTAATGAATTAATAAAAAGAATCAATAAAATATTTTTTTAAGGTCAAAAGAAAGCTTGAGTTCTAAAATTATTATCATAAATAAAATTCTATGCAAAAGTTCAATATAAAATATACTAAAGTTCCTGAAGAAAAGGACATCCCATATCCCCGAAACAAGAATAAAAAAAATTAATAAATAATTTTTTTGAAAAAAAGAGGAAAGCTTAGAAATTAACTAAAAAATATCTCTTTATAAGCATTCAGTAATATAAATTTTGATTTACTTTATTTCGAATTAAAAACAAAGTGTTTTTAGCAGACATCCAGGCTAAAAATAAAACTTAAAAATATATAATAAAATATAAAATAAATATAAAAGTAATTAAATATGCTAAAAATATATTTTTAATTGTATTCTATTATTTTTTTGCATTATAGTTTACTTTATTGCATAATATATTTTATTATTGGTGGTTTTATAAATATTAAATATTTATTACATTATTTTTGTATTATAGTTTCCAGTTGCGTACTGAAAAAACAGAGTCAAATTGCGCCACCAAACATATGGAAGCTTATTATTATTATTTTTTTTAAATATAATTTAGTTTTATTTTTAATAACTGGACTGATACATGTTGAAAAAACTATTTTGTATAAAAAATATTATTAATTATTCTTTAATAATTTACTTAATGTTTCTTATATTTTTATGAAACTAACCTCTTCAAAGGAATCCACAACATCACCCATATCGACAGTTCGATCAAGTTTACACCCATCATTTTCGTTTTCCTTGAAATTTTCAAAATATTTACTAGCTGTTTTAACATTCACTGTGCACACTTCATCTTCACCAAAAATTTTATCACCAGTATCCCTAATTTCACCAGATTTCTCATTCTTTGCCACATTTTTGTCAATACAGTCGCCTCCGTCCGTAACCGTATTCCATATTGAACCATCAATGTCTAAAAGATCTGCCTCCATGCCTTTTGATCTTCTTTCATATCTTGCACTCATGGATCGCACCAAAGAAGTTTTAGGTTTCTCAGAAATTGCTTTTTGATTTTGTGAAACTGGCGATGTTACTTTTTCAAAATTATTCTTCATATACTTTACAGAACCTTGATGCAAATTCAATCCCTCTAAGTGATCAGTGTGCTTTTGCAATCTGTCCGGGATCTTCGATTTTTCAAATAAATCAGCTATGGTTTGCACATCCACCTTTTCAACCTCTTTCTTTACCTGATCATCATCTTTTGCCAAATCTAGGGTTAAGTTAGGTTTTTCGAAACTGATTTTCAAATTCTTCACTAAGTCTGGAGTCAACTTGATCTCCATAGGGTCATTCTGAACTTTATGATAATTTTGGTCCAAATTAGCATCCTGATATTGATTAATTGTGGAAATATAAGCTTGTTCTTTGGTAGAACTTCTTATTATTTCGCCTGATTTTGATTGCAACTTATGTGGAAAATTTGGGGCGACTTCATTTGAAGAAGAAACATCGAATGTAATTTTTTCAGAATGTGTTAATTTACCACTGGTTAAATTTTGCTCACTATTTTCTACAAATTTCGTACTTTTCGGCACATGGTCGACCAAATTATTTGCGGGGTTTAAAACTAATTTATCATTTTCCTTTTTTGGTTGCACAAATTTACTGCTCAATTTAGAAACAGAACTGTTAATGACATTTTGAAATTGCGTATGATCACCATGTGTCATAAAACTTGAATCATTTTTGACAGTTGATTTTTGTTTTTGGTCATTTCCGACAAGTGCTAAGTTTTCGAAACTACTCTTCAATTTTTGTACATTATCTGGTTTTGTAACACTAGAAGATGATTCTGGTATGGCATTAAAACTTTTATATTTGGTTTGTCTGTTGGACAACGCATTAAATTGCCTGCTACGCAAAGCTTCAAATTTTGTATATTCTGATTTGGATTGGCAATGATCATTTTCTAAAGCGGAATGCGTTGATGTGGTATCTGTTGGTATCAATTGATCCTTAACTATAACCTTTGCCTCAATTATATTTTTATTATTTGAAGCACCAATATGAGGTGATAATTCAATACTGTCATCATTTGCTTCAGAATTCTTAATTAATTTTGAAAGATCTGTAGGAGTTGAAATGCTATCATTTGCTAATGCCTTCCAAGAACTGGCGTCCCAACTTTTAGAAACTGTCACGCCATTTGCTGATTTATTTTCAAATTTTTCTGCTAATTTCTTGGCGTTAATACATTCGCTAGGAAAATCTTCAATAATTCTGGTTTTCTGCTCTGAGCTATCTACCTGATTTGGTAACTTATTTTCAAACTTTTCTGCTAACTTTTTGGTATCCACTTGTATTTCAGAAAGATCTTTAAGAATATTAGGTGGTTCTTCTAAATTATCAGCTGCTTTAGTTATATCAATTGATACATCGTGGTTTAAAACATTTTGATCCATTGGCAGACTGTTAGCCTTATTATGTTTGGATTCTGATTCTAATAGATTAAAAATTCTATTAGTTTTATCCGAATTGTCAATATCTCTTTTCGCAATACTCTTGCCATCATCATTTTTTGCTTTTGCCTCAAATAAAGCAATAATTCTTGATGTTTCATCGGAAGCTCTACAGTTTTCTTCAGTTTTTTTGAGCACATATGATTCACTTTTGGATCTTTGTTCGTAGTCTTTTACTAAAGTACCAGCACTAATTTGTATGTCATCTAACACAGGAGTTTTAGAAAAAACATCATCACTTCCAACGCTTATATTTCTACTTTCGAATGAGTTTTTAATTTCAGAAAAATTGTCTGGCTTTTCAAAGCTTTTGGCAGAAGTTCTTGTTCCTTTTTTGTACAAACCAACACCTTCATAAAATTTTGGGCCATCAGTAGAATTCTGTGAGCTGCTTTTATATTTTGATTCAACTTTCATAAATTTATTGTAAACATTCTCATCCAGAAAATTAGGTGTGGATATACTTTGATCTAGATAAGTCTTTTTACTAATGCCTTGAAATGTATTTCCCTTCATAACTTCTTTAGCTTTTTGAGCATCATAACTTTGAGACCGTTCAAAATCCAATTTGCTATCTTTAACATATCCATTTCCAGATGCTTCTACTGCAATTTTAGGTGTACTTGCGCCAGTTTTGTCTAATACTTTGGTCAGACCTCCAGAATCTTTGGAGATCACAAGTTGCGAGTTAGATTTGAGCAAATTTGGTCTGAACTCGGTATTCTCTGATTTTTGTTCGTTAGACTTTTCGTTTGAACGATTTTGAACTTCGTCAGGCAACCCCATTTGCAGAGATCTACTGATCATCCACGCACAAAAACTTAATGTAAGCATTTCTTCTGGCGGTTCGTCGCGAGATGGCATAGAAAATAGATACCAAAAAAATAATGAAGACAATTTGTCTCACTTTTGAAATTTTTTATTGAATTTTGGTTAAATCTTGATAGGAAGCATAGTAATATCCAATAGCTGTTTTTTTCTTTAATTTTAGTTATCACATGTGAGCTAGATTAAATGAATATAAATTGTAGACAGTTGTTTTAAATTTGTTATTTTCTATTTTTATTTATGAGATTATTTCCCGTATTATAATATGAGACTAACGATTTAATTGTATATTTTTTCTTAATTTTATGTGTGCATCCTAACAAAATTATAAACAATTTAGGAAAAATCACTAAAAATCACTAAAAACCAGATTGATCTTTTAATAAATCTCTATAAAATTATTAGAATCAGAATTCACTTCGGTTATTTATTAATTACAACAAAATTTTAGGAAAATATTTGAATGATAATCAAATATTTTATAATAAATATGTTTTTGACGATAGAACAATAAAAATAACAATGCTTTTCTCAACTTGTATTTTAAAAATACTTCTGACAAAAAATCAATACCTTTGTTGTTATCACTTTGCTAATTAGATAATGGTGATAAAAAGTATGATCTCATATTGATGATATATATATATATATATATATATATATATATATACTCGTATATATATACATATTACGTATAAGAGTATAAATCCACCTCCTGATAAAGGCAGTATAAAATCGTTATCAGAGCGTAATAAAACACAAAAAATATCTTATCACTGATAGTGTTTGTTCTAATCAAAACATGTTCTATCTTTTTGCCAAAGTCACATGCTAAAGTTCCGTACCTAAAATCCAATCTAATTCGAACTGGAAATTGGGTATCAGTGACATTTTGACTTAGAGGCATGAATAAGTAATTTTTAAATCATAGTAAAAAAGAGGCAATCAATTTCTTTACTATTATTTTTTTATAATTTATTCATCAATGTTACAATAGTACAAAACTAAAAACAAAAAAGTTAATAATTTCAAAAATTAGCAGTAGTTGAAGTGAAGGGTCCCAAAAAAATTGACAAGTAATCATGCCACGATTTTAACCCAATAATCCGAAATGAAAAAATATATAATTAATCTAGAATGATGTCGCAATGGCATATACTAGAATTAAGCTAAAAAAATCTGACAAATTGGCGACTGTTTGAAGAAAAGGATAATTTTGCTTGCCAATTTTCGGGGTTCACGAATATTTTAAAAATTGAAATTTGAGGAAGAGACTAGTATATGCCAGAAAGGAGTATATACAGAAGATTCTATGAAAGTTTAAAATGAATACTATTCACTTTAATTTTATTCAGTTCTACTAAACTTATTCACTGAATAGGTTTAGTAGAACTCGAGAAGTCGTAGACACCGTATTGAAAAGACAGAGAGAAAGCCGTTTAAAGTTTCCCAAAAGTAAGGAAACAAAAGAGCATTACCAAAGCGAATCATCTGTATCTCCAAAAATAAATTGAATTTTAAAAAATCCCCTCATATACATATGTATTCTTAAATAGATATACTGACTTAAATAGATAATCTTCAAAAATATGCAACAAAAAAAACTTTTTTTTTTAGTTTTCGTAGGGTAAGTTATAGTAATCGCAAGAAATCTAAATAAAAATTTTTGTATATCTTTACGTTTTAGAGGTTTCTGAACATTTTGGCATACCTTAGAAAAAATAGATGTATATTTGTGTGTGCGTGTGTATGTGTATGCGGATACAATTTTGCATCGACGATTCCACGAACACGAATCAACCGATTTGAATAATTCGAAAAGCATTCGATTCCTACTGATAAGGAGACGTGCTGATTAGTTTTTGGCAAAGGCAGGTCTAGCCGTTTAGAACATACGGGGCAAAAAGTGCAAAAACAGCAGTTTTTTAGAAAACGGAGCGCCCGATTTGAATAATTTAAAAAACATTTTACTTATATTGATGAAATAAACAACTGGTGAAGGCAGGGCCATTTTTGTGAACGCAGAGCCAGCGTCTCCGGAGATCCATTAAAAAAAAAAAAATGTTATTTGGCTGTCAAAAATTATTAGACATATGTACATCGTATTATCAGGTATTTTATAAAGATTATAATAATAAGTAAAAATTGTGTGTACATTTATATGGGTTCCGTACCAATGTTTACACGTTGGACGACTAAGCGGCGCTTACGCGCTTTGATATGTCGACTCTTAATTAGCTATGCAGCGCGGTTGCTTTAAAAAAGTGTTCAAAATTTTCAAAAATATTCTAAATACAAAAAAAATCAAATGTTTCAAAAATTTTCAAAAAAATTTAAAGTTTAAAAAAAATGTTTTTCGGTATGGAAAGTTCCAGCAAATTGCCTTAAGGCACGATGACATACACCACTAGTTTTTTTTACACTAGAATACACCCTTAAGCTAAGTTCCATGAACTGCATGAAATCTAATCTGCATATTAGATAATAATTTGATATTGTCATTAATAATCTTCTTCCCATCTCGAATGAAAATTCGTGCTTATAGTTTCTATTATTCCGTTGTGAAATCTCATTCATACATAATATCTATGTTTATGCATTTATGTATATTTGTTCCAATATTAAACAAATACAAAGACAAATATGCTTATGTATGTATGTATGTACATGATAATTACAGTAGTAATTATGTTCTAATTAGATGCATTCAGATTGTTTACAGTCGACATCACGCGCTTCTCTGCGAGAAAAAAAAACTTTTACTTCATTACCATGTACTCCTCAATGCACACACAATACTTATATGCAAACGAACATAGGTAATTTGTATATATATATATATATATATATATATATATATATATATATATAGGATAGAGCAGGTCTTAAAGGTCCGCGGGTAAAGAGGCCCAGCACCGATATCTCAAAAACAAGTAAAGTTTACAATTTTAAAATAATATTTGAAAGTGGAGGGAAAAAGAAGTATAACCAGCCATAACCTTGATGCTTACGACGTTCTTACCAGGAGATAAACGGCAATGCCTAAAAATCCATATCAAAAGTATTTTCTTTGTTGTTGGTTTTTTGGTTATGAGCACTGCTGTTTAGTTGACGACATCTAAATATAATTTTTAAGATTGCGTAATTTAATTGTTTCATAAGCTGTATTTTCATTTACAAGTTACATTCAACAGATTTTCTCTCTGGTACAAAGAACCAACTGAACATTTACCCAGTGAAAGGTGTAAACAATAAAAAATTGTGAATAAAAATGTAAATTGAGTTGATAAAAAACAATTTTACTAGAAATAAATAAATAGTTATTCCAAATCTGCTTATGAATATTGCTGACGAAATACCAGATCAAGGTTATATGCAATGTTATCTATGATGTAGATAAAAATGTATTTGCAATGAATGATGTAGCTATTATTTCGGTAAATACCTTCAAAATTTATAATAACACATTAGATCTGTTTGTCCCATGTTCATCCGAATTTACCCCGTCTACTTATTATATAAAAAGTAGGTAATAATTTTTGTAAACTGGCAAAAACAATCATTTCTGCAATAATGAATTAGCTAGAAATTTTACTGAACATAGTTAAATAGTTGTTTGTTTGATATGTGTTATTTGTTGTGAGAAAATTAGTTTAGTTTTCGCAATATAACTGCTCAAAATCAAATTGGACCTGTGTGCCCCGCCCTACTCTATATATAAACTCTAAATTTCAAAATGTGTGTATAAATATATAAATGTATGTGAATATACAAATGTGTGTAGATATATAAATTAAAATTTAAATGCATAAAATCTAAATAATGCACCAAATGTTCCAACAATTCTAAGACCATGTTTATAAATTCCATCAATAGTTTAAAGAGTTTCTGCATGATTTTTTATATATTTTATACATTTATAAACTTAATGCGCTCGAAAAATTCATTTTATTGAATTAAAACGTGCTCATATTTTGCATTTACAATTTAATAAAAAAATTTAATTCTTTTGAAATAGTGGTAACAGAATATTACAATTCACTGTTAGAAAAATTAAATAATTATAGACTTTTAAAATCACTAACATATTTTAGATCACTTGGTATGTTTTTCCAATAAGGAGTTAATAGTTATAATAATTGATTAGAACTAGTGATGCATGGCATCGTGCCTAAAGTGCTGAAACCTCCAGCAATTTGAAATTTGGAAAGCTTTAAAATTCTGATTATTTTTAAATTGTTGAAAATTTGGACAAATTTGAAAATGGTGTTTTTTTGTAAATTTTAATTTTTTTCCAAAATTTTGAAACCAGACATATTAAAAAACTAATCAGTTTTTCCCATAAACCTGCTTTAAAATGATAGCGATATCGACTTGCGTAGGTGTTTTTTAAAACTATATATCAAAGCGCGATAGCGCTGCGCCGCAGACATACTGTTAAATATTATAACTTTGATGAGGAACACAGAAATGAAAAAACCGCGCTTATTATTAAAATATATAATAATTTCATATCCATGTGACCAATGTATATCATTGCCGCAATATGACAATGTCCTTAACTATTTCCTCTGTATCTCCGAAACCATTCGTCCTGCCTTTCAATACAAATTATATGCTTTTTCAATTAATCAAATCGGACACTCCGTTCTCTCAGAAGTGCCATGTTTACACTTTTTGCCTGGTATCTTCGAAACAACTGGATCTGTCTTTGCCAAAAAATAATGTTTTTTAAATAATTGAAATCGGTGGATCCGTGCGCCCGAAATCATGAACAAATAATTGTATTCAAACATATACATATACATACTACATACACACATACATACCCAAGCACACACGCCACACATACATGCGTTTTTTTGAGGTATGCCAAAATGTCGAGAAATTTCTGAAAAGTAAAGGTATGAAAAAATTACCGTTTTAGATTTTTTTGCGATTACTACAAATTACCCTACGGAAGTTAAGTCTCGATTTTTCTATTTTTTTATATATTTATAACATAAAAGTGTATATGAATTTATATATTCATCATAGCGATGTTTGCATAGTAAATCAAGCAAATTTTATTAGTATCGTAAAAAATGATAATAGTATCTAGCGTAAATATTCGTGTATCAAACATGTTCTAAAAAATTTAAAAAAGATATAATATTAATAAATATATACTTATTGTATAAATTACACCAACTATTCCACAATTTTAAAATCCATTATTTTTCATTAAGATTATTGGTAAATATTAGCAGAAAATCCGCAGAAATAAAAACAATAAATTTCAAAAATTATTTTTAACATTTCGATACTAAAGATATGCTAGAAAAACACAAAAAACTTAGTTATTGAAAATAAGAAAATTAAAAAATTAAAAAATTCAATTAAACTAATTATGGTCATCATATTATTTAATGATTCAAACCGAGTTCAAATAAAACTATAGAAGTATATATATACTTCTTCGAATTCAAGATGATCGATACTAAATCGATTCTAAATTTAGATCATAGATAGTTTTCGCGGTCAAATAAATAAATTGCATACAATTTCATGGCTGTGAATATTGACTATATATTTCATTATGTTTTTATCCTCATTGGTCTATATAAGTTAATCTTATTTATAGGCATATTATCGATTGAAATTGCTTCGTTATTTTACTGTAAGATAAAACAACGAGAAGAAAAAAAAAGAATGATATTGGTAGTCGTCTTGCAATTTTGAGTAGATACAATATGAGAGGACTTTAAGGATACATATAAGATATTGTATAATTTGCTGTATATAGTTGTTAACCCTTTTCACTCGCGAATTGCAGAATTAACACGTATTTTGTCGCCGGAGCGGCAGCATCCGAATGGAAAGGATTAATATTTTAGAATTAATTAGTATTACGGCAGATTAATTATAGGCGTAGATAATGTTTTTTCATATTTCAGTACTTTTATCGTTTATCGTAAGGTTAGATAATTTACTAGAAATCAAAATCAAAGTCATATAAAAAAGGTCTCAAGAAAAAAAAAATTTGATGTTTCTTGTTTCACAATCTTATTTTATTGTTACGTAAAATCGAACAAGTTTAAGAAGAAATTTTAAAATTTATAAATTATATTATTATATGAATTTTTTTCTACTATATTTTTCGCTAATAGTGATAAGATTTGAAGTGAAAAATAAAATGTATGAGTGACATTAGAAAATTTTAATGTATTGGATACTTTTCTTCTGTCATCAAAACATAATACCTAAGTTGTCTTAATAATCCAAGTTCGGCCCATATTAATGATTATTGGTGATCTTTAATCTCAAGAGAAGATCTAATATCATTACTGCTTGCCATCAAGCTGACCGAGGTGGATGTCAAACCAGAAACCAATGGTTAGACCAAGTTTTTATCAAAGGTTACCAAATTGTAACCTTTTGGGTCCTCTATAGATTAAGGCTATAGAATTCAATATGATGTTCCAGGTTCGATACCCACCTCAGACAGCCTTCGTCTACTACATTTTTCAATAATAGTGACCAAAAAAATCGACAAAATAAGTTATTTAAAAATTGGAATTTTAATGGATTGGAAATCATTTCTTCTATAATCAAAATATAATATGTTGGTGTAATAATATATTGTCTAAGTTTGGTCCAGATTAGTAAAATGTACTTTAATCATTAATCATTATTATATGGCTTCTAATTTACTGAATAGTTAAATTAAATAATGTATTCCAACAAAACAAGAACATAGCTAGTTAAGGTTAAGTTTAAATTTTTTAATTGATTTTCTAAAAATTTCTGTTTATTTTTCTATGCAATCATAACCAATATAAAGCATTATTATTAAATAATCGAAATTTTTAATAAGTTTAATTTAAGCTAAGTTTTGTGGTTTCGTTTTCTTAAAATTTCAATTTTTTCTGACCAATTAAAAACATCAAAATTATCTTTCTAGTAATATAAATAACTGTAATTAAAACGAACAAATTAATTTGAATTTCAAAATAGTACTTTTAAAAATATACAACATCGCCTTCAGATTATTATAATCAGATTTATATTTATTATATTACTCCCAAAATTTTCCTAACTATTTTTTCTTCCATTGCTAATTATATTTAAAAAAAAATTAACCAGAGCCTTATTATCACCAATTCGTTAGATTACACATATGACTCCACAATTTTTTATACTATTTCCAATTTATTCCACTCATCACATCCATTTATCGATAATTTTTTAACAAAAATTTCTTTTATCCAATTATTGGCTCACATGATCACAAAACCGAACAGATAACCGCACACGCACACGCGTTCGTCTAATAAGATTCGTATTGGAACTGATGTTAGTACATCGAGATAGCTCTAACTACCTGAGAGCTTACGAACGAATACAAACGAATTATTTATTTATTTATTGCACATACACACCTGAGTGGAACTCATACAGGTGTAGGGAAATAGATAGAATATCTATTTCATGGAATGATGTTTGTTATCACTCATTTCGAAACGTGGTGATAAACGAGTAGAAAAATAATAACTGGGCTTTAATGAGATATAATAGTAATGAATATTGTTTCATTTTTAATCAGGAATCAGTATATTCGAAGACAAATTAATTCAATTATTGCCAAATTAATTTTACGCGATCTTTCCTATATTTGAATAGTAATTAGAAATATTAGAATTATGTGTTCTTTATCTAATATGATGCACATTCCATAACTTACACTGTTTCTAGAAGACAACCCTATGGTTGACCAATGTCTTTCCGATGAGACTATCTTATTATATAAAAATGAATCGCAAAATGTGTTGGTAAGCTCATAACTCAACAACGCCTGAACCAATTTGGCCAATTCTTTTTTTTAAATGTTCGTTGAAGTCCAAAAATTCTTACGGCGAGAAAAAATCGAATAATTGCCGAGAAAACCCTAAAAACAGCCCTTTTCTTTTTCACATACAAACGTTTTCTAACTAAAACGTAAAATCAATTTGAGCTTTAATTTTTTTATAATGCGTAAATAAAAGAGGTGAATTAGAGAATTTATAAAGGTAAAGTGGTGGACATGTAAATAGGAGGATATGTAAAATGGTAGAGAGAAAAACTGGTAGATAAACGAATATGTAGACAAATATACAGGTTGACAGGTTAATTGGTAGACATGTAGAACGGGTGAATTAGTCGACAAATTGTTAAACAGGTTAATCGTTAAACAGATAAATTAAAAAATAGGTTAATTGGCAGTCATTTAGAACGGGATGACAGGTAAATTGGTTGACAGGTAAAATGGTGTATTGATAAATAGGTCGATAGGTAAATTGGTAGACAGGTAAACTGACACACAGGTGAATTGGTAGACAAGTGAATTGGTGAAAAGGTAATTTGTTGGAAAGCTGATGGTCAGGTAAATTGAAAGATATGTAAAATGGTAGACAGGACAACTGGTAGATAGACAAATAACAAGATGAATAAACAGGTTGACAGGTAAATTGGCGGACATGTGAAACGGGTTGATAGGTAAATTGGTAAGTCGGTAAAATGGTATATTGATTAACAAGTTTATAGGTAAATTGTTGAACATATAGTAGTGACGTTAAACTAACTGTAACAAATACACATCTTAGTTCAACTTTTTAATTTGAACTAAATCACGGCAAAGCGTGAACGGTACAGCTAATATTAAACATATTTCTAATAGCGGTATGAATTAATATCATATATTTAAAATCAATTTAGTTCAATCGAAAATCTGATATTACTACTGCTTGATATGAAGCTAGCATGGGTGGGTCTAACACTACTGGAAATTTATATAATTTAAATTGGAGAATCTATTTACAAATTTTAAAGAACTAAATTTTACATTTATTAGAACTCAAAATTTGAACCTACATTTATTAGCAATCAAAATGATTATGGTGGATCATGTGTTTTACAAACTGTTGTGATGTAGATACATTTCTTAACCTAACTCCTAAGCAACTCAATGGTTGACCATATTTTTTTCTGAGAAGATTATATTAGATATTTTTCCGATAAACTGTTTTCACTTAACATCATATTTGAATCTCAAATGAAGATCTGATAATACTACTGTTTGGTGTCGATCTAGCCAAGATGGATGAAAAATCCGAAACTAGTGGTTGCTAGACCATGTTCTTACCATGATTATGTAATTAAAATAATTCATTTTCACAAACCCTCTAACACGACAAAACTTGAGTAGCCATTTTTTCCTCCATGCGAAATGGTGATTAGAGCTATGGGATTTGAAAAGTTCCAGGTTCGATACCCGCCTCTTACTATCAAGCAGAAAAGACATCGTTGTTAACTTGGAATTAAAGACAGCAATATTTTTCCAACTGAAAATAGCCTTAACGCAGCATAACTGCATCAATAAAAATTCATCAGTATTCCAGAAATTGTATTATTACATCCATTACTAGGAGATGGGACAACCGTTTGGGTTGCCTTGTATAAAAAGCCATGTCATTTAAGAATACAGCACAATAGCTCGGATATGACTATGATATATGTTTAAATAAATGAAAAAAATCGTATGACATCCTTCAGGAATTTACTAAAATGAAGACAAGTAAAACGACAATCCTAATAGTGTTAAAAACACATCTATTAATATACAGTTATCTTGCAATATTAATGACAATGGTACTAAAATATGTAAGTGCGTAATTAGAAAACAGTTACTTTTATTGTGCAATATTCAAAATCTTTTCGAATAATGTTTTCGTAGAAGCGCATAACTAATCACGTATTATAATTTAGCCATAAAATAAATCAGCAATGTATGACCGAAACAGATAATAACCATCGAAACATAAATCTGAAAGATCATAAATATGAAAATAGAAAATTTAGTCAAACTGGCTAAAGAGGCTAAAATTTGGCTACTGGCTAGGTGTCGCAATTTTGATGGAAGAATTTAAAAGGAATTAAATAAAGTAATTGAACATTTATATATTTTTCTTGATATGTCTATTTTTAAATTCTGACAAATACTACATGCACATATAAAACATCTTTGCAAGTACTTTACGGATCAGAGACATGGACTCATTGAAATACCGACAAAAACTATCTGGAGTTTGAAAATGTGGTGCTGGAATTAAATGGAAACAATAACGTGAATAATAAAAATAACCAATAAAGAAGTGCTGAGAAGAGCAACCATTGAAGAAGTGGGCAAAGAAAAAACTCTACTGAGCACAAACCAAAAACGGAAAGCCGAAGCAAAAACCAGAAGCATGGAAGAAACAGTTTGGGAAGTAAAAGGTAGGAAAATGAATAAAAAGTGATCAATAGTAATAAAATGGTAATGGAAATAATATACAAGTGTCGTAAAGAAAATCATTGATTTGTCGTGCTTTCATACTAGACTACCATTTCTTATTATTATTATAAAAAACATGAAATTCGCCGATCATCTTCAATCCAACAACAAGAAGCTGCACAACACATACCCCAATAACTAATAATAAATAGGTACGAAAGTATGAATTTTTATAACAAAATAAGAATAAAAAAATAAGATAATGAATAATGGTATTTGTAAATCGATATTTTAATGATTATAGAAAATTGTTGAGATATTAGCGAAGAGCAGGGCGAAAATATCCACCAAGACTCAGGACTTAAGAAGAGCCACATCAAGGAAGGTGGGGCTTCAACATATTGGCTAACAATTGTAGGAGCTTACGACAAAATCAGTCAGACCTTGTCCACGCTCGAAAATGATATGAAAAGACTTTTGAAGGCATAAAATAAAATAAGTTGTATATTTTATTGTGATTTGAGACAAAACAGGAACATTGGCATATCTCAAAAACAAGAGCTGTTAGTTAGTTTTTGGAATCAGCGTCCTCGAATTACTTCAAAACCATCATAACATCTCAGGTAAAAATTTTAGTGTCGCGCAGTGTAATCCATTTTAATTTCATTAATTATATAGGTCATTTTTCACATTTATCATAAAGTAATAAGGTAATAAATCGTATTCATTATAAGAGTTTTTATAATCATAATAATTTTTGACAAATTTGTTAAAACAGTAACAAAGTAAAAATACTTGCAATCAATTCTTCCAATATAATAGAGCTGTCTGTGGTATACGTTTAATTTTTATCATTATATTGATTATATTGACATTTAGATGGCAGAAAACTTGAAGATGGAGCATCCAAAACTTCAAGATAAACACTCTTCAACTCGGAACTCAAACACAAATTAATAATAAATCGAGAACTCATCCATCATATATATATATATATATATATATATATATATATATATATATATATGATTTAGTAGTTAGTTTTGATGTTGAAATATGTGAGTGAGTTCTTGAGGGCGATACATCAAACAAAGAAAAGCCAAAGATTTATAAAATAATCTTTATTTCCAAACGTTTCGACATTCAATTTAATGTCATCATCAGTGGATATGACGTTGGTTGGTTACATATAGAGAAGTGTACACAGCACTAGAGATTGGCACTAACATTTATACAACTAACTTGTCAACACTATGCATTTTTTATAATTTTTCGTATGATGTAAACAGAAGAATGATAGTTTTATTGAACAAAAATGTAAGTAGAATTATGTAATTTCTGCCACGACTTCTGTACTTTGCGTGTACCGAGGCATGTATCTTTACATCATACGAAAAATTATAAAAAATGCATAGTGTTGACAAGTTAGTTGTATAAATGTTAGTGCCAATCTCTAGTGCTGTGTACACTTCTCTATATGTAACCAACCAACGTCATATCCACTGATGATGACATTAAATTGAATGTCGAAACGTTTGGAAATAAAGATTATTTTATAAATCTTTGGCTTTTCTTTGTTTGATGTATCGCCCTCAAGAACTCACTCATATATATATATATATATATATTATATATATATATATATATTAAATTTTTTATATAATTTTGATGTTGAAATATGTGATATTCAGTTTTCAGGGCAATACATCAATTAAAAAATTGTATGACTTTAAACAATTTTATTTTTCCATACGTTTCGACACATTGTTTTGTGTCATCTTCAGTGGACTCTAGATTGAAAGAACAGATAGAAATTATTAAATAAAACTAAAATATAAGAAGTGATATGGTATGAACTTACATGTAATTGAATTAATCCTAATTATTGCATATTATAAATGTTCACAATGCACAATCCTAATTATATCATATTATAAATGTTCACAATGCAACAAAAAACAATCCTTGTCATTTTAAATTGAACAATATATAAATTTTTGAATGAGATTTTTTATGAATTTGTAAAGTAACATCACGCCGTACATTTCTGTGCTCCGATGTAAGGCTGATGACTGAATGTACGTCAATGTGCGAACCACGTGTTGAGGGTTAGGTACCAAGCAAACGAACTGACCAAAGAATTTAAGATTTGACAACGCGAGAGGGAACATATAGTGAAATATAAAAACATGACAATTGTGAGGGTGGACATATTTGTAAAATTGAGATAAAAATTAAAAGAAAAGAAAAAAAAAATAAATAAATAAAATAAATAAATAAAAAGAAAAATTGGCATTAAAATTAATATAAATAAACGTCGATCATGATAGGTAACTATTTTAAAGGTATGAATTTCGAGACATTGTTTAAGACTACTTGGTAATTTTCACACAGTGAGGAAATATCCAATCTTTTGTTTAAACTATTTTTGTAAAGATGTATCAGACAAGATTCTGAAAAGCGTCTCTGAGACGTATTCGATTCGTGATATAAAATTGTGGCCACATCAAAATTGAAAATATGATTGAAACTTTGTATGTGGTCGGTTATCATAGTTTGGTTTTGATTTTTATTTTTGGAATTGTTATAATGTTGTCTAAGACGTTTTTTTAGATGTTGTCCAGTTTCGCCAATATAAGTGGCCTCACAATTTGTACAGTCAATTTTATACACGATGTTAGAAATACGATCTAAACTTGTCGGTGATTTTAAGTTCGAAAATAAAAAGTTAAGGGTCTGATCAATATTGCAAACTAAACGCAATTCCGCGAAATCAAATAGTTTTTTCCAAATAGGAAAGAGATTTTTAATGTAAGGGAGACAAATAGTGCCAATAAACTTATTTTCTTCTTATTTTCTGAGACTCGAGGGAAGGATGATTATGTTTTGTGTTAAGGACGGAAAGTCTGTTGTTAATTACTGATTTTTTAAGGTGTGGAGGATAGCAATTATTTAATAGGGTTCTGTGGATTAGAGATAGGTTAAAAGGCCAAAATTTTTTATCTGACAAAAGAATAGCATGATCAACTAAATTGATAATGGTACCGATTTTCATGTTAGTGGGATGATAAGAATGGAAATTGAGATATCTGCCAGACCACGTTGGTTTCTGGTACCAGTTAGTAATAATTTTATTATCTGGAGTTTTTATGATATTTACATCTAAAAAGCTAATTGACCTATTGTGTTCTTTTTCCAAGGTAAAGGTTAGGTGTTTGTTAAAAGAGTTAAAATTTTTTAGTAAAGAATCAAGGTTATTTTTAGGAATGCAAGTAATTATATCATCAACATATCTGTAGTAAAGGAAAAATTCAACATTAGATAGTTTAAAAACGTTTTTTTCGAGATGTTGTAAAGAGAGTTCAGCAAGAGCAGGTGAGATAGGAGATCCCATGGGAGTACCAAAAATTTGTGTATAAAATTGCGAATTGAATTCAAAATAAGTATTCGCGACTATGAATTTGATGGACTCTCGAAACCAATGGAGGGAAAGGGTAGTGTGGCAAGAAATCTCATCCCATCTATCTGTGATTGACTCTAAAATTAGTTCTAGTGGGACATTTGTGAAAAGAGAAACTACGTCTAGGCTTATTAGGAGGGAGTTGTTGGGCAATTGTGTATTACGTATTTTGTTGACAAATTCGAAGGAATTTTTAATAAAGGAAGGAGAATTAACAGCAACTATGGAGAGGGGTTTGCTCAGAAATTTGGAAAATTTATTTAGTGGTGAATTCAAATCTGCAACTATAGGTCTAAAAGGTACATTGGTTTTGTGGATTTTTGGGAGACCATATAATTTTGGGTTGTTAGGATGTAGGTTTTTTAACGACAAGGACAAGTCTTGTGGGATTTGTTTAGTAGAAACTAAATTATTAATGAATTTGTGGAACGTGCGGTTGATTCGATCTGTAGGATCGCTATTGATAGGACTGTAAACGTTAGTGTCATTAACTAGACTAGTGATTTTTTCTAAATAGGTAGTTTGTCGAGAATTACTGTGACATTTCCTTTATCTGCTCTGGTTACTAAAATATTCGGATTATCTTTGAGAAAGTTTTTACAAAGTTTTATGTCTCTTAAAATATCTTTGTAATCAACAATTTTTTTGGCGTTAAAGGACTTGATGTAGGAGAGAAAATTTTTGCAGAAATGGGAACGAATGTTAGATTTTACTTCAGGATTTTTGATATTATGAAGGCCAGCTTCTAGTCTGCTTAAAACTTTAATAAAATTTAAATTGTGGCAATTATTGGGGATAGCAAAGTTGGGACCTAGTGCAAAAATGTAAAGTAATCTATCTGGAATTGTGACGCTGGAAAGATTTTTTAGCCATTTGTTAATTAGTGTACTATTTAAAACTATTTTTGAACGGTTGCGTTTAGCCTGCAATAATTTATCGAATTTAATTTTATAAGAATTTTTTAATTTAATGAAGAATTTGTTGTTACGAGTCGCTTCGTATTCATAATAATTTCTATCTGTTCTTTCAATCTAGAGTCCACTGAAGATGACACAAAACAATGTGTCGAAACGTATGGAAAAAATAAAATTGTTTTAAAGTCATACAAATTTTTTAATTGATGTATTGCCCTGAAAACTGAATATCATATATATATATATATATATATATATATATTTATATATATGTATATATATATATATATATCGACCATTTATTATTGATGTCGAAAACAACGGCTTATATTGTCAGCGCGCATTCCTCGTGTTAAATGCACCGAAAAGAATTTAATATTGATAAAATTTATATCGATATGCACACGCGATGGTACGTCTAGGCACTTTCGATAGGAGAACTCGGAATAAATATCAGACTACATTCTGAATATTAATTGTCAATCTATTTTTTAATACTTTTTATTAGAAGTCGTCCATTTATCACTTGAGGCTTAGAAGAAGCGGAGAGGGTTGACAAAAAATCACAGAATATCTCCAGGTAGAGGGGTATCTAGTAAAACATCGGGGTAATTTGGTCACCATGCATCACCAAGGAGGAGGAAGGGAGCCAATAATCCTTAAAAAAACGCTCAATTGATTATGAGCTTAATTCATGGACAGTTCATCAATTTCAAGAAAACATGATCTATCAAAATAAAATAAAATAGGTGATCGCATTGGCTGATTTAATTTGAAACAACAGTACCAATTTACTATCATCTAATAATCTTGATCAAAGATTATTATCAATATTTTATAAATAAACTTATATCGAATAAAAGGGGTATCTGTTGGGCAGTGGTAAGAGTCCTGCTTTGTAATCACAAAGATCTGTAATATTCGTTTTAGCTCTAAAATATAGATTAAAATATGTTTCCAAGTAAAAATAACCTCTCCAGACATTGCTGCAATAAGTCAAAGGAAGAAAAAAAATAGTTCATTCTGGAAGGTGTTTGCATTTATTGCTCCTTCTCATACTCATACAAACTGTATGATATATAAAATCCCGCAAAAAGCTATCATAATTTGTAAAACTTGTAAAAACTACAAAAATATTAATAATTTAAAGCGTTATTTTTTTTTAGAGCGTAGTTTCAATATATTACATGTTCATGTTGTGAAAACACCAAGAAAATATATCATATATAAAAATGCTCTCGATAAAATGATCCGCTAAAACTCGAAAACGGTTAAACCGATTTGGCCAGGTTTAGTCTTGAAAAATTCGTGCTAATCAGTAGGTTGTCAGAAAGGTGAGATTATTTCTAAATCGCATAGAAACTTTACATTTCTAATTTGAAAAGTTTGTAGAAGCGTAATTTGAATAAAACAATGGATGGTGGCTAATACGTCTAATGTCAAACGTTTTTGACATATGTTGTTCAATAGGATGTTTTACGTGATTCTTCAATTATGATTAAATTGTAGTAAGTAGTTTTGTGTGTAGTCTTATTTATACACAAAAACGTTATTAAACGGACCGCAAGTGTTACTAGAAACTTAAAATATCAACTTTTTTGAAATGTTAATATGAAAATGCATTTCTTGGCGACTGCTACAAGTCTTTTTTTGCAAATCATAGTTTTCTTCTTTATCATCATTATCATTTATCATCATAAATCATTCTTTAATTATGATTAAATTGTAGTAAGTAGTTTTGTGTGTAGTCTTATTTATACACAAAAACGTTATTAAACGGACCGCAAGTGTTACTAGAAACTTAAAATATCAACTTTTTTGAAATGTTAATATGAAAATGCATTTCTTGGCGACTGCTACAAGTCTTTTTTTGCAAATCATAGTTTTCTCAAATACGGTGCTCTGAAAGATCTCATTTGTATAATTATATACTCATTGGTATTTATAAAACATTTTCTAGGTTATATTATTTTTTATTTATGTTATTTTAATTCAGAACCTAAATTTGGTATCGATCAAATGGACATTTTGTCGAATAACATTTTCTCAGTTATAATTTCCCAGAATTTTTCGAAAAATAGATAGTAATATATGAAAGTACGGGGTTGAAAAGGTCCACCATCGATGTGTCAAAAACCAGTAAAGTTTAGCATCGTTCAATAACAATATTTGAAAGTAGAGGGAAAAAGGTGTATAACCAGCTATAACCTTGATTTTCATGAATTTGCTATCGGCAGATAAACGGTAATTTTTGAGAATCCATAACGAAAGTATTTCCTTTTGTTTCAATGACCAGCAAAAAATAGATCCGTGTAAATAAAATAGTAAAGCTGCTCTTAAGTTCTCTTTATTTATCGTGTGCTTAATCTCCTAATACGATGCAAAATATCCTACAAATAAAAACTTTAAATAAATAAGTCTACTCACCAAATGTTTGACGTTGATATTAGAAAGATCATCTTCATATCTGGGCAAATCGCTTGGTACAGGTCTTGAAGGAATATCAATCTTTCGAGGACAGACTTCGATTTCGTTCTTATATAGTGGATACAACACACACACACACAAAAACAGCAAATCACATGCACATAAAATAAAAATAAAGTAAACATATAAATACAAATTTATATTACTAATCTGCACAACATATCTAAGGCATACTGGTATAAATTATCGGAAACTACGTATTTTGGTTGTAGTACGGGCAATATAATTAATCGGAAAGCTATTAGGAGAAAGTCCAGTAACGCCGGACAGCACCTAATACCGGACACTCTATTTAACACGTGTTATTTAAGCGAGTATAAATCTTCTTATATCAAAATACAAGTGAAAGCGGCGCGGGGGGCACACAGGTGCAGGATCACCTGCCAAGACTCATCTGTGACGCACACGGCAACGGCGGGAGCAACCCTTTGCAGTTTTAGGCGCAAAATCACGGCGTTACCTAAATATCAATGGAAGTAATTCTAGTGTATTTATGCATTTATATTTGAGTGGTATTCAATGATAAAAGTAGTACTGGATTATTATCCGTAAAATGGTAGAATATTATTAGATATTTTAAACAATTATAGTAGGTACCACCAAATGAACGAACATGCCTGTCCCTTAACACTGGACACTAAGACAGTAAACATATTGATATTTGTTGTGAGAGTTGACGTAATTTATTTTAATTATTTAATTTTGTTCTGTATGAGTGCTAACGGTCACTACATATCCTCATTTTTCGTATTTCCCAGTCAAAGAATAAAAATCTTATGATGAATGCTCCAGCTGAGAGCATTCTTAGATATTGCAAAAACAAAATCACTATTCATCCACCCTTTTGGCCCAGTGATTTTGTTTTTGCAATATCTAAGAATATTCGTCAAACACCATGTGCAAATACTCCAGAGAGTGGAGATGGCTACATGCGTGTTCAATACTGGTTATTTTGAAATGTCCGGTACTAGGTGTCACTTTGTAAAATCATATTTCTTGTTACCAAAGTTTGATTGATAGTAAATTATTTTTTAGCAAAGATTGCGTTTTTGTTAACTTAGTTTGATTTCTAACTTTGTTATCTAACATAAGTCATAATTTAATGAACATTTCGTAAAATATTTTTTGATTCATTTATAATTTGTCATATTTTATTTTTATCACCATAAGAAATTTAAAAATCTATTCAAACTTTTATTGGCCAAAAGCCAAAGTCTAAACAGTTTGCAGTATTTGAATGACCAAAGAAGCACCACGGTCTCGCGAGTTGAATGATTTTGATAAAGTTGATAGTTTATGCAAACTGGTAAAAAACAATATGTGGAGTGATTATAGATTTATCAATATTAATGATTTCAGTAACTTTCCGAAAAATTAAATATTCCTCAGTATCATTTTATCCAACTTATCCATCTATTTACTCACCACGCTAATATTTTCCTTCTCGGCCTCGCCTTTTTCTTTCTTGCTCTTCTTCGTTTTCTTCTTAGGAGTTGCTGCATCACCAGTGCCTCCATTGGTGATCATCTCACCATTGGCAGTAGCTTTGGTCGTGACCTTTTTAGAAGACACGATTTCTTCATTCTTAGTGGTGACCGCTGATGATGACGAAGATGTAGATGTAGTCGTCACTGTGGTCGTCGATGACTCGCATTGGACGAGGCGCTCTAAAGCGCACTGGTAATGGAAATATAATGACTATTAAAAAATTTGATAAAATTGGGTAAATGTAATTATACCTATACATCTATTCAAATAAATAAAAATGGCGTATCTGTTTGTAATATGGAAACAGTCGTTTTAATTTATATAATTAGGGTATATATACCAAATTAACATTTTCGTTAATTTCTCTGTAATTAAATTATAAACAATTTCAATTTAAATAATTTTGTCTTCAATATTCAGATTTACATTAAATTGATAAATTATTTAGAGATTATCTAGCTATTAATATTGTAGTTATTTTACTGTAAAACAAATATTTTTGTTATACTTATAAATAATGCCTAAAACAGAGTCAAATCTCTTTAAAAACATGAGAAAGACCCTAATGGCCAAAGATTACAGGAAAAGAAAATCTTCTGATGTTAAAGGAAAAGTATCCAGGAGTGAGTAGTAATAATTAAGGTTATGGCGAATAACAAAACTTTAATACATTTCATACATTTAAAAGGATATTTACAATCTCAATATCAAAGAAGATTCGTGATCATCTAACAACACCTACAAATCGATTTTAGCTCCTACAGAAGACCAGGTTATTGGGCTTAATCGCTAAGGCTGGCGCCTACGTGTTATTATTATAGTTTTAATGATATTCTTTGGAACCAAGAAAATCGTATATGAAATATACAAAAAACTGAAAATAAATTGAACTTGCGTACAAATACTTTATTAACTTCTCGTAGGGTAAGTCGCAAAAACATCAAAAACGAAAATTTTTATTATCTTTACGTTTCAAAGGTTTCTGAACATTTTGGCATATCTTAGAAAAAAATTATGTATGCGTGTGTATGTATGTACGGATAACGGACTAACTGATTTGAATGATTCACAAAACATTCATTCCTATTGATAAGGACACGTGCTGATTAGTTTTTGGCAAAGGCAGGTCCAGTCGTTCCGAATATACGGAGCAAAATGTGCCAAAAATGGTAATTTAATTTTTGAGAGAACGGACCGTCTGATTTGAATGATTCAAAAAAATTTAATTTTTATTGTCGAAGTGAAGAACTGATGAATTTTTGGAAAGGCAGGTCTAGCGGTCTAGCAATAAAAAAAGTTAAAAAATGCCATTTGATTTGACAAAAATGATCATTAGACATATGCACATCAAATTATCAGATTTTTCATAAATATTTTAATAATATGGTTTACATTTCTATGGGTTCCGTACCAATGTTTATCCGTTAAATTGCGACACGGCGCTCACGCGCCTCCATATTTCGTTTCTACGCTGCTAACGTATAGCGTTTGTTTTGAAAAGAAGTTAATAATTTCTATAATATTTCTAAGTATAAAAATCCATTTTTTCAAAAAGGTATTTTTTTTCAAAGATTTTAAAATGCTCAAAAGTTATTTAGTTCACATTTAAATCTTTTTTTTAATTTTAATTTTTGGTACAGGAAGTACCAGCAGTTTGCCTTAAGGTATGATACCATGTACGACTAGTTATATAGCATATACTTTACATTGCATTTTCAATCTATTAATGCATACGTAGTTTTAATAATTTAGCAAAAATGAAAATTGTTCTAAAGGAAGTAACAGAACTATTTGGAGAGGACACGCCAAAATAAAAAATGACTATCTCCTTACTACCATTACTACTATCTCCTTCCATATCTTGCAATAAGCTTATATACAAGTATATCTATATATTCGCCAACATCTGCACTGCTGACATTTCGTAGTTCTAATTATAAAATGAAATATGGCCGAGTAAACTAGAAAATGTTTCATTTGGTACCACTTCCCGACATTCGGTAACATTAATAACTTTTATTAGATGCACGTTGCACGGTTGCCTGGTTGCAAACTGCATAAAACATTGCCTGAACGAATATAATCTTAAAGGAAAAATTATATCAATATCGGAAAGTGTGAATCAAATATAAATTTGAACCAGAATAAAGTAAAAAAACACATTTTTTCCTGATTTTTGAACAGAAATTTGGAATCAGCGTTCAACCAATTAATTAGGCTTGACGAGCTATAGCAATTATAATTAAAATATATAAATTGTAATTTTGAAGAAAATCAAAAAATTATCTCAAATTTCAAAATATTTAGAATATTATACTGATATATAATAAGTAGTTGGAAGGTGCCTTTTACCTTAACACAAGTTACATGAACTTCCAAATATGTGTAAATAATTGACTTAATAAAAAAATTATATACATTTTTTTAACATTTAAAAACCTGAATACCCTTTGAAATGTTTGTTTTTTACCGAAAACATATTTGATTTAATTTATTTAATACATGTTATAAAAATGTTTTTAACAATGAGTGCACATCAATGTGCCCAATACAAAAACCCTAAATGTATCTATACTAAGAGCGCAGCTCATTTCTCCAAAACTTAATGAATTTTTAAAAAATAAACAACGTTTTTTAATAATATTTTAGGTTGTTCGTATCACACCACAAAAAAATGAAGTCACACTTTTATGAATATAATAATTTATTGAATCATTATTAACTTCTCGAAGGAGAAGTTTATGTTTTTGCCAAAAATCTGATAATTTCATGTTTTCTCGACGTTTTCAAGTCATACTTAATCTTTTGAAACCAAATTTGAAAGAATTATGTGTGTGTTTGTAGGTAAGTTGATTTTCAATTTCTTGTCCACGTTTTCTCGTAAACGGCTGAAACGATTTTAAAAATTGTAATTATTTAAATTTTATATTTCAGTATATCTCAACAGAACTCACGTTGATTAGTTTTGCACGATGATCGGCCAAGCCGTTTCTTTAAATGTTCAAAACATTTTCAACGATTTTGATGAAATTGTTTATGATGACAGAGATCATTACCATTCTAAACATACTAAAATTTTACGGCCCTACGATAAGTGATTTAATTTTAAAAATTCACCATAGTTTGAAAAATATGATAGTCAAGTTACTGCCAAAAGTCGCATTGGCAGTGTGATGAGTCAGAATTGAAATATTGTGAACGTTTTCTCAGAAACGATTGAAGAAATTTGATTTCACAAATTTTAAAACAGCAAAGAAGTGATTTTTTGTAACCATTTCCGCAAAAATCTTGCTATCTCGTTATGGATTTGTGCATAGTTCACAAAAATTAATGATCTAAATAGATTCATAAAATGTGTGTCACGAACAGTCTACAAAACTTCCCTAGTTGTGAAAAAAATTCTACCATTAATTTAATTTAAATGATTAACTAGTATAAAGACTACGTACATGATATACGTATTTGTGCCAGTATTTTCTTATAGCAAATGCTTACTATTTTACAAAATAATTTATTAAGTTTTTTCAAACAAATAATTTGGCATTTTTAATACAATCTAACATGACGATAAAGTTCATGCACTAAAAAATCCTACGAAAATTGGTTGAGTTATAATAATATAAATACATTAAAATTTGGAGTTTTGGACTCTTTTAGAACGTACAAAAGTGCCATTTACACATATTGGTCCTGTTTATATTTAATACGTATGTAATATGTGCTTATGCTAACCAAAAAGTAAATTTTAGTTTATAATTTTCATTTTCGTAAAATAAATAACTCATCTTTATCATACGGTCCCGATCTTACCAGCGCCAATTTTGTAATTGACGAATATACTCGTCATAGCTAGGTTCCGAGGACATAAAACTATGCACGCTATAGATTTGTGAAACTGGTTAATATACTAATACAGACTTCAAAATTTAATAGATAGAATAATGTGAATATTACATGTATGTATATAACATATTTTACAAAAAAAAAATGATTACCAGTTGAATTATATCATAACAGTTTTTATTAATATAAATCATAAGGAGACGTGTATTTTTGTATAAAACAGCCGTATCATATTTCTGTGGGCCTAGAAATATAACAAAAAAAGATTCGGGTCACGCAATTTTCACATTGAATATATGACGTATAAATCTTCAATTCAGTTGTCATGTGGTAACCTTATGCTGTAAATACACCTGTTAGTATCCACCTAAATCCTAAAAGACATAT
>NW_020536999.1:61030947-61103899 GCF_003426905.1 Ctenocephalides felis
ACGGACTGATACACAAATTCATAACCCTTAACTTTCCACCATACATCACAAAACTACTCCATTCTTCCTCGCTTGACCGTAATTTCACAGTTCCAAGTAGACAACACACCCTCGACGCGTAAACAAGTGACGGCGGGAGTACCGCAGGGCTCGATCCTGGGACCGTCCTTGTTTAACGTCTACATCCACGACATGCCCACTGACGCCGACACAACACTGTTGACATTTGCTGACGACACTGCCATTTACAGATCATCACGTTCACTACGCTACTGACTACAAAAATACAGAGACATATAGACGCCCTGACTGATTACACGGAAAAATGGCAAATTAAAATCAATCCTTCTAAAACAGAAGCAATTTTCTTTACAAAAAGCCGTTGGTCCATTACACTTACTGACTTGACGAAACTAAAGGTAATGGGCCATGAAGCTGAGTGGTCCAAGGAAGTCAAATACCTTGGCGAACCTTGGACTATAGACTCAGCTTCACAAAACATACGAATACAAAAATTGGACAGGCTTACGGGATGATGAATCTACTGAGACCTCTTTTGAACCACAACAGCCCGCTAAGCGTGAAGAACAACGCGGACACTTTACTTGACACTGATAAGACCATTACTGACATACGCCGCTCCGGCATGGAACGCGACAACCAAGACCAACAGACGGAGACTACAAATAGCACAGAACAAAGCACTGCGACTGGTACTAGACAAATCAAGGAACCCACTGACGAGACTCTACTACCCAACGAAATATTTACACGAACAGACGGACATACCGACCATACTCGAACACATAAAAAAGCTCACCGAGAATTTTTACCGAAAGTGTAGGGATTCACGATAATAGTACCATCCGCGCGTTAGGCCAGTACACATCAGAAATGATCTGGTACGGGAACTATGCCATGCCTAACTACCTGATCGAGCCCGCAGTGAATACATAAGCCATAAAAACAATGAATAAAGGATTTTTTTTAGGTGACAAAAATCGTCTCCTTTTTTGTCCTTGCGAATAATGAATAATAAAAATATTGTACAAATACAAATATATAGACAATATTGTAAAACCACAAACTTTTAGGTAAAATACCCCCAGGGTAGACAAACCCACATATAATTCACTGTATTTTACACTGTATATATTGAATAAATTTTTATTTCTGTCTGTCTGTCTGTCTGCTGAAAATTTCATCATACTTTAGGGGCATGTATACCAACACAATAAAAAAAAAATTTTGACAATCAGACACTCCAGACCCGCGAAATTTAATTATTAGTAATTCCGGGTACTTTTTGAACACACCTCGTATATATATATATATATATATATATATATATATATATATATATATATATATTTAATTTAAATCAAAGTGACTTCTTCTTGAAGAAGTAACTTCCTCTACTCAAACTTAAAAAAACGAGTTTTAAATCCTAGAAGCCACAAATTAAAGAACAAAAAACTTAGAATTATTATATAAGACTTTAAAAACAATAAAGCATAATTTGGTCGCAAGTATGAGGGTATTTTCTATTTTAGGAAATTTTGTGAGTTATCAGAGGACACGTTTAAGTAGCAATTCGATAGACGTTCCCAATTTTTTAAAATCATATTTTATTAAACAAAAAACAATAGTTTAAAATTAATTAATTAAAATTGCTCGGAACAGAAATAAAAGTTTACCTTAATTGTTTTCAAAACTAAAATTGATATTAACAAGTATGTATCCACATGTATCTAATATTTTTTTATTTTTTTTATTTAAAAATGTATTACATATTTTTATTTATTCGAAATCTTTCCTTTCACTATCATAAAATATTTGCATTCTTATAGGTGAAAATGATGCATAAATAACGAATAATTATTTTCAAAATTATTTAATCAAGATAAACTATTATTTTTTAGTTCTACTAATTAAAATTAAAATAATTTTGTTTACTATATATAAAATTGAACAATAAATAAATTCAGTCAAATACTATTCTAAATTACACTAAATTTGCGGATAAATTACAGAATATTCAGCAAAAATTTATTTTCTATATAAAATTTGAAAACAGGTTAAAACCGGTTTTATAGTAAAATTAAAATTCGAAAAACCGGATATCTGAAATGTCGGTTTTTGTATAAACCCTAGTAATTACCAATTCATACGAAGATAGACCCGAAACATAGCGTCACCATAACGTTTCTATTTTATCAAAGAATTGGCTCCTTTGGCTCCAATATATCCATCATCTCATCTCATTCATTTTCATTCATCGTTTATCATGATTCATTCTAAACCGCACCATCCCGCGGTCGCCGTTATTATTAGTGTCACAGTTTTGGCGACCCGACGCCGGTGGCGACACGCGAGCCGAGGCCGCCACCCGTCACCGTGGTCACTGTCACTCCGTCGAGAATTCAAACTGTAGACGCCGCCGTGACGACAGTGACGTCTCCGCGCGAACGACAGAGGAACTTCGACGTGAGTTTTTTACCATAACATGCACTTGACGAGACGATAGAATTGCAGGAGGATGTAGTTGATTCTGGCACAATTAGGGAAATTTGACCATTTTTTGTTATTTAATATAGGCGTTTAGTTTGGTGTTTTGACATTTTGAGGTAGAATATTTTTATAAGTGACTATCGATTAGATTTGATAAAAATATTGCGAAAATAATGATTTTAAACACTTATACCTATAGGGGAAGTACGGACAATATGACATGGTGTTTTATTTTTTTAATGTTATTTATTTGTTCAATGATATTATAATTTCGATTGTTTTTACTCGTCTTATTTTAATTGATTACACAGGCCAACAAAAAAAATTTTTGTTTGGCGCATCAAATGTTAGAGCTGATTCTTATAGTATTTTTTACGCTGATTTCAAATCTGCAAACCATTTTTTTGTATCAGCTCTAGTTTGGTACTTGGAAAGAAGTTGCCGAAATCAGGTCCATTCTAGGTCGTCACGGCAAAGAACTTTTCACAGTGTCAACTAATGTCCCAACTAAGGCCAAATGGGTCTTATAAGTTTGTATGTACGAGTAGGCATATCTCATTAAAATAACATTCTGAATTGTATTACTATTTTATACTTTCGTTCCTTATATTAGGCAACGTTCTCGCTGTTTGTCAGTATATGGCTCTAGCAGTAAGCTTAGACATACGGTAAACTGCTGCGACACATAATTGATTTCATTTTTGCATTATAGTGAATATGTCCAATTTTGTGCCAAACAATCGTCATTTGCGGGGAATGTTGATTTTCGTCTTTCATTCAAAAAAACAGCTGCTCAAGTGCATCGAGAGCTACGGAAATGTTGCTCTGAGCGAAACAACATGTTGTGAGGGGTTTCGTCGCTTCAAAAATGGTGATTTTGATGTTGACGACCACCCTTGTGAAGGAAGGGCCAAAACCTTCAAAAGCGCTAAATTGAAGGTCTTGCTCGAAGAGGATTCGAACAAACTCAAGAAGATCTTGTTTCAGAATTAGAAGTTACCCATCAAGCCATTTCCAAGCTATTGCATGCGTTGGGGATGATTTAGAAGCAAGAAACCTCGGTTTCTTGTGAGTTGAAGCCAAGAGACGTCGAGCGTCGTTTTTTCGCCTGTGAACAACTGCTCCAGCGGCGAGAAAAGAAGAGGTTCTTCATCACATCGTGACAGGTGATGAAAAATGAATACATTACAGCAATCCAAAGAGGAGAAAATCTTGGTTCGGTCGAATATTCACTGCGAAGGCTATGCTCTACATATGGTGGGACCACGTCGGTGTTATTTGTTATGAGCTGTTGAAACCGAGCGAAACCATCACTGGAGAACTGTATCGAAATCAATTGATGCAATTTTTTTATAATAAAGCTACATTTTCATCGAAAAAACAGCGAGAACTTAGTTGCGCACCTAATATATCATATATATCATATCTTGAAAACTAAAGCTCATAGAAAAAAAACAATGTCATTTTTGAAATCAGCGCCCCAAATATACTTAAAAACAGCAATCAAATCGTTTGCACCATTTTCTTTGTTGGCCTGTGTTACCAGTAGCATAGACTTTTAATCTAATAGAGGCTATAATTTTTATTAAAGAAAAAAACAACTAATTATAAAAGCCATTTTGTCCATATAGTACGGACAGAGTGACATATAGGGTAAGAGCATAGTAAAATACATAATTGCAATTTTTAAGATGACGGTTGATAAATAAATCATTTGTTCATTTATTATAAAGCCCAAAGGGAACAAATCATATATCATAATCAACCTTCGCCGAGCTCAGACCGTGAAAAGAGGTGTTTTCAATAAATGCAAGTATGTTCTTTTTACCGGTGAATCGTTTGGTCTGTTTTTAACATTAAATAGAGTAGAAGTTAGAAGCCAAAAAGCTTCAAAAGGTTTAATTTTTTTGCCTACGTTATTTCGTCTATTGTTTAGGTATATCATTTTGTCTGAAAGTGAACAAAAATGAATAAATAAGCAAAATTTCATCAAATACCTGATTATTGTAATAAAATTAATCGAAATCGCTAGAACAGTCATAACTTTAAAGATTTCAATAAAAATAATTATAAATAACAATATACAACCCCCAAAAACATGCTAAAACCACCTTCAAAATGAACTTTCGAATTCGAATTCATTCTTTCAATATCTGACCGGGTTGTGGTAATGGCTTTCTTCGTGTTATACAGTCGCACAAACGTTACTAAAACTATTCAATGTTTAAATAAATCCACTGTAAAATTTCCTCCATGTATGCCATTTTGTCCGTTTTTTCCCTATGCAATGCAATTGTTGTAAACGCATTTTTCGTGAAAATCGTGAAATTTTTTATACGACCAGAAATTAATAATATATTTTTTCTGATTAGTAAGTGGAAAACGTAGTTCTTTATTGATGTAAAGTAAGGTTGCTTAAATCGTACCTCTGCCTAAGTCGTACCCAGGCTATATTTTGTTTGATAATTAAAAATAAAAACCTTTTTGATAATGTTTGTTTAATGTATGTCATTTTTTTTAATTTCAAACCTCGAGAACTGTGCAAGCTTTAAGTCGTACCAGTGTAATTACTTCCTTGGGTGCCTGTTTAAGATGGAGTGTTTTATATTCTTTTTAATAAAAACGAAGAAGTCATGGATAAATACAACATTTAAATGTACTTGCTCAAATTTGGAAAACACCAAGTATTTTCATAACGGCTTTGGTATATATATATTTTTAACTTCCCGTAGGGTAAGTTATAGTAATCGCAAAAAAATCGAAAATGAAAATTTTTATATATCTTTACGTTTCAGAGGTTTCTGAACACTTTGGCATACCTTAGAAAAAATGTATGTATGTGTGTGTGTGTGTGTGTGTGTGTGTGTGTGTGTGGGTGTGTGTGTGTGCGTGTGTGTATGTATGTGCGGATACAAATTTTCGTCGACGATTTCGAGAACACGGATCAACCGATTTGAATAATTCAAAAAACATTCGATTTGTATTGATAAGGAGACGTGCTGATTAGTTTTTGGCGAAGGCAGGTCTAGCCGTTCCGGAGATACGGGGCAAAAAGTGCCAAAAACGGTAACTCAGTTTTTAAGATAACGGAGCGTCCGATTTTAATAATTCAAAAAACATTTTACTTGTATTGACAAGGTAAAGAATTGATCAAATTTTCATAAAGGCAGGTCAAGCGGTTTCGGAGATCTAACGAAAAAAGTAAAAAAAAATGCCATTTGGCGGTCAAAAATGATCATTAGACATATGCACATCAAATTTTCAGATATTTTATAGAGATTTTAACAATAAGTATAAATTTTGTTTATTTTCCTATGGGTTCCGTATCAATGTTTACCCGTTAGACAGCGACGCCGCGCTTACGTGCTTTATATTTTGTCATAATGCAGTTAAAGCAGTACGATTGCTTTGAAAAACAAGTTCAGATCTTCCAAAATATGTCAAAATAAAGAAAACATTTTTTCAAAAAAAAGAATTTTTTGTCCAATTTATAGTTTCTCAAAAATCTTATTTTTTTCGAAGTAAATTTTTTTCGAAGTAAATTTTTTTCAAAAATGTTAAAACGTTTTTAAAAAAAATAATTGTTGGTACGGGAAGTTCCAGCAATTTGCCTTAAGGCACTAGGCCCCAATTGCCTTAAGACAGAATTCCACTTACAGCTAGTTTTAATTTTATTTGAACAGCCATCAGAACTTATGGGTTCTATGAGCTGCTGTGATTAATATCTTACAAACTACGTTTGTTTTATTACAGATGGCAACCCAAACAGTTGTTACATCTCTGTATGATAAATTTTTATTACAATCTCTGTAATAGGGCAAGTATGGTGCAACAATGCCGGGTGAGGGCTATTTTCACTTGGAAACATATTGCTATTTATATTTCCAAGTGAAAATCGTTGTCAATGTTGCCTGACAACAGGTTGCTCGAAGTGGGTATAGAACCCGGGACCTCTGAAACAAGTCCCGTCGCTCTTAACCGCTTACCTACGGGCGAGCCCGTGGTATATACAATAATATATAATATAATAGTATATAATACTTTTTTTAACGGTACTTATTGCATTCTCGATTTTCCGACAACAGAGGGCTAAATGCCCTTTCCGCTGTAAATATTGCTCTAAAATATAGTCTGGTTAGAGTTAGTCCACATGTTTTCGATCCCTAAGCATACTTACCTGGCGTCGGGGTTACCGTGATCAACAAGGCGGTTCCCCCAGGGCGAGGTCTGGCCATTGCACCTGGGTCGGATTGACCCCTGCGATTGTCCCTAATGTGGATAACTCGGGCGTGTAATTTTTGGTAGTCGGGACTGCGTACGCGCTGTCCCGGTAATAAACATAATATATTAAAATAATAATAATAAATAGTAGTCTGCCCGAAGGCAGGTCCATTGTATGAGAGCGCCACAAAATCAATGATTTGCCTCCCCTCCCTTATTTATTATTCTAATTAACTAAATACAATCATTGTTTATTAGAATATTAAATAAGGTTTCTTCAGGTTTAATGAAGAGCGTTTTATGAATTTTTGTTATAAATTCGAAGAAAAAGTTCTTTGCTCAATTGAGTGTAATAACATTGTAATGCCTGTATCCTCGTGAACAGTTTCATATCCATTCTAGGGAACTAATTATTCTATGAGAACTTTTGATGCTTTTTGAGACTGTTATTGCAGGTGCTATTTTCATAAAATTATTAATTTCGCATGGATTTCTATTTTACCATTTTTAAATAGATCCATCTTTTAATTTCGACCTCAAAATGTCAAATTTACACAGCTTGTTTAGGACTATGCAAACGAGATTGTATACATAGGAGCGATTGATAATGATTTTATTTGTGTTATTTTATAACAAGGATATAAATAATATTGGAAAATATGTATTTCATTAAGCCTTACACGAAGCAAATTCAACTAAAAGTACGAAATTTAGTAAACCAGACCTTTAATTATTGAATAAAACCAAAATATCATCTTATCATAAAACAGTAACTTGCATGCTTAGTGGTAGTCATTCGATCCTGAAAATATTAATTTCATTGATTTTTGCTAGCTTTTTTATTTTAATGGGAATATTCAGTTTCATTTAATTTACATTGATTTCTATTTTAATTATTAATCTTCGTAGATATTTATTTTATTAGCTTTTTAATTTTTTTTATAATTTTAGAAAGAATTAAATTCTTGGCATTTTGATTGTTTGTGCTATTTTTGTTTTCTCTAATATTATATCATATCACCTACCCTTAAGAAATATGATCAATTCATCATAGTCTATATAACAACTCTCAATTACATTATATAATTAAGTTTTGATTATTAAATCATCTGCCAAAAATTTAATTTATTTTATATTTAGTAGTTATATTTATAATAAACTTGACATTAACTCATTACACATATCATAACATACATTTGTAATTAACTACAATTAAACGGTTCCGTACCAGATAGCAAATATAAATACATTTGGTAATATAACTATTTTATTTTAGAATATTATTCTTTACGTTTTTTCTATTGACTTATTTGGCTGGAAATAAATAATTGTTACTTATCTGTAGAGTAATAACTCATTATGGTATTGTCGTTTTTATCTTCTTGAATATTTCTATTTTATTATTAAAGGTAACCAGGAAAAATTACTAAAGAGTCGATTAGACCTTTTAATTTACGTCCTTGAGCATAAACTTATATGGAAAATTATAAGTAAACTCAATCGGTATAAATATGATAATTTATGTGTTAAATGAATTAGCCTACTTTTGAAATTTACTTTTCTTATTATCGTTTGTGATTATTGTGGCATATGTAATTATTAAATATGTCATCAAAGTAGAACCGATAAAATGTTTGACCATGAATCTATTTTGACGATTATGGCTATAGGGGAGGAGCTTGTTGTAACAGTTATTAAAATTAATACATCCATTGATTAAATTGTTACTAAATAAAGACCAATGGTTGCTATAACTATTCTTGTGTCGAATAAAGTCTAAACAATAACTTCGCTATTGGTCATTATTTTACTATCAATTACTTTCTATAAAAAATGCGGTGATGCAAATTATCCCGTGCTCGGAAATAGATGTAAGGGCAAAAAACAGCAATACTTTTGATCATTTAGTCTTTGTTTATATTTAACAAAATTGACATCTTTCAGTAGTGAAAAATATTTTTCGCGGAATACACCCTGCATATGCTCACTTCTTACAAATGATTACCTAATTTTCTTCATATAAATCAGCTTCACCACATTCCAAAAAATACCACTCTCCTGAATGTGATTATTTATTTCTTTATGTTCATTTTGTAATGCTTCTTTTTAGGACTGTCCAATAATTCTGGGACAAATTACAGTTTTAAGATGCCCTTTTTTGGGGGCGATGTTGTAATGTAGTATAATTTTAGCATGGTTTTCCTAATACTAGGGGTTATCTTAGCACCTCGTTCGATCTTTAAACCACCTGTAATTACCTGTGGGAGCCTAGTATCTAACGGATGTAACCAAGATTACTTATATAAATAAATATATTTAATAACGAATACTTCAGTTACAAGTATTTGAGAACATTACAGTATTTGTATACCTCCATGTCCTCTAACTAATATTCATTATTCTTACTTTATTCTATTATGGATATACGAGGAGAATATCTAATTGCTAACAAATACATTATAAGACCTTTCGTTAGACCTGCTTTATCGTTGTGCACGCAAACGAACACTAAGGTCAGACCTTTAGAAGAGGTTTCCTAGAATCAGCATTACGTGGATTTCAAGAGTGGAACTTGTGTACCCTGGGGTTGGCAATAATATTAATTATCCACGAAATAATTTTAATTATTCAGGGAATAATAACAATTATCGTCACAATACTGTAGATTTTCATTTGCTTTACAACAAGACTCAAGATTTTGTTAAACTATCTAGTTGTTATGAGCTTTCAATATTTATTTAGGTAACTATTTAAGAAACTTAGCAATCATAAAAATTGTTACATATTGCCAAAGATTTAAACATTTTAATAAAAATAAAATATACAATATTTGAAACTAGTCCATAAACTTAAATAGTATCATGTACTAAGGTAACCAATTTTTTTAGGCCAAAACCGGGACGGCTTTCATTTATCTAAATATACAATAAAAAACTTTTTTGTAAACAAATCCATTTTTATGCAGAATTACTGGTCATTAGTAGGAATCCGATTATATGTTACGTTTTTGCGTTCTTAAGCCTTGTATAAAATTCTGGTAAAATTTCTTCATAATTAACTTAATATTAGTTTAAATTAGCATTTGTGCAAGGCAGTTCAAAAGGGCGCCCTCATAATTTATT
Organism: Ctenocephalides felis; assembly: GCF_003426905.1. Taxonomy (NCBI): domain Eukaryota; kingdom Metazoa; phylum Arthropoda; class Insecta; order Siphonaptera; family Pulicidae; genus Ctenocephalides; species Ctenocephalides felis. The sequence goes on from NW_020536999.1 coordinate 61,040,802, forward strand.
TTAGCTAATTTTCGTATTCGATTCTCATTTCATTTATTTATTTAATTCTATTGATTTTTGCTTTATCGTTACTTCATTTGTAATTTACTATTTTTATTCATATTTATATGTATTTAGACGATCAGCTAAGCTTCTTAAGTCATCTAGATTACGAACATCTTCTCAATCAACACAAAAAAGACTAAACTCTATTTTGGTCCTTCATAATTACTAAATGTTTTTGTATTTTAAAAACAGATTGCAATTGCATTTTGAGAAATGGAAAAAACCGCAAAATTGAAAATAAAAAGTTTAAAATTATTAACTTGCCGCCTATTTTAGTTTATTTTAGCCCATGTTTGGAATTTTGCATTCGGAATTTTTTTCAGTCATAACGTAATGTTTCATATAAACATACTCATTGTTACATTTTAAGACATTTGATAAATAGCTGTAATGTTATTAGCAAGTAATTGCAAAAATTCAATGCAAATTTATACTTTTCGAAAATCTGAGACAAAAGATCGAATTCCGGGACAAATATTGCTTTGAGAAAAAACCTGTACACAAGATCGAAATCCGGGACTGTCCAGGCCAAATCCGGACGTATGGTCACCTTGCATGTACTCAAATATATTGTCATATTATTAAATATATATTCTAAGCCATTACATTACTTTTAAAACTGGTACGGAACCTTAATGCATTGACTGATACCAAAATCATATTTCAAAAATCACACATTCATAATCTGTTACTACGTTAGATTTTCATTTCGGTTTCGCACACATTACCCTCATTAACTGATTTTGGTTTTTTCTCATCACAAGTGAATTAACAAAACAGTAAACGCCACACCACAAATTAACCATAGACTTTTTCGAATTAACCGAATTAACCAAATTAACCACAAAACGCAGCGCGCCAAATCGCTGAGCGATCTCCGTAAGATCGATGCATGCTATAGCGATAGAAAGGAACTCATTCATACTGGAGTCTCCGTCAAGGCGCTGGTAAGATTTTTTATTTCATTTATTAATTATTTAATTTGTTAATTTGTATTTTGCTTTTAACTATTATTAGTATTATTTAGCATTAATATTTATAATTAATCCGTAGTTGATATTAAACACTTTTCGTATAACGTGATACAATTACTTAGAGACATGTCATTATTTGTTTTAATTTTGTGATACTTTAATTGAGAACATTTATAACCATGTTGATATAAAGTTGCTTTACGTAAACTGCGTATCGTCTTTTTACAACTGAACAGTCATTAAACCTGAGAAATATTACTTTAAAACGTTGATGGTGTAGACAACGTGTCGACATCCTCTACTTTTTGTCTGATGCGACTGTCGCACACTGCCAACAGTGCCACATTTATTTTAAGGGGGTCTTCCTATGTGACGGCCTGTTTTTAGGGATATTTTAGGATTTTTTTTCTACGACCAGTAAATATTTAGAGCTTCAAGTTTTTTATCATTTATTAACACATATTTGGACAGTATAAATATAAAATTTCAGCTAAAAATATTCAGTCAAACTAGAGTTACAGCGCTCTGAACACCCCCGCCTCGAAAAAAAGAGCTCCCACTTCCTCCACGATTCCGGCTGATCGGCTGATCTGAAAAAAAAAATAAACGGCGTTTTAATTTGTAGGCTTAAAAGCACGGAATGACCTATAATCAAATGAATATAATTGGATTTTTGATAGGCATTTGAAATAAAAGTTGCAAATTAGGCGTTTTTTTTTTGTTTTTTGCTATAAAAAAAATCGAAGTGATTGATGATAGTTCACTCCATGCGTTTAAATATATTGAGTGTGCCCTGTAAATTTCAAGTAATTCGGTCCAGCCGTTTCTGAGATACAATGGAGGAAAGTTTGAAAAACACAGTATTGAGAAAAAACGCTCCTTCTTTTACCTGCTGTATATTAAAACGACTTCGAATTTTCTAAAATCGCTTTACTACCGTATTCTAAACATGTTAAGGGAGCAATTTATGAAAAAAAAACGATTTTTTCAACCCATCACATAGGAAGACCCCCTTAACACTTAAATGCATCATAACACGTATATTATAAGCATATTTGTAATAAAATTGAAACTATTCGTTCCTAGTTTGTTACTTTGGTCCTAATAATGACATATTGATCTTCTGATGTAAGCTGGTCCTTCTTGTCCTTCAAACAAGTCTAAATGACAATTGTTGCTTTCAACCTCACAAATCATTACAACCTCTCACACTTTCATGATAAATAAAAATAGACAATATGTCGACAGCTTCTATTTTCCCTAATTTTAATTAAAACGTTTCAGCATAGGAAATAGGTCCAAAGAAACAGCAGTCAACTTGTTAAACTGCGTTATTAGATTACTGCTTCGGTTTTCATGAGATAAATCCTGGTTTGATTTTCCATTCTAGAATTTTATTATATCAGTTGTACCTATCTTGTTTCAAATGTCGAACTATCTTATGACCATTTACGTTATATCATGTTACTAATTTAGCAAAAAACAATTGTTTTTACCAATACTATCTGAGAGATCTGACAAAATTAGGTATAACCTTCCAAAGTTGTCAAATTTATTGGATTCTTAACTTAAATATGACTTGAGATTACTATAATTTTTAGTCTTTGATATGAAATCTAATACAAATAAATGATTGTTAGCTGTGATCGTTTTATCCTACGTGAAAAATCTGTCAAACTTGCATCACACACCCTACACATTGGGTGTCTTAATTTCTTCAGACTGCGCCGTTGTCAAATTTCTTGAATTATTATTGAAAACGCTGCGCTGTTATCAGTCGGACTTACCTTAAAACTTCATTTAATTGATTGATAATCACGTTATACGAAAATGCATACTGCTAATTCTACATTAAACCATTAATATTTTGTATTAGTAGATATAATAAATACATACAACTAATATATTAATCTGCGTTGAAGTTGCTTCTTAAATATCTGTTTACTATTACAATATTTGTTTCAAAACTCGCTTATTGTGAAGGAGATTTAAGGAAAAAAATAGGCGAAAAGGTAATAATACATTTCAGTATAATTTGTACAGTGTAATATCCGTAAACTTACATCACAAAACTAAAATCGTTACATTTGTAGTAAATGATTATTGACACTCTATTTGAATTTAATTTAAAGAATTGGATTCAAACATTTGTATATGTTTCTTTAACCTAGTGGGAATTATAAAACGATTAATTAAGCGGTTATTGATAGTTGATTTGATACATTTAATCTTTCACTTATCTCATAAACCGAATTCATTTAATTTTTTATTTGGCGTAACTTTGATTTCTTCCGGATAGAAACTGAACATTATTTTACGTGTACTATAATATAAAGTTACAACTACCGAATCAAAACATTTTTACAGCATTCCAGCAAAACTTTCCACGTATATTCCCAAAATAAGTAGGTAAATAGCCAACGCACACTTGAAGTGTCTGAAAACAACGTGGTTATTTTTTGGCAAACGATCAAAGATGTTTAGATAGAAAACAACGTGTGATTCGTCTAGAATAAGTCAAAGTATAAATAACTAAGTTATGACTAATGCAACTAGTGAATATTTGTCTGTGCTAAATAAAGTCGAATTGGATCCCAAATAGATAAGAAAATATCAGTTTAGTAAGAGATATTTTTACTTATCTTGGGAAATAATGCAATTGTTTCTGTGACTAATATTTTTATTGAATTAAATCATTACATCTTAATCCTAAATCCCGATAAAGCGTAAATCATACTGCGATTTGGCAAACGCGGTCAAGGCAGAATGCAACACTGTCCCATCACCGTTGGCGTCACCTGTCCGTCACCAGATACGTCTGATGTCGTCCCAAAGTACGAAGGCGACCAACAGTTATCATCATCAGCCGGTGAAGAGAAGAGTTTCGATCACCCAATTCGATATGGTGAGAAATCACCCTCATGGTCAAACTGGTGACTGGGGTAAATGTTCGATGGTTGCACTGGGCTACATAATTATTTTATGGGATGTTTGTATATAAAGCACATTATTTGGTTTATTATTGGAGCATTATATGTTTGTAAATAATAAAGTGGTATTTAATGAAATTATTGATCAACTCAAATCAATGATAAATCACCACCAAGGGCAAATCGGTAACCAGGGAGAATTTAGGGCAATTGGTGATACCGTAAATGGGAGATATTTGGAAGTAGTGAAGATGGAATTCAATTTTTTTTTATCAAACTTAGTTCTATATAGTAAAATAGTTCCATCTAGGTGAAATCGATGATTGGTGGGAATGTTGGGTGGATGCACGGGGATACAAAATTTGTAAATAACGAACAACCACATAGATTGGTAGATGTTTTGTAAATAATCCTGAATGTGAGATGAAATTGGCTAAGTTATTGATTAAATTCAATTTCATTTAGTCTTGAATCACCATCAAGGTGATTGGGTTAGAAATCACCATCACCATTTTGGCGATTGGGTTGACTGTTGGGCATTTAGTTATTTGTTACGGTTTGTGAGAAAATTTTGAATAATTAGTGATTGCACATTAGGCTTAAGTCAGTGATTTGTTTAAGTATTAAGCAAATTGTAACTGCACTTGGATAATGCGCTGTTTTATTATTCAATGGGACAGTTTGCGAGCTACTTGTAAATAAGAAAAATTGAATAGGGAAAATTATTTATTAACCTCTGGTTGAGGAATAATCAGAAAGGGAGTAGTTTGTAGATTGCTCCTGAATAAGAAAAATTTAATAGGAAAAATCAAAATTAAAATTTGATTTAATGTATGAACTTACTGAGTATTGGCATTGTAAATTTAAATAGTTTTCATAAGTCTTTTGCATCATATTGATTTCTTAAGCAGTCGGTGTTGCAGTGTGCCCAATTTAAACCAAAATTATTATTTTCTAAATATAGATTTGAAATTCGTCTTCAATCATGGATTCTCCTTTTCTACTGTAGAAATGATACTGGGGAATGCATCCACAACAATTTTTCTAAATACTATAGTTAGCTTACGTCTATTTTCGGGAGAGCACTCTTTTTAACTTTTAATTATTATTAATCAAATTAAAAATTTTGATTAGTAGAATTCTTTGAATATTATCCAAATTTCTTTATGATATACCAAAATCTTTTTCATTTGATTAAATTAAAGTGCAATTTTAATAGTATTACATCATCGTGTAATTGAAATCTTCATATTCATCCAATTAATTTTGTCATCCTATTAATTTTAAGCATCGCGAATAATTTAATTTAATTTATTTTAACTACTGGGCGCCCTATCATAAATAAATTTACATTTATTTGTACATATGTCTGAGATATAAACGTTCTGTACACAAACAAATTGAATATATTTTATAATATTATTGAAGATCATTCTTTTCCTTATAAACATTGATCATCAACTAGTTATATGTGGTAGAAATATTGCACTCTAAAACGCATGATTAGTAACAACGTCGTTATTTTGAGATAAAATTGTGAAACTTGGGTTGCACTTGTTTTGCTGAAGTAAAAAGCTGCTTCTCAAAAATTGCTAAGTTTGTGGGGCAAATTTATGATAAATTGCACATTAGAACGTTTATTTGTATATGCACTATAAAACTAAAATATTTTCCAAAAAAATAAAAACGTTTTGCAAGTAAGTATTGCAAGAAAAAGCTTACGCCGAGATTTTGAAAACTAAAGTTGCTGCAAATAAAGTACACCCTCATTTTTTTTATTGGGTTGCTATTATTTCTTCAAAAATATTTGAATTTAAAAAAATAAAGTTATGATCTTGTAAAATGCACTTTGAAGCTTTAAATAGCCTAAGCAATCTTTACAAAATGGTAAGTCATTAATATTGCATTTTGCACTTATCAGACAGATCTACTAACAAACTTTCCATCTTTTCTAGGTTTTTAAAATAAATGATTTGTTTTTATGATATATTTGTATGTTTATTGTAAATAATAGCACTTGGAGTATGCAGGGAGCACTTTTATACATACAGCACATTTTGCACATTGGGTTTAAATATATATTCTTTTTATTGTTTTTAATATAAATTTTGATTATTTTTTACAGAAATCCAGCTTCAACAAATTTGATGCTTTGCAAAAGAAAAGTTTGGCCAACTCAAAATCAAGCAGTGACCTGAAATCCCCAGATGGTACTAATGTAAGTATTAAGTATTTAATTATATTATATCGACAGCGTAAAAGACACTAAGTTATTTACAAAATTGTAACACATTTCTAAATTGCATGAAATATTATACATATTAAATATAATTTGAACTAACAGTAAGACAGCATCTATATTTACCTTATGTATCGTCATCAAGGAAAGTAACTCAAGGCTAATAATTTTTAAGAAATAATTGTTTATGATTGGCCATTATCTTTTAACACATTTTTCTGCAACTGGCAAAGTCAAACTATTTTAAATATTATTTTGCAGGGATTGGAAAATGAAAAGAAATGCAAAGGCTGCTCTCGTGTTGTTTTCCAGATGGAACAAATTAAAGCCGAAAACAGAGTATATCACAAGAACTGTTTCAGATGCAAAGATTGCAATAAACAACTCACGTATGTTTACATTTCATATATTTTTATAGTAACATATTTTACAAAATTTATTATTATTAAAAATTTTGAACTGATGTTATTCAAAACCAGTTCACAAGTTTAAATAATCGATTGATTCATTGTATTCAATTGTCCCATTATTTTATTTTAAATAACGAAAACAATAGCAACATTACAAAATACACTTTATTACAAATTTTTTTTTTCAATTATACTTTTCACTTTGTATCAGATGTTTACCATGAAAAATGTAATGTGGATTATACTTCTTTCTTTATATGTCTCATATTTTTAATAAATCTTCGACTGCATTTATATCACATACTTGAATATGATGAAAACTTGCTACTGAAAAATTCTGGATGTTTTTTTGAATTTTTGTTTCACTCATTTCAGTGTGGATACATATGAAAGCCACGAGAGCGAACTATATTGCAAGCCTCACTTTAAAGCATTGTTTGCCCCGAAGGTGATCGAAGACTCTCAGCCCAGTAAGTACTTTTATTATATTTTATAACATACATTTATATTCGAAAATAATAACGTTCGATCTAAAGAGATAAATTATTAGCAAATCTAGTTTGCATTTCAATACAATTGTATGTAAAATGATTGAGCCACTTACTGCTTCCAGCAATCCAGTTAAAAATATTGAAATAGAGTGATATAATAATATACAATAATATTGTTTTGTCTATCTATCTTTATTTTTAAATAAACTTCCAATATATTGTTTAATATCACTGATAAAAATTTGAAAAACATATAAAATTATACGCACACATTTGAAAAGTTGATAATTGTGTATTACGTTTACGATTCATTTATAAGAAATTCATTGTTAAGTTAATGAGGATGCCAGTTTTAATTCGAATGTTTATCTTTGATACATTTGTAATTCATTATTCTATTTTGACAAATAAGTTAATGTTATATTATACATATTGTTCTTAATTGAGTAAACCAAAATTGACTTCGAAAACATCAAATCATTTTCACTTTTTCAAAATAATACTTCTCACGGTCCAAAGAATTTCATATCAACATATAGAGCTGAGAAAATTCTTGCATTATGTAGGTAAATGGCTCAATCTTTACAATATGATATCCTCAAGCAATACAATCAAACGATCATAAACCTCAAACATAAGAACAACAACAGTAAATATAAAATATTAAAAGGCAATGATAATTATTATATATAACCCAACAGCAATATACCTGAAAACAATTTGATCTCTTTGATCAAATTGAAAGAACTCAGTATATTCTATACTGTGAAAGATTCCACACTGTGAGTTGCTTAAGGAGTAGTTGCTCATTTTAATAACTCTAGGTTTAGATCAACTCTAGAGTCAGTAATAAAAATATGCAAATGCGTTAAAAATGGTTTCTAACAAGCAAATAATTGATAATTTAAAACATACCTTGACAGCAGCTTCTATTGACATTTTGCATTATATGATAAAAAATAAAGTAGACTTATTATTTCACAATCCGTTCTGTCAATATATTTGTATTTATTTATTAATACAAATAAATATGAATCTATGACATGTTTTTATTAATGTTTTGAGAATTATAGTTTCTTTTGGAAGAATGCTGATTTAACACTTCTTGGTATTTCATAGTTATCAAATGGTATAATTCTATTTATTAAGTCGTTTGTTTAAACATCCTTGTTTTCCTGGAAGATAGGTTCCATAAAAAATCCACTTTTTATGGAAAACTGTGGTAAACGAAAATTACTATGAAAAGCCCTTTTGCCAGTTTTTAATATAATAAATAATAAATACATTGAATGAAAAATTAATATTATAAACTTCCCGTAGGGTAGTTATAGTAATGGGCCGAAAATTGAAAATGAAAATTTTTGCATATCTTCACGTTTTGAAGGTTTCTGAACATTTTGGCATACATAAAAAAATGGATGTGTGTGTGTGTTTTGTATGTCCGCTATTTTTCGTCCTCGTTTTCTGGCGCACGAATTAACCGATTTGAATGGTTCAAAAAACATTCGATTCTTATTGATAGGGAGAAGAGGTGATTAGTTTTTGGCAAAGGCAGGTCCAACCATTTCAAAGATACAGAGCTAAATGTGCAAAAAATGGCAGTTTTTGAGAGAATTAAGCGTCCGATTTGAATGATTCAAAGAACTTTCTGCTTGTTTTTTTATTATTTTGATTATTTACACATATCGGGAAGTTCATGTAACTAACCAACTAGTTTATGCCTATTTTTACTTAATATTAGGGGGCGTCCATTAATCACGTGAGCTAGTTTTTAAGGATTTTTGGACCCTCCTCCCCCTTGGTGATACGTGGTGATATTCAAAATTACCCCCCTCCCTCACCAAGCATCACGTGTATTTTTAGTTACGTGAAAAAACAAAATTTTTTTATTCTTTTTTTTGAAAATGTTTGAATTTTTAAAAAAAATCAGTTAAAAAATAAATACACGTGATATCTTATAATACCCCCCCTCCCCAACGTGATATTTCGTGATTTTTTGTCTAACCCCCCTCCCCCTAAAAACCTCACGTGATTAATGGACGCGCCCCCTTACATATTATTTTTATAGTCTTTTAATAATTATATATAATTATATACTTTTATAAAGTATTTCTCAAATAAAATTGTTGATAAAAATTAAGGGAGGCGCAACATTTTTTTTATTACAGCGGGGGCACTGCGCGAAAAAGGTTTTGAAACCACTGTATTAACAGGAAACGCTACGCGCGTAGCGCATTTTTCCCTACTTTAATTAATTTTTATAATTAAACCACTTCATAGGCCTATAATATTTTATGGGGTTCGGTTTGACTCAAAATCTCAGAAGAGTAAACCTGAGGGCATAGAAAAAGAAGCATTAAAGGTTACCTTGTAAGTTAATATTACTCTCATGACAAAGAGATATTACCCCCATTTGGACAACTAGGTAAGGAAATACAATAAACTAGTGGAGCGCATGGCATCGTGCCTTAAGGCAAATTGTTGGAACTTCCCGTACCAAAAGGTATTATATTTTTAAAAACGATTAACATTTTTGAAAAAAAAAATACTTCCGAAAAATTAGATTTTTGAGAAACTATAAATTTGATAAAAATTACTTTTTTTTAAAAAAAAATTTTTTTTTTATATTTTGACATATTTTGGAAATTCTGAACTTTTTTTCAAAGCAATCGTACTGCTTTAACTGCATAGAGACAAATGTCAAAGCGCGTAAGCGCCGCGTCGCCGTCAAACGGATAAACATTGGTACGGAACCCATAGGAATGTAAACAAAATTTATACTCATTGTTAAAATCTCAAAAAATATTTGATAATTTGATGTGCATATTTGACCGCCAAATGGCATTTTTTAACTTCCCGTAGGGTTAGTTATTGTAATGGGCCGAAAATCGGAATTGAAAATTTTTACATTTCTCGACGTTTTGAAGGTTTCTGAACGTTTTGGCATACTTCAGAAAGAATGGATGTGTGTGTGTGTGTGTGTGTGTATGTATGTATGGATACAAATTTCCAGTCACGTTTTCGGGCGCACGGATCAACCGATTTGAATGGTTCAAAAAACATTCGATTCCTATTGATAAGGAAAAGAGCTGATTAGTTTTGAAGAACTAAGCGTCCGATTTAAATGATTCAAAGAACTTTCTGCTTGTCTTGAGAAAAATAATTGATTTTGGAAAAAACAATTTTTTTTTTTAGTTTTTTTGTACCTATATCGAAAATAATTACAATAATGTTACAATATTTATAATAATCTATTTGAAAACATTCAGTATTCCTCGAACATTTTGTTACGGTACGGGAAGTTCCAGCAATTTGCCTTAAGGCACGATGCCATACCCCCCACTAGTTTTTACTTTTTTTGTTAGATATCCGAAACCGCTAGACCTGCCTTCATGAAAGTTTGATCAATTCTTCATCTTGTCAATACAAGTAAAATGTTTTTTGAATTATTAAAATCGGACGCTCCGTTCTCTTAAAAACTGAGTTACCGTTTTTGGCACTTTTTGCCCCATATCTTCAGAACGGCTAGTCCTGCCTTTGCCAAAAACTAATCAGCACGTCTCCTTATCAACACGAATCGAAATCGTCGACGAAAATTTGTATCCGCACACACACATACACACACGCACATACATCCATTTTTTCTAAGGTATGCCAAAATGTTCAGAAGTTTTTGAAACGTAAAGATATATAAAAATTTTCATTTTCGATTTTTTTGCGATTACTATAACTTGCCCTACGGGAAGTTAAAAAAAATAATTTAAAAATACGTACTTTTTATTTTCTACTCTTTTTGGGGTAATTTATCCCCAGTTTCCCGATCACTGATCTTTAGTTACACATTTTAACAATTTGTTAAACACAAGAAAAATGCCCGATACGACTTTGTATAAGTAAAACTATTGTGTGTACTGCCTTTAGTTTTTAATGTCTTTTTGCAAAGCGATATGTTGGTATCACTGCGTGTCGCGTGTGGTATGACCTTTCTTTATCTTCAATGTGTTATGAACGCAAAATGTCAATTAGTTGTTTTTGTTTGTATATTTTAGGTTCGTATCAACTCGTTCATTGAATATGTTTAAAGTATTGATTTATTGTTTGTCTCATTGTGTTGAACTTATTCAATTGTTATACATTTACACTTAAAAGCTTTTAAAATTACTTTTTTAGGTTATATATACTACCATATTCTTGGAACAATTATTTTGCAATATTAAATGCGTTCTACAATAGGAGATTTTTAATCATAATGTACGTATATTAATGAGAAGAACCAAATCTTTAATAAATAAAAGAAATTTAGCTCCGGAAGAATAATATACTTATGAAATTTCATTCTCTTCTCATTGAGGATAATAAAAACATAAAAACATAAAACTGCCACAACATGGGTGGGTATTGAATAGTGAATATAATCTATGCATACAACTTTATTTGTCAGAGGTTATGATCGTTTATTTGTATGATGCGAGGATATTGTTATTATGTATTACTTGATATTTCTTTATATCTAAAATTTTATTTCTCTCAGAGTTTGAGAGTACTACTATAAATATCGATACTTGGACCATTTATTTTGAAAGTGGTGCAGAAAAAAGAGAGTTATCATGTAATATTTTTGGTGCAATACATCATTATATTTTGTTCTATATTATGTTATATTTTTATGTCCAATAAAGTGGTGTAAGTCCTGGTTTATAACATGTCCTAGATTTATAACTAACAGATATTCTAACCTTTAATTTTCATAACAAATTGCTCTTACACCACTTTCGTGATAAATGGTCAAATTATTTTTCTTTTATTCTGATAACTTACTTGTGTAACATTTTATGGTAAGTGGTTAAAATAAACTTTACAGAAGTACCCCGTAAGCACGAAATGATTATAAGAGAAAATCAGCCCATGGAGTTGCCCCCGGATGTTGTTAGAGGTCTGTTAGATCTTGCGCGTGGTGTTGTCTTAACATTTTTTTTTCTAATAACATGATTTTTGAATTTTTTCCAATAATGCCTGATTGCTCGTTATAACAAACTTGTTTCCAAAAAGGCATGTTGATTTTTCTTTCCCTAGAAAGATGAGAGAATAGAATGGGTCATATAACTTTATATTATTACTTAACAGCCCATGTAACAATTTGGCCTGAAGTTCGAAACATGTGTATTCATTTTATGTAATATTTTCTAGTGCTTTATCATCCTTTTTATCAATGCCTGTTTGATTTACTAATTGCTTTGTTTTTTTTACCTAAATAACTTTCACAAAAAGATCAAAGTGCTTTCAGAAAAAATATTGACTGACATATTTCTTTAAAAATTAGCTGATAATTTGCTTTTTTATGATAACTTTCACATATCATTCCTTTTCATTTAATTCTACTTCTACATAAATACTTAAATTTTTCATCATCATCATTATATATTGAAAGAATGAGATCATTTTGATTGTTCTTAAATGTGTTTGGAGCCAATTGGCCTAAGATAACTATCTTAGCTCTATATATATATATATATATATATATATATATATATATATATATATTATTATTAAGATATTATGATCATATCTGGATTGCCCCATTCAGTCATTCAGTGGAACAAAGAAAACACAAAAATACACTACACTATTATACAGTATTAAACCAAGCAATTAATAATTGGAACATTTAAAACTATATGATTTGTTGACATTTTTTTGTTACATTTTAGTATGTACAGAGTTATTGGCATCTAAATACTGAGAGAGTATTATTGAACATACCAATTTGAACATAATTAACTTCCCATAGGGTAAGTTATTGTAATCGTCCAAAAATCGAAATTGAAAATTTTTGCATATCTTTACCAGGGGCGTAGCGTACCTTGGCAGGGTTCCGTATCACCTTAAAAAGGGTATTAATTTTTTAAAAAATATAAAAAAAAGCATAAAATAAGGAATATTTATTTATCCTTATCTATCTGTATATTTTCTAAAAATTTTACAAATGATTTCAAACATATATTTACTCTCCTCATCTTTTTTCAAAACAGTGAATCGTTAAGTATTGATATCTTCATTTTTTTTTTTTTTAAGTTTTTGCCTTTAGAGACGATTAGTGACAGGTCTGATAAACGTTTCTCTCTTAAAGTTCTTAGGTAATTTTTGATTAGTTTTAATTTTGAAAAATCTATTTTGACAGTTGCGATTGTAACTGGAAGGCCGAAGAAAAAAATGTATGTTGTTATTACGTTAGGAAGTAGGAATTACTAAATATTTTGTTTTTAATATATGATTTCAAACACGTTGGTCATGAAGATTACCTGAGATATCTTTACAGTATTTAGTGTACAGTTTTTTAGAAACTTTTATTATCTCTTGATTTGGAAAAAAAAGTTTCTCCGGTTGTAATTTTTTGTGCATGCTTGTCGTAAAATACTAACGTCGCACAGGTTTTGAAATATTTGTTTAGTTACTTATAAAAATAAAAACAAATAAAATACACCTAATAATTGGGACCAACAATACATTCGCAAACTATGAATGATTGGCTTGGCGATCAAAATGATTAAGATGATTTAAATGATGATATTTATCTTAATCTAACTATAAATTTTTTTACCGCTTATACAATAATTTTATAAATTTTTGATGGAAAATATTAAGCTGGATTAGTTGTATAGATTTGTTCATAATACAATCCACAATAATATTAACTTATTGAAATGTCTTGTGGCCGTAAAATCTGCCACAGTAATTAATAATACAGCCTTATAGGCTTTATTATCAGCTAAAACACATGTATAATTGCCTATTCTCATTTGCTAAATATTATGGATATTCTTTTGAGTTCGAAAAGTAGATACACAGTTTATAATAAATATAAAAATCAACTTTAAATATTGCGCAGCCAAATATAAATTCTCTAAAGGGTTGGGCTTAAAAGTTGAAAACAGCGACCTTTTTTTTTAGAAAAATTCGATAATAAAAGGAAATGCCAAATATGCCGAAAATTATTTAATTTTTTTCTTTGAAAATCGTTGTTTGGCTTTAAAGTTTTTATCCATTCTTGCTTTCGCTCGTCGGGGGCTCTCCTGACCCGGGGTTCCATATAATTGATGAGGCGGTAGTCACGCCCCTGATCTTTACGATTCAGGGGTTTCTGAACATTTTGGCATTCCTTAAAAATTGATGTATGTATGTGTGCGTGTGTGTGTTTTGAGTGACTGACACCATTGTGGTGTCGCCGGATGGCATAGTGTTAATATAGAAATCAAGGATCTAATAATTTATATAACCCTTAATATCTTTGAAATTAAAACGTGATTTTACTAAATAAAACTAATATAATAATAATCGATCATAACTCCAGAACTTACGACCGCTTTATCTCGGGTTCTAACAATCGATATTACAAGAAATTTGAAAAGCGCGTTAACAACAGTTCAGGCAGTACGAAAACGTATTGTTATGAAAAAGTTGTATGCAAAGTGATTAGTTTTTTTATCATTGAAATTACTAGTATTACAGGGCATTGTCATTAATATATTATTATTGCTTACCTGCATCGATAATCAGATTCAGAAAATGTGAAGATGTTGGAAAAGTCTTTGGCTGCGACGAGTATAAATCGTCAAAAAAATGCCATTCAACTACCTGTGGCCACGCGTGGTGTTGGTATTATTGCTGCACATGAGTACAAACGAATGTGTTTCATCAGTAAATACTGCACAGATTCATCCGACGATTCATCCGACGATTCATACGATGGTGACAATTCAATGGCACTTGAGAAAATTTGTACCATATATCAGTACTACAGGATTTGTTTGTATCTGGCATACTACAAATTGAACCTTGCGAATGTTTTAAATTTGAATATTGACATTTCCCAATCACTAAGTTGGGTCAACAGGGTACCCAGAGGGATGTATTATCTTCTTGAGTCTATTGGTAGAATTAAAGGATCGGTAAATGAATGGCATTCAATCACAATAGAGAGTAAAGCTATTCATGGAGAGGAGGCAGCTTTGTATTTGTATCCGTTCAATATTCGTGAGTACTTGATAAACCTCTCTGATCCGAATTTCAATAGTAAATACAGAAATCGATTCCACGAACTCAATCCTCTTCCTGGAGCTAAATGGTATAATGATCCAATCAACGGATGGATACTGCAGAATGCTGATGTCATATGGCCTGCAGATTATGAAGCAACATACTTCGAGGAGGACTTAAGAGCATTTAATATGGCACTTTCGCATGTTGAATTTAGAGAGCGGGAGTTTTTAATTCCTTTTTCTTGGAATAGAATGGCAAGAATCACCGGTACAGTTTCAATGAATCCTTGTTCTATCAGACTAGAAGCTAAATTTCAGCTCCGACCAGATAAACAGAACAAAATCTCTAAACGCAATGTTCATGGTCGACCAACTGATGTTATGGTATACCAAAGTGATATTATAGATCGGTCTATTAATGATCAAGTCTGGTCACCAGAAGTTCGGATTTCTGGTTTGGATCTACAAATCGGAGCTGGAACGATGGTTGGCGAAAACTTTTCTACACCAACACGTCTACAGATCAATGGGTCGGTTACGACTTTCCTATATGTAAATCCTCTTTTATAATAATATCTGGTGAGCTTTGAGCTTAATATGAAAATGAAAGTGTTCATGTTAATAATAATGCACTTAGTTTGATTTTGATGTAAAATAATAAATTTTTCTATCTTGTTCAGTATTGCTTTTTTCTAACTGTGTATATTATTGTGAATTGTAATTCATATGTAGCGTGAATGAAAAATATCTTAGTACACGAGTTTAAATTCAAATTTACCCAATCTGTAATATACGCATTACATTATATATATAAATATATATATATATATATATATATATATATATATAATATATTATATAATATATTATATAATGTATTACAAGATATATATAATATATATTATTAATATATATTATATGTATCTTGAATGGAAATGTTTGCAGCCAATTGTCGAATAATAGAACAATAATAATGAACTATTTATTTCGTGGGAATCAAGTGAGGTGAAATGAATTTATTAGAAACAAATGGTCATGACGTTTTGTAAAGTTTTATAATCAACGAAATTTAATGTATATTTTTATACGTGGAAATATCTTTTTATATATTTAATTATTTCTGTATTGGTGACCTACGGCATTTACAATGAAGATAGCAATTGAGCATGGATCAAAAATTTAAAAAATATACACTTTGGTGCAACGTAGAGGTGGGTCGTTGACGGTTTTGCCGTCAACGAAACGAAACGGTTATCGTGGTTTCGTCAACTAGTTAAATAACTAGTTATTTTTCAACTATAGTTATTTTTAACGATTCAACGCTGGCAACGTTAAGAAACTGATAGTTGAAATAACTGTTTCATTGAAAGTTGCTAATATATATGAAGTTTGTTCTTATAAAAGTCAAGTTGACGTTGCATTTGATGAACACACACACACACACACATATATATATATATATATATCACATTTATTATTATTAATACTAAAGTTTAATTTAAAAAACTTAAATGATTTCATTACAGCAAAGCCATATACTAAAACATCGAATTTACATGTTATATAAAAGTAGCAATATAAAAATATATAGTTATATAAAAATGTTATGAAAAATAAAAAATCAATTTTCAGGTTTAGTTTAAAAAAATTATTACAAGACAAATGCTATGAGATTTTTATGAAAAATATTAATCATTGAAAACTATAATAAATGTAACTGATTTTCTAAAATTAAACGATTTGGCGCGTGTTGCAAGTTTCTTTTAAGATGTACATACATGTACATTTGCAATATTTTAAAAGCAGTAGCCTAACAATAAGCGATTTTCATAGTATTAGTTGATCCTTTCCGACGCAGGTACCTGCCTACGTTCGTTTTCGACAACGAACGAATTCCTATATCGTTGAAAAAACTAACTGGCCGCCATGTTTTCAACTGCTTCGAAACCAGTTGATTTTCAACTAGTTATTTCGTTGCGACGAAACGGTTAGTTAGTTAACGAAGAAGAAACGGTTGAAAATAACCGTTCGTTGAATCAACGCCCATCACTAGTGCAACGCCCTAATCACTAGTCTTCCGTTGGCTACTTAAAAGCTACGCCCAGTCCTGGGATCATCGCGGGCTAACGCATTTGCTAGTCCTGACACCGGACTTCCGTCGGCATACTTATTCAGTATGTCCAGACCTCCGGTTATCGCTGGCACTATAATTAGTTCTGACTACTAGTCTTTTACAGGCCTATTTACGCCAAGACTTTTGTTCATAAACTGAAATCACCACCAAAAAGTTCATCGCGATTTAACCTCTCCTTGTTCTTTAACTCACCAAATCGTCTTTTGATACTTAAGACTTTGGAACTGGATCAGGATTGTATGTTGTTTTCAGAACTGGATTTAGATACTTCATCTATGTTATCTTCCGTGGATAGGAAACTGTCCGAGATACTCAATCGACAAGTTCGTATAATGTATAAACTAACTTCAATGATTATGCCAGATGACTCTAATCCAGTTGTGGTGGACAACGATTGTGTTCATACCTTCGTGAATTAGTGTAAGACATAACATATCCTAAAAGATGTCAAATTCACAATACTGCTACAATCTGCCTTCCCATCAAATAAATATAACGTGTTTTTGCGCATCTTTGTGTTTCCATGTGAGGTAAACACTGAGCAGGGAGTATACGAGTATGTGGGATTCAAGAGAGTCTCGTGAATTTGAGAGAAGCAAATGGTCATGTCATTTTGTAAAGGTTTATAATAAACGAAATTTTATATATACATATATATATATATATATATATATATATATAACCCGACGAACTCCGTTTTGCCACCAGATGGTTTCGTGAGAAGGATGAAGAAATTTTTTGTTTGTTTTATATTTGAAAAGGAAAAATTTGATTTTATTATACAACAGTAATGAATTTATTTCAATTACAAAAATGAAGTGTTTTCTAGTTGAACTTCTCTAAGTAAATGAAAGTGAATCTGCAAATTATCCGTTTCATTGAAGTGCTCTTTGGTAAACTACATTTTTTGTTTTTTGGTCTGACGTTAACACAAACAAAGCGGATGGTTTTCCAACTCGTGAACAGGCAACGTATAACTGGCAGTTAACTGCCTATGTGAAAAACAATGATTTTCTAAATAATCTATTTGAAATTTATCCCGCAAACACTAAGCGATTGGCTTTGCGACTTGTTATTGCGCACGCAAGGCGAACTGGAAATTGCAAATTGCAAGTTTGAAGTCAAACGGAAGACCAGTCGGAATCATTGGTATGTCACCAAATCGCCAGCAATTTTTGATTGAATGGTGAAATTCAGTGCGTGTACATCATTATTCTTTGCGGCAAGAATTGCTCGTTGACTTAACCAAGCATAATTCTGATAATTATCACTAATGTCATTACTCGAATTTTTAATTACGGTGCGTGAAGTTCCAGCAATTTGCATTAAGGCACGATGCCATGCACCACTAATTTTCTTAGCTATAGAAAAAGAATCGGAGTTGCGGAGCCCGAGACCTTTCCAACGAATGCAAAACTGTCAAAATCGATTCGTGCGTTCTGGAGTTATTTCGTCAGGAGGGAAAACCCGACTTATTTTTATATATATATATATAGATTAAATTTATTCCAATTTGAGTACATACTTTCGATTTTTGCGGAGTTACCCACAGATGGGCCGTGTTAAGTGTGCTCTTTGAAGTAACTATAAATATAAGATGTTTTACATGATAAGCGCAGTTATATTATTTTATAATATCGTAATTCTATGTGCATGTGTTTATTCGTGCGAAATTTAAATTTTGTCTAGTTTAATCTTTGTAACTGTTACACATGAATCTTTAGAAGCATTGAAAATTGCTCGAAAGGCGACCGACGAACGACAACGGCTTCGGCAGCACAATAAACCGTTCAATTAACAGTGTGCCGCCTGTGCGACTATTCACTATTATTAGCAACAAAAAAAAACTAATAATTATAACAGGGACTTCAAACCTAATTCACACATACAAACACATTATAGATATTTTAAGCTTAATTCTTCCACAGTTGGAACTTAAGCTGCACAATCTTTCTCCTATGTCTATCCCGCTGGCATAACCTCCTTAGGGTCTCTCAAAAAAAACTTTAGCCTCTAATTTCATAAATTATTAGTAAAATTATGTAAAAATTTAGATAAAAGAGAATTATTTATTCATTTTTTACCTTCCCTTCCCATTTTTAACCTCCTTAGGTTAAACTAATCGCAAAAAATAGATTTTTTTTATCTTTACGTTCCAAAGGCTTCTGAACATGTTGATATACCTTAGAAAAAGTGGATGTGTGTGTGTCGATACAAATTTTCGTCGATGATTTTGGGAACACGAATTAATCTATTTATATAATTCAAAAATATTCGATTCGTATTAACGGGTGACGTGTTGATTAGTTTTTGGCAAAGGCATTTAGAAAATACGAGGCGAAAAGTGACAAAAATTTAGCGCACGATTTAAATAATTCAAAAACCATTTTATTTGTATTGACAAAACGAAAAACTGATTAAATTTTTGATGAGGCAGGTCCAGCGGTTTCGGAGATAAAATAAAAAAGTGACCATTTGGCAGCCAAAAATGATCATTACACATATGCACATCAATTTATCAGATTTTATAGAGATTTTAATGACACGTACAAATTTTGTTTATATTTTTCCAAGTATGCCGTACCAATGTTTATCAGTTAGAACTGCAACGCGGCGATTAGGGGCTTCTTTAAAAAATGATCAAAATTTCCAAAACATAAAAATATACAATTTTCAAAAAAGGTAAATTTTTAGAATCGGATACTATTCTGTGTGCCACAGCGAGTTACTCAAACGAACTCCTACCGCCAACCGCCCAATTCAAACAGCAATATAGTATATTGTTATTAAAAGTAACAGCAATATAATATATTATTATATTTAATATGACAGCTGCCGGTAAAGGTCGATTGGAGCTTTATTGGAGATAACATTGTATTATAAGATTTCATAATTTTTTTTTGCCTTTATTAGTTATTGTGGTTAAAATGTTTTCAGTTATCGTTTCTAGAATGCAAAAACAACTAATCGATCATAACCTTAGAACTTAGGACCGATTAATCTTGCATTGTAATAATAGATATTACAAAAAAATTAAAAAGCGCGTTAACTGTTCAATAAGAAAGTATGAAAACGTATTGTTATGAAAAAGTTGTATGCTAAGTTTTTTATAATTTGTATTACTAATAATATAAAGTATTTTTTATTAATGTATTATTATCGTTCATCTGCATTTATAATCACAAATAGAGAATTTGAAAAAGTTCGAGAAATCATTGGCTGCGACAGATATAAATATTCAAAAAAGAGCCATTCAACTACCGGTAGCCACACGTGGAGTTGGTATTATTGCTGCATATGAGTACAACAAAATGTGCACTCATCAGAATTTTAAGTCAATTCAGGGAATTTGTACCATATATCAGTACTACAGAGTTTGTTTGTACTTAGTGTACTATAAATTGCACCTTGCGGAGCTTGAGCAATATGAATTACCATCATTTAATCTTGTCAAGCCTTTTATATTAGGTAATGACATATGCCAAATACTTAGCTTGGTAAGGAGAGTATCGAGAGGGATGTATTTTCTTCTTAGATCGATTGGTAAAATCAAAACATCTGAGAATATATGGCATTCCATCCCAATACAGAATAAAGCTATTGATGGGGAGGAGGCAGCGTTATATTTGTATCCGTTCAATATTCGTGGGTACTTGCAGAACCTCTCTGATCCGAATTTTAATCCTCAATACAGAAATCGTTTCCACGAACTTAATCCTCTTCCTGGTGCCGATTGGTGTAATGATACAATCAACGGTTGGATACTGCAGAACGCCGATGTCATATGGCCTGCAGATTATGCAGCATTGCACTTAATGAATGACGTCCAAGCATTTACTAAGCTACTTATTCATTTTGAAGGTAGAAGTCCAAAGTTTTGTGTTTTTTTATCCTGGAATGGAACGGCAAGAACTGGCGGGACAGCTTCAATGAAGCCTTCGCAAATCAGACTAGAAGCTAAATTTCAGCCCCCATCGACTGAAAAGCACTATATCCGTGAACGTGATGTTTATGGTCGATCAATTGATGTTGAGGTACCCGTTGACAACTTTGTATATCAAGGTGATACTATACATAACGAGTCTGGTCATATGGTTAAAATCTGGTCACCAGAAGCTAGGACTTCTGATTTGGAACTACAAATCGGAGCTGCAGTGATGGTTGGCGAAAACTTTGATACACCAACACGTTTAGAGAGCAACGCATCTATTATTACCTCGGTCGAACCGGCAAAATATATGATAGGACGGTTCCATATGCGTTTGACTCATAACTAAAGAATTTTTTAAACGATATTTTTATGTAAAATCATTAATTTGGTTATCTTGTTTATCATTGCTTTGTTCTAACTGTTCATTGTAATTACCAATTGTAATACTTCATGCATATGTAGCGTGAATGAAAAACATCTTATTAGTAGACGAAGTTGCATTAAAATATACGTTATGTACATTTGTATCTAATGCAATATATATATAGTTATGTTACTTCTGAAATAAAATATTTCTCTAAATAATTTTAATTATTTTTAGCTATTTTGTATATATATATATATATATATATATATATATATTTATTATTATTATTGCAGTTCAATTTCATGATCTCGATGAGATTTTCACACGCTTACATAATTATGTTTACAAGGTGTTTTAGTTGTGTTTGAAAAAAAATGAAATGAATAAAATTGGCGCCAACATTAGGAAAAAATATTCGGGTTGAGCAACTTTTAATAAAGTAAATGTTTTTTTTTTTAGGTAAAATATAAGTTTTTTCATAAACTCTGAAACTTTCTGGGCTAAAATTAAGTCTAAAACATATATTAACCGCACGCGGAATGGAGAATTATTTGATTACTAAAATGACTTTTACGAAATAGGTGTTTGTGTTAAAAGAGGATGACAATTTATGGGTTTATTTGTGATTTAATTACCAATTACAAAAAATTAAACAAAAAAAATGGTCGAAAAACTTAAAAAATTCTTAAGGGTGGATAAAAATACTTGCTACTTGCAGGTATGAAAAATAGATTTTGGCCGATTCTCAATCTTACAGAACGTGATTATAACATTTCATAAAAATCGATCAAGCCGTTTCGGAGGAGTACTGCGACACACGCACAAATTGCATTTTTTAAACAGTATAACAAATTCAGAAAAAAATATATTATTATAGTATCCGCGGTAAAAGTACATTCCCTTGGATTTTTTCTTCCAAATTAATTGCTTCAATAATGTTGGCTATAATTTTTACAATTTTGTATCATATTCCAATTTTTTAGTAATTATAATGTCTTAATTACATTTTTTTTAAGTTCATGTTTGAAGTAAATTAACTTGTCAAATCCTGTTCATATGTGCACTACCCAATCTGCGATCAACCAATATCCAAGGCCAAACAAATTAATTTTTGACACAATGAAACTTCTAAATAATTTTTTGAATAAGTAATATTTTTTTTGTATTCTGAAATAATTTAAATAAATATATGACAAGCATAAGTTAAACTAAATTATATAATTTTATCTATCAAACATATACTGTATCTTTTATTTTATTAATTGTGGACATTACATTTTTCTTATTCATATTGAATATATTATATTCTAATAATGTCTAGGCTCATTATTAACTTCCTGTAGGGTAAGTTATAGTAATCGCAAAAAATCGAAAATGAAAATTTTTATAAATCTTTACGTTTCTGAATATTTGGTGTGCGTGCGATTTAAATAATTCAAAAAACATTCGATTTGTTGTTAAGTAGACGTGCTGATTAGTTTTTGGCGAAGGCAGGTATAGTAGTTTTTAAGATACGGGACAAAAAGTGCCAAAAACAGTAACTCAGTTTTTAAGAGAACGAAGCGTCCGGTTTTAATTATTCAAAAAACATTTTACTTGTATTGACAAGATGAAGAACTGATTAAATTTTTGGGAAGACAGGTCTAGCGGTTATGGACTCTCAATAAAAATAAGTTAAAAAAATATCATTTGGCGGTCAAAAATGTTTATTGGACATATATACATTAAATTATCAGATATTTTATAGAGATTTTAACTATATGTACAGATTTTTTTGGGTTCCGTACCAAGATTTTTAATTACGGTACGGGAAGTTCTAGCGTTAAAATTTGAATAACATTGTTGGAGGAGTTTCCATTCATACATCTGTACAGAAGAGTCATATATAAGATATCTAATATGTGTGTGTACATTTTTCATATATGTTCGTTCATATGTGCATATTTTGCTAGAAGAGTCCGGTCGTGTTCAGAAACGATAAGTTCCCATTCAAGTTACTTTTCTTTAAGATAGTATTATTCCTACACTCCCAATGGTAACATCACATTACAAAGTTCTTTTTTTTTTGTTAAATAAAAATATTATAAAAATTGTATTAAAACTACAAATAAGGCATTGAATTAAACGAATTAAAAACTAAAAATTGAATATAACATTACAATACATGCATGTGTTAAAAATACGTGTAACAAAAAAATTATTTTTTAAATAAACAAATGTAAACTGTTATTAATAATAATAGTGTTTAAATAACGTGCAACTAATTAATGGATTCTTGATAAATTATTTTATATTAATAATTAACTAATTAATGACTAAGTTTTTTACATTATCGTATTATTTTATTTTATTTTCCTGTATATGTGCATCTGATTTTATTTTCCGGCAAAATTTTGAAAAATCGAAGTCTTGGCTATATTTAGGGCTTCCAATACCGTACTAAAATGTATAAATATCTGTATAAATGTCTAAAAATACTGGTATTCGATATTTGAAATTTGTAATACCGTGTTCCCGGTATTAATACCGGTTTTATCAATGAAAAATTTAGTAGTCATATTTTTATTTACCGCAGTTGTTAAATTGACATATTAACATTGTTATTGTTCTAAAATAAGTACCTATTAATTATTTTATTACATAGAGAATAGGAGTAGATAGATATAAAAAAACGTGCGAGTAAACAATTATATATTACCTTCTATGTTACATTTTACATATAATAGGCTCATATGGAATTATATATTTAAGGAAAAAAAAATAAATTCAATTACTACAACTTATATTTTGTTTATTAAAATATGCTTTTAAAAAAATATAAACAATCAATTGTTCAATCTTCAAGCGAGGATTGAATTTTAGTTCAAATATAACATGCCGAAAATGATGAAGTAGAGTTTTACACTAACTGTTCTGAAAAAAAATTATCTTACGTGGAAATTATGTGATTTTAACTGCAACCTGGGGTTTTGACGAAATTACAATAAATTTTAGGTTTTCGTTAAATTTTTAACTAGGAATAAAATCAGGAATATACCAAGAACTTAAGCGAAACAAAAGCATTTGAGTGCATAAGCAATTTTGGAGTTTCTGATTTTCATTTTTTTACTAGTTTTTTGTCTATTATAACATTTTCAAGTATTTTATATTATGCAATCCTGATTACATGCGCCAACATAAAACTTTTAAGTATGTTTTCCTGTTGTAATGTTCATTCAGAGACCCTCATTTTAAAAGTGTACTAAATTTAGTACGTTTTGGTACTAAAGGATGGTCCCGATTTAGAAAATCTCAAATTCATATTTCAACAAAAAGTCTTAATTCTATAAAATTTGGAGCAATTTTGTCATTATCTTTGTCTGTGGTGCTAGAAATGTTATACGCGGTTACGGTTCCAAAGTTTAAATGAATAAAAGTAATAAAAATTAACCACAATAACCAAAAAATGATCACATTGATTATAGCAAAACTACCTTTTACCCTTAAACGCTAATAATTTCCGAACAACGTGAGATTTTTTTTCTCTAATTTAAACAGGACAGTTGCGATCAATATTATCATCCTTTTCCGGCTCGACGTTGAGTTCTTGGATATATATATATATATATATATATATATATATATATATATGAAAGCATTCAATCAAAAAAGTAGTCGCAAAATATAATTAGTTATCACCTCGAGAAGCAGGTGAAGCTCCTAAATAAAGGAAATTAGATATTTCTAGTGAATTAATTTTCAAGATCACTCAACAGAAATATCAATTCAACCTACGTATATTCAAGTCTTTTTTTATGAAAATGCCAATATTATTAACTTTCCCAAGGAGAAGTTCGTGTCTTCATCAAAAAATCCGATTCGCTAATTTTATGTTTTCTCGACGTTTCATGCCATTCTGAATCGAATGAGACCAAATTTCGAAAAAGTATATGTGTGTGTGTGTGTGTGTGTGTGAACAGATTTTTTGCCGCAAATCGACGTTTTCTTAGAAATGGCTGGACCGATTTCAAAAATTTAAAAGCCATTCGATGCACCTCGATGAGGACTATTGTTTCTCCGTTTTGTGCGACGATCGGTCAATCCGTTTCATTATAAACAGCAGAAAAGTGTAAAATTTTTCGTCGACGTTTTAACCCGCAATTCTGAATCGATTTTGAAAATTCAAAATTAGTTTTTGGTAGAGATCGGCCGGGCTGTTTTCTTGTAATAAAGTGTTTAAATTTTTTTGTCGACGATTTTTATTATTATTTTTTGACGGTAGATACCATAGTCTTATAGATCATACTAAAATATTACGTTACGTAATTAACTCGTTTAACTTTAAAAATTCGTCAAAGTTTGCAAAAATTGGTATTGTTTTTTTTTTGCATTTGTCAAAATTAGGATTTTCATAGACGTTTGCTCAAAAACGCCTGAACCAATTTCAAAAATTTAAAATCTATTTGATGTATCTCAACAAGGATTATCGTTTTTCAGTTTTGTGTGACGATCGGCCGAGCCATTTCATTGTAATTTGGAAAAAAGTGTTAAACTTTTCGTCCATTTAAGCTCATAATACTGAATCGATTTAACGTTTGTTAAAATATAAATTAGACGATTTACTTGGTATAAAGTACTTTGTTTTAATGAACATATTGAACCATTAAAGTCTGGTTCTGGTTCAATTATAAAAATTGTTGATTTTTGAAAATTTGCTTTTAGAAAATACTCCGAGTTAACGTGCCGAAGCATATATACATTCCCTTGTGTTTCGTTGGTTGGTAGCTAATAAGCTACTGATTACAGTTTACTTTCACACTTAAATAAAATACATTTTCAGAACACGAAATAGATGAAACGAAAAGTAATGTTTACGTAATGATTATTTTTTAATGAAGCTGTTGATTATATATCTATAAAATATAGTTAAACCCCAATTATTATTGATTAAGTTGATCACGTGTACGTATCGGGAAGTTTATGCAACTTACCTTAAGGCAAAATGCTACTTACAAATAGTTTTATTATTATTTTGTGATATTTTTTTATGTTCGTCACAAACTTAGTTTTTATGTCTATAAGTTACGTTTTCTAATTATATTTTTTACAGTTACACAAAAAGAAAAACTTGTGTATAATATTTTTATCAACGAAATATTACAAAATAAAATATAATAATCTGGAATTCTAAAATATAAATTAAATTATTTATTTATTGCTAAATATAAATAAAAAGAAATACATTGTGATTTTAATATAGTGCTATTACGTGTTGCAATATGTTGCTTGTAGCAGAAATATCTCGAGCCACATTTGTTATACGTAAGTGTAATTTTTTTAAATTCTTCATTAGATTTAAAAAATATAATAAACTGTTCAGCATTTCGTAATCCAAAAATGGTCTTGTGGGTTCTTTGGAGACTATGGACTTTGGAATCAGAGATTCCAAATTCGATAACCACCTCGGACAGCCAGATGTCAAGCAGCATTTTTATTGGTTTTCACTTGGATATATAGATTGCAATATGCTTCCGAGTAAAAGTAGCTCTAATCCGACATTGCTGCATCAATAAAATATCATCAGTATTAAATTGTAATAATAATAACTTTATTAAATATGCACAACCGTCTGGGTTGCCCTCTATAAAAAGACACGTTTAGAGTTTGTCGGTTTTCAAAAACCGGTTTTTTAGCGAAAATTATGGAAATCGAAAACCGGTTTTTAGTGAAAAAAGACGGTTTTCGCTGTATAAATGGAAAATGACAAATATAGCCAAATATAAAAGATCGATGAAAGCGTTTTGAGTCTTGAAATCATATCGGTTCAATAGCATTTGATATCTTATCAATCTGCAATGGTTCCCAGGAAGGTTTTGTATATATTAACTTAGATTTTTATACCAGTGTATATATTAATTTGAATCAGCATGACTTCTTCTTGAAGAAGTAATTTCCTCTATTCAAACTAAAAAAAAAGACTTTTAAACCCTAAAAGCCACAAAGCCACAAAGAACAAAAAACTTAGAATTATTATATCAGACTTTAAAAATAATTAAGCAAAATTTGGTCGCAAGTATGAGAGTAATTTCTATTTCAGGGAATTTTGTGAGTAAACAAAGGACACGTCTAAGTAGACGTTGTCAGTTTTTTAAAATCATATTTTATTGTATTATATGAACAAAAAAAGAATTAGAATGTTTAAAATTAATTAATTAAAATTGCTTGGAACAGACAATACCCGAGTTTAGCTTAATTGTTTTTAAATCTAAAATTGATATTAACAAGTATGTATCAACATATATCTAATATATTTTACTTCTTTTTAATTAAATGTTTTTTATTTAAAACGTATTATTTTTATTTATTCGAAAACTTTCCTTTCACTTTCATAAAAATATTTTCATTCTTATATGTGAAAATGATGCATGAATAACAAATAATTATTTCCATAGTTATTTAATCAAGATAAACCATTATTTTTTAGTTCGACTAATTAAAATTAAAATAATGTTTTTACTATCTATAAAATTGAACAATAAATAAATTCAGTCAAATATTGCTCTAAATTACACTAAATTTGCGGATAAATTACAGAATATTAGAGCAAAAAAATCGAAAGCCGGGTAATACCGTTTTTTTTTTAGTAAAATTAAAATTCGAAAACCCGTTTTCTGAAATGTCGGTTTTTGTATAAACCCTGCCTAGACACGTTGTATAAGAAGTCAGCACAACAGCTTTTAATTTCTGATTGCTGCTAAAGAAAACAAATAGATTTTTTTAAACTAATCAAATGCAAATTGCAATTACCTTTGTTTGTTTTTCATTATCTAATTCCGATAAATATTTAAATAATATTTATTGAGTTCTAAAAAATTTACAAGTTTGGTATTTTTTTTACAATTCTGGCTATGTTTCTTAAAATGCCTTTCACGTTATATTTGTAACGTTATCATTCCAAATATTTCAAATAACTCTAAAAAAGATACCAATGATATTTTTTCCACATAATTTTAATGAAATCTGAAGAATTTTTTCTTCTGATGACTGTATTAAATAGTAATCGAATGAATTTGATATGTGAAATATAATTTATTTGTTTTTATGAACGGAACGGTATTTATCTATAATGAGATCTTCATATTGCGTGTACAATTTTTTTCGGTATAGGGCAGACCGGGGTGCTTGGGTTGAATGTTGAACACCTAAGATTTTTTTTTCAACAGCAATCAAAATTATTTTTTGTGATCTATGAGCTTTTGAGATGTATTTCCTTATAAGGTACCATTTAGAAAGCAAACTAGTGATTTTCTTTTCTCTTGGAAGTAAAATTATTATTAGATATTTTCCGAAATGACATTTTCACTTGAGACAATATTTATATCAGTGTTTTAAAGTGAAAAGTGGTATTACTACTTACTCTACAAGCATTGCATATTTTCGGCAACGGGAACTATTGTCAGATTTCACGGATTATTTCTTATAGTTGCTCATAATTAAAGAATTGATTTCAGAATGATTGACACAGAAATTTAAAACAATTTATTTCAACATCATACAATTCGTGACGAAGGTGATGAAACCTTGGTATTGCTAACACAAAGTAGCAAAAACAAATCTCTGTTTCAGACAGCCTGATCTCGAGCAGTAGTGATATCGTATTTACTATTTTTACTAGGTGACCATATTTTTCTAAGTCAAAACCGGGCGGCAATTTTTAGTTATGCTAATCCGGGCCGGGGGGTATATAATAACTTGCTGACTTTTAGAAAGAACTTTAATATTCGAATATATGCAATACTTTTATATCATATATTGATCTATATGTTTTTCGCGCTTTTAAGTCTTGTATAATATTCTATTCAATTTTAATCATAAATAATTTGAAAAAATTAGCATGTGTTCGTTCGCTTTCATAATTTTTGCTAACTCACCTGTTAGTTTTTGAAAAACTGGGACA
Source organism: Ctenocephalides felis (assembly GCF_003426905.1). Lineage (NCBI taxonomy): Eukaryota > Metazoa > Arthropoda > Insecta > Siphonaptera > Pulicidae > Ctenocephalides > Ctenocephalides felis. The sequence continues at coordinate 61,070,295 of NW_020536999.1, forward strand.
ATCCGGGACAAAAGATCTAAATCCGGTACACACAATGCTTACAAAAAAACCCGGGACACAAGGTGGAAATCCGGAACTGTCTCGGTCAAACTAGGACGTATGGTTACCTTATATTTACAGGAAAATAGAGATCAAAATATGTTTACAAGTGAATATTTTACTTTTGGATATTTTTGAAAAAAAAATTAAGTAAAAAGCACTAATGTAATATGTTAAAACTAGAAAGAAACATTTGGCTGCCTTCTAGTAACCATCTGTTAAATACACAAAATAATTACTAAAAAAGATGTAACAACAATTAAAATTAATAAACAAAATGATTGACGAAGAGCTGCATTTACTTTTGGTGTAACTCAAATATTATTGATGTTAGTTGTGATTGTTGGTGTATAATCTTTGTGACTTCGTATTACGTGTAATTACTAGAGAGTTTTTGTAATAATACCTTTCTTTGTTGTTGGATTTATTTATAATACCTACTTATAAATTCATTTGATCTTGAACTGTACCTGGTGTAATGGCTAAGAACGTTGGCTAGCAATCCTTAATTCAATCACAACTTTGTTCAGCTCGATATCAGGTAGCATGATAACAAATTTCTACTTGAGGTTATAGATCTCAATTTTTTTTATTTGCTTTTAAGAATTACAGTCTGTCGTTATAATAAGGAAACAACATTCAATCATTTTGATGGTGAATTACTTTAGGAAAGAAGGTCGAAAGGTCACCCAGTGGTAATCCGTTTCGATGTTGATATAGATCTCAAGAAAAAACCAATTTCTGTGGGCATAAAAATCATGAAGCCAAAATTACTGCTAATAATAATACTGTCATATTATTTCACAACTAGGGGGTTGTCTTCCAAAAACAAGCCATATAAAAAGATGACAAAAATTAATACAATATAAATATGATTAAAAGATAATAAACATTCATAATCCTTAGGACATAACCGTCAATACCCATATCCTTAAATTGTGATAGTTTCCACACATTGTCATCCCTTACTGTTGTATTCATGCGTCATTTTTATATTTTTTCAACTTCATTTTCCATGTTTTTTGTCTCTACTCTAATCTAATCTTTTCTTCTTTGATATCTAATTAACAAAACTATCATTAACTATTATTTTTTTCTAATCATAGCTTCAGACAAGCCCGATTTGACTCTGGAATTAGAAGAATTGAATTCGTTGAACGTGCGTTCAAGGTTCCAGGTTTTCGAACAAGGATCACAGGAGAGCCAGGAATTAGAAAGGACTCCAAGTGTCGTCAACGTTAAACGAAGCCCCTCGATATTATCAAAACTTGTCAAGTTAGTATTCTACAGTTAAACTGGAAATAGAAATTTAAAAATAAAAACAAACTTTTAAAAATTAGTTCTAATGTTTTTAGTTTTTTAGCTTCCCCTAGGGCAAGTTATAGTAATCGCAAAAAAATCGAAAATGAAAACTTTTATATATCTTTACGTTTCAAAACTTTCTGAACATTTTGGCATACCTTAGAAAAAATGGATGTATGTGTGTGTGTGCGTGTATGTATGTGTGTGCGGATACAAATTTTCGTCGACGATTTCGGGAACACGGATCAAGCGATTTGAATAATTCAAAAAATATTCGATTCGTATTGATAAGGAGACGTGCTAATTAGTTTTTGGCAAAGGCAGGTCTAGCCGTTCCGAAGATATGGGACAAAAAGTGCCAAAAACGGTAACTCAGTGTTTAAAATGCCATTTGGCGGTCAAAAATGATTATTAGACATATGCACATCAAATTATCAGATATTTTATAGAGATTTTAACAATAAGTATAAATTTTGTTTACATTTGTACCAGTGTTTATCCGTTAGACGGCGACGCGGCGCTTACGCGCTTCGATATTTCGTCTCTATGCAGTTAAAGCAGCACGATTGCTTTGAAAAAAAGTTCAGAATTTTCAAAATATTTCATAATAAATTTTTCTTCAAAAAGTCTTTTTTTTTCCAAAAAAAAGTAAGTTTTTGTCAAAAATTTATAGTGTCTCAAAAATCTAATTTTCTCAGTAAATTTTTTTCAAAAATGTTAATCTTTTTAAAAAAAAAAAATTTTGGTACGGGAAGTTTGGTTCCAGCAATTTGCTTTAAGGCACGATGCCATGCACCCCACTAGTTTTTTTTTTCATTTATTCTATATCAGTTGACATAATATGCAAGCAGCACATGTCAATCTGCATCAAGTGGTAATGATGTAAATCTACATCAAATAGCCATTATGTTTTTTGCATGAAACGCGAATTATGTCAATTTAAACCATGCAACAACGATGTCAATATGATGATTCATGCATCATGTTTACAAAAAATGATGTAAAAGTTGCGAAAAGATATTTCACCTTAAAGAAATAATTTCAACTAATATTTTTTTGCTTTGAATGGAATCTTGCAATAATTTCACTTTCATGATGTCTTAGTTTTTTCAATTATTTCTATAGGTGAATTCAAAATATGAATTTCAATATTTTTTATAATATAATTATATGTAATAGTTTTTTGAATAAAATTATAAAGTAGATTTTAGCCTATATCATCCTACTATATTTCAAAGTACATTTATATTCAACTAAAATCTGGAATGTTTCCTAAAGATAGACTTCTTGAAGATCACAAGTCACTTGATTAATCAATATATAATAAGCGCTGAAATAAATAATTATTAGAATTTCATCATATTTTTCGAGTATCGTCTATACAAATAATTTAAATATTTTATATCCAGATTCCAGAGGAAGGGCATGGACGTGGGAATATCTGATGATGTCTTAAATGGTTCGGTTCCTTATGAAATATCTTCAGACGAAGACAAAAGTGACAGCGATGCTGATGGCGATGAAGATGGTAAACTCAAATTTTCAATAATTAATAACTTAACAATAAATTAGTCAATACATCATGCGATATTTTCTAATCATTCATTGCTGAACACCAGAAATGTCGTCAACTCATGTGCATTACAGAACATATTCATATTGGTTTTAAAATTTAAAATAAACCAGCATTGGTTTACGCAATATTGATATCTGAATTCGTATAACAGATTGCCAGTCTGCCAATATTTAGATTCTTTTAGCTTTAAGCTCAAATTGGCATATTACTATTACTTCCAAATAATAATAATAGTAAACTACCTGGTATTTATTATGACAGGTTCATCATTCTTGTAGTAAACTTTACTGGATGTTTTGTTTGGAACAAACATATGTGTTCCTCGTGTACGATAATTTTTTAAAATACATTATATTACTCGGTACAACTAGATGACAGTTTATTGATTTTTTAAAAGTAATAATTCTAATAAAGAAATAATAATTTTGATCAAATGATGAAGGCTAAGGGTTGTTGTCAATAAGATGACCATGAGTTTGTCTTTCGAAACTGACCAGCTCGGTTCTGAAAAATATTTTGTGTAAAGAAATTGCAAAAATTCTGAATTCATGTTTTCTATAGTCGGTCTGTTTATTGTCTGTCTAAGGATTTTACTAGCATAACTTGAATGTTGCTCTTTTTGACTGAAATCTAAATATAAATTGAATCGAGTACATATTTGTGCAGTCGTCTTTTGGTTAGAAAATTCTCAGTAATTTTATTAAAACTCTATAATATTTCTCGAACAGATCATCAATTTGTTCTTTTGCTATTATACTGAACTCTTTAAGTTTAGTGAACTCCAAGATATTTACCACAATTTATGATTTGCCGAACTAGGAAAAGTACCAACACGTGTTCCAAATTTAATACACTATTCCTTTATCTTTAAGGCGAAGAAGATCCAGTGTTGGCCAGAGCTAAGAGGCGATCTGCTCGTTCCGAACTGGCCGTGTCTTTTGCCAAAACTTCAGATATCAAACAAAAATTCGAAGGCCATCAGACAATGACCAAGGAAGAAAGGCGAGAGGAGCGCAAGCAGGAGATTCAGAGCATACGCTCCAGGCTTTTCATGGTGAGTTAATATATTTAGGACTTGTAGATCATAGGTTCCCAAACTTTTTGTATCATAGATCTCGTGCGATGGACTCGTTTTGGTATAGACCCCCGTACCTTATATTGATTTTTTGTCAATATCTAACTGTAGGGTGGTGAATATCCATATTAATGAAGGTGATAGACGTTACTACTGTATAATTGCGCAACCTGTGACTTGCGCAAGTATTCTGTAGCGAGTGTGGGATGTTTTTGCGCAACTTGACAGACTTGCACAATGGATATATGGATATATGAATATATGGATAGATGGATAGATGGATAGATCTATTGATCAATAGATGGGATAGATCTGTACGGTACAGAGATGGTTGGATGGAGATAGCTATCCATATAGATTTATAGATGGATGGATGGATGTATAAATGAAAAGATGAATATATGGATACGTGTACATGAGCACTTTTTGATTATTTTAATTGTGCTTTGATCATTCAAGTCGGAAAGTTGATTCGTTGGACGTGTGTGGCAGTACAGGTACCGTTTTTGTTTTACTTTGTAGCGAATACATAATTCAAATTTATGAAGTTATAAATATTTGAGAGTATTTGAATTAGCCCTCTGATCTCTTTAAATTCTCTTCTGATGCTGTGAATATATAAGTTAATAAGAAGGATATATTTTTCGGTTATGTCTTGACATTTCTTAGTTGACATGTCTGATTTGCATGCGCAAACACTTGAACACTTGAGTCGTCTGTGGTCACTGTGAAGATACGCCTGGTATAGTCTGTGGCCGGCTTATGAGAAAATGTTCTTAATGCAAAGTACGAATCTGGTTAATAAAAACATTCAAAACAACTATAAATTGCAAATATAAATTTTTGAATTGATTTCCCAAGTGTGTGCTTTAATTATTTCTGGTAATTAAAACCGGTCAGAAAACGTAGTGAATATTTATACAAAATTAATACAATTTAATACATAATTCTATACTAAATGATATATAATTTGAAAAACAAATTTTACGCAATAACCTTAGTTTAGTTTTTTTATGAAAGATAACACAAAATTTTAGCTAGGGACTAATCCTGGTATGAAGGTGTATGAGGAGCTTTGTAACGTGATAAATATACATATAAAATTAATAAAACCTGATAAATACATAAATAATATATTTAATTCTTAAAGAAATTTTAACATATAGATTTCAAAATTTGCTCATGCATCCAATTAAAAGTAATATTAAGTTATAGCCAAAAGGGTATTTTTCTTTTGATCTTTTTTACAATTTTGGTGATGCAGTTTTATTTTATAATCCAACACATCTTGATTTTTATTCTGATGTAATTATTATGGCAATAATAATTACATCAGAATAATAATATTAGCAATAATAATATTGCTTGATCAATCAATCGTTACAGTATATATTGCATTTGTTATTTTAAACAATATGTTATGGTTAAGATGTTTGTCTTTCATTTGTTTTTTGCACTATCAGCGGATGTGCAAAAACACAGTGTATATATTTATATCTGTATATATATATATATATTATTTTATTAGATTAGATAAAAACAACAATAAAATATTAGTCATTTCCAAAAAACTGTATATTTGGTAATAAATATTATTGATCACGATAAGAATATTATACTGTTCTTAATCATATCTTCAAATTTATATAAAAAGTCATTTCCAAATTTTATTTTTTTGTAATCACAAGTCGATTTGATAATAAATCCAGGGATGAGGTATCTAAGGAATAAATATATATTTTTTTTTATAAATTTTGAGCATAACTGCAACACTCCTAACTTTTATTGAACTTTATATAATACATAAATATGTGATGATCCTCAATTGGGCTATTTAAAATATAGTTATAAAAACAATATATTGTATATTGTTTTCAAAAAAATCGTTTAATAAATTATTATTAATTAATTTCAATCACTCTTTTCACAAAATAAATTTACTCTAATAATTATACTAAATTAATCATAATGTTATAAAGTTTACAGAAGTTAGCTCGACTGACACATTGCTAATTATTTTTATAAACATTTTTAACCACAAAAAACGTGTCACATACTTCTGAATCATTTTCATTAAATTAAATATTTTTCACATAATACTTACACGAAATTAAAAAGTATAATATTATTCAACAAAAGTAAATAAATTAATCACTCTACTTTTATATTATATTATATAATAATGAAAAAATATTTAATTATATTACTCAATATTTAGAGTAAGTTTTAAATTCATTTTTAATGTAATCAGTACTTTTTAAAATCAGTTATTTTCCACGAACAGACTATTCGCAATAATAATTTAGTTTTGATCAGAATACTGAAGCTTTGTAAAAAAAATTCTTATTCTTTGTCTGAACATGTTTTAAGGTAATAAAATATTTTTGTATTTTTTTTTAAATTGTAATATATAGAACTGAAGGATGAATGGATAAATGCATTTATGGATATATGGATAGATGGATAGATGGATAGATCTGTAGATCAATAGATGGATAGATTAATAGAAATATGGATTTATAGGTGGATAGAGATGGTTGGATGGAGATAACTATCCATATAGATTTATAGATGGATGGATGGATGTATGAATAAAAAGTTGATACATGGATACGTGGATGGATCTATAGATGGACACGTTGATGGATAGATAGATGAACAGATATGCTTCAAGGCCGAAACTTAATGACTTAATTTTATATCAATCTGCCTTAAATGAAATACGTTTCAGAAATTGGTCAAGTTGCAACCGAAATTTCCAAATTTTAGGTGAATTGATTATGTTAAATGAAGTTGGCTATCCATATAGATTTATAGATGGATAAATGGATGTGTAGATGAAGAAATGAATAAATGGATACGTTGGTGGATGTGTAGATGGACAGGTTGATGGATAGATAGATGAACAGATATGCTTCAAGGCCCAAACCCTATGTCTTAATTCTATATCAATTTGCCCTAAATAAATTAAGTTTCAGAACTTAATCAAGTTGCGACCGAAATCTCCAACACTTATTACAAACATTTGCTTAAATTAGTTTTTCTATTTCATAATATACTCAGACTTTTAATAGATCTTTGTATAAACTTTGTCACATTTTGCTAAATTTATTATATATAAAGTCTTTTGTAATGTTTCCAATAGGAGAAACGATTTTTTGTCTTTCATAGAATAGAATTTAGAGAATTATAACTCCAATTTGAAATTCTCAAAAACTAGGCAATAAGTAATTAATTGTCCGTGTAGTGTAGATTGTCTTTCGTGGTGTAGTATTTATATTAAGAGTAAGAAAACATTTCTTTTGGATTTTCTCCAATTTTGATCTTCTTCGATTTGTGGAATTGGACTATCATTAAGTAATAATTCTTAAGAAACATTATCGTGAATAGTTTTTGATTTTGGGTTTTTCATGTAATGATTTTGGGTTTTTAATGTAGCAGAAGTGCAACATGAAGTCATGACTGTGTCACCAAAATAACCATAGTTTTTTCTCGTCAAATCGTATTCCACTTTTCAAAAATATATCAAACCCATTCAAACATTCTACATTGTTTATTCAATTTACCATTAATGAATTGAAACTTATTTATTTTTCTGTGACTTAAAAAACGTTAGCCTAAAATGTTCGAATATTTTACAACACTATGGAAAGTCGATTTAAACAATACATACAACTACTCAAACGCAAATTTTTATTTTGTATTTTAATGCTGTCTTATTAACTTTTTTATACATCTTTACTTTACGTTTCAGAGGTTTCTGAACATTTTGGCATGCCTTAGAAAAAATTGATGTATGTGTGTTTGTATGTGTGTGCGTGTGTGTGCGGATACAAATTTTCGTCGACGATTTTGGGAACACGAGTCAACCATTTGAATAATTATAATAACATTCGATTCGTATTGATAAGGAGACGTGCTGATTAGTTGTTGGTAAAGGCAAGTCGAGCCGTTTTGAAGGTACGAGGCGAAAAGTGCCATAAATGGTAATTGATTTTTTGAGAGGACCGATTTGTATGATTCAAGAACATTTTATTTGTATTGACGAAATGAAGAACTGATTTTTGGAAAGGCAGGTCTAGCGGTTACGGAGATCCAAGTGAGAAAAAATGTCATTTGGCGGACAAAAATAATTATTAGACTTATGCACATGAAATTATCACATATTTTATAGATATTTTAATAATAATAACAGATTTTGTTCACTTTTTTATTGGGACCGTAAAAAAGGTCAATTTTTTCAAAAATTTTAAGAAATTTCTAAAATCGATTTTTTTTAGAAAAGAAGTTCTAAAAGAAAATTGAATCATTTTTAAAAGTTTTAATTTTTGGTACGAGAAGTTTCAGCAATTTGCCTTGAGGCATTAGTTTTTGGTAGAAATAAACGATACAAAAGTTTGGGGAAGACTGATGGCCGTTATTATTCCGTTTTCTTGAAAATTGACAACCACTGGCCGTTACATTTTATAATCATTCATCGTCTTCCCCTTCTTTCTTGTTCACCCATACCGCACAACACAACACAAACGTCCGCTATCGCGATCTCTTTTTAACAATCCCTTTGCCATATACCGCTATCTTCTCTCTCCTTCATGCGCGTGCGCCAGCTCTCAACCCACTTCCAGACACTTGTGTTGTATAGAATTGACAGCGGAGTCGACCGGCGGCGCGATTTTTATAAGTTTTTTATATTAAAAAATGAATATTTTATATTGAATTGTGATATATTGGACAATAAAATAGTTTAATAAGATAGAAGTGTAGATTTTCAAAACATTTTAGTGATAAATTTGTGTGTTTTTTACCCGCAGGGCAAACAAGCTAAAATCAAAGAGATGTACCAACAAGCTGTGGCTGAAAGTGAACAGGGTAAGTAGTTTTTGTTTATTTGTGGTTCAAATTGATTTATTTTGATTTGAATGTAAAAAATGGATGGGTGATTCGTGTTATGTGATTTTGTGTATGTTTTATTCATATATTATTAAGTTTGTTTGATATATGGTTGCGTTTGTACTTTGTTTACATCAGGGCGTTACTCTATAATTACATAAACTTAAAGAAAATTCTTAAGTTTCTTAACGAGAACATCTTTTCCAAATGATGTAACTGTACATTCAAAATATTACTTGTGGAAACGATTCAATTTTTTTTATAATTTCATAATTATGATTATTACATTCTCACAAACATTTGTTTTAAATGATATATTTTCAAACAATTAAAATTTTGCCTTATTTTTATCTAATGTCAATTATTTTCATTGTATCGTTCTGAAACTTTAACATGTAAATAATAAACCAATAGACTTGGTAAGACAAGAAATTTTATTTGTACACAATTAAAATAAATATATATTTAATCTCTGTCAGGCATCAAAATTTATAGTCTGTTCAACGAGCTCGTCAGACGAGTTCATATTTAAATTTCATTTTTAGAAAAAATTATATATTTTTAACTTTCCGTAGGGCAAGTTACAACAATCACAAAAAATCGAAAATGAAAATTTGTATATATCTTTACGTTTTGAAGGTTTCTGAACATTTTGGCATACCTTAGAAAAAATGGATGTATGTGTGTGTGTGTGCGGATACAAATTTTCATCGACGATTTCGGGAACACGGATCAATAGATTTGAATAATTCAAAAAACATTCGATTCGTATTGATAAAAAGACGTGCTGATTAGCTTTTGGCGAAGGCAGGTCTGGTCGTTCCGAAGATACGGGGCAAAAAGTGCCAACAACGGTAACTCAGTTTTTAAGAGAACGGAGTGTCCGATTTTAATAATTCAAAAAACATTTTCCTTGTATTGACAAGATGAAGAACTGGTTAAAAATTTGGGAAGGCAGGTCCAGCAGTTATGGACTCTCAATAAAAATAAGTTAAAAAATGACATTTGGCGGTCAAAAATGTTTATTGGACTTATGCACATCAAATTATCAGATAATTTATAGAGATTTTCATAATGTGTACACATTTTGTGTAAATTTTTTTGGGTTCCGTACCAAGATTTTTAATTACGGTATGGGAAGTTCCAGCAAAAGTTTACTTCCTGCATCAATTATACATACATAATATATACATAGTTAACTATTGCACAACTGATTAATATTTATTGTTTCAGTCTTAAATTTATTTATTTTGGAATAAATAAATTTTAAAATTTATGATTGATGATGCAAGTAAACAGATCAAACACTATTTCACTAACTTCATAAGTTGGACTCATAAATATTTATAATTTTTTTAATTCATTATAGCCCATTGTGTTAATGAAATGAATTTTCATAACATTTGTAAATTATTTTATCGTACATTTTTTGTTACTAAATACTAAATAAATTTCAAACATCTTCTTTACCTCTATATGGTACAATAGGTACTGTAGTTCGCTATGCAAATTAAATTATTTGTTTTATATTAGAATACCACTACTTTCATTTGTTAACACATTAACTTCCTGAAGGAAAAGTCTATGCTATGTCCAGAAAATCTATTTTTCCGGAGTTCTGTATCGTTTACACTAAAATTGTAAAAACTATGTGTGTAAGCGAACTCAAATTTGACCTTGCATTGAAATTTTCCCAAAAACAGCTGCACCGATTTAAAAAATTTAAAAGCTATTTGATGCAACTAAATATGCTTTCTCGTTGTTTATTTTTGCAATATAATCGAAAGAGCCGTTTCTTTTAAATTAGCAGATTAGTGCACAATTGTTCGTCTACTTTTTAACCAAAAATTATGAACTAATTTGGGAATCGTGCTGATTATTTTTTGCCAAAGTTTGTTCGGTCGTTCTAAACGAGCATTCTAAAATATTGTGGGCACACAAGTGGTTTAAATAAAGTTTTGAATAATCGTAATCATGAAATAAATAATTAAAAAAATATTCTTAAAAATATGAGATAAGGTCCTTCATTCTATCTCTGCTTGATTAAGTTATAATAATTCATTACGGTAGGGAAAGTTCCAGCAATTTCCGTACTTTCCGTATGGTATGTCGTAGTAATCGACCAAAAATCGAAAAAAAATTTTTGCATATCTTTACGTTTCGAAGGTTTATGAACATTTTGGCATACCTTATAATTAGAAAAAATGGATGTATATATGTGTGTGTAAGTGCGTGTAGTTTGTGTGTATGTATGAATATTATTTCGTCGACGTTTTCAGGATCACCAATCAAACGCTTTAAATGATTCAAAAAACATTCGGTTCCTACTGATGAGGAGACGATGGTGAGATTAGTTTATGGCAAAGATTGGTTAAGCCGTTTTGGAGGTACGGAGCGAAGAGTGCAGAAAATGGGAATTAAGTTTTTGAGAGAATAGACCACCCGATTTGAATGATTTAAAAAACATTTTGCTTGTGAAAAAAACGATTAGTTTTTGAAGCAGGCAAAAAAATATCTTAATTTCCATTTTTTTAAATATTGAAAACGATTCTGATTTTAATTTTGATTCTAGCTAAAATTGTAAAGCTTACTTAAATACTTGAAAAAAATAATTCTAACTTTTCAGTTTAGTTTATATAATTCTTAGTGTAAGATCTTTCATTCTTGTCGCTTGATCAAGTTTTGTTTTTTTTTTACTTTTCTTATAAACATATACAAATGTATATGTTATGTATATGTGTATATGTCGTCCATTTTATAAGCTCCTCTATTTTGTCTATAAAATACAAATGATGAAAAATACAATATTTGTATAATCTAGTATTTATAAACATCACGTAGGGTAAGTTATAGTAATCGCAAAAAAATCGAAAATGAAATTTTTTGCATACCTTTACGTTTCAAAGGTTTCTGAACATGTGTGTGTGTATGTATGTTTGGATACAATATTTCGTCTACGATTTCGGGCGCACGAATCAACCGATTTGAATGATTAAAAAAACATTCGATACAGAGGAAAAAGTAAAAAAAAATATTTGGCGGTCAAAAATGATCATTAAACATATGCACATCAAATTATCAGATATTTGATAAAAATTTTAAAAATGAATACTAATTTTTTTACAATTTTGTTGGGTTCCGTACCAAGATTGTTAATTTTTAAAGTTTACTTATACGGATCAAGCAAATTTCAAAATTTTCAGAAAAAAAAATTGTTTCAAAATTTTCAAAAATATACAAAATATTATACTTCAAATATGAATTTTAAATTTACAATTCAATTTGAAAATTTGTATAGTTCAAATGCGTTATTTTAATCGTATTTGTCTAATCTAATTTTATTGATAACTGATTTTTTCCTCGAATATATAATTTTATTACAAGGTTTATGATTCAAATATAGATTTTAAATTTAAATTTACAATTCAGTTTGAAAATTTGTATAGTTCAAATGCGTTATTCTAATCGTAAGAAATATTTTCTCAGATGGATTTATTCGGCACCTCTTGCTAATGTAAACTTTCTCAAGTGTTTTGAGCGATAAAATCGTCACTGTATATTTTATGGACGATGAAATATATAGTGATTATAATTATCTATTTGAAAATGTTTAAAACAATTGTTATTAATCATTAATCAATATTAATTGATTACTGATTTTTGCCCTTCGAGTATTTAATTCTGGTTAATTTGCCCTAAGGCACGATGCCACGCACCACTAGTTTTATTTTTAATGCAGTGAGAAGAATAGAGATAATAATGGATAATAATAGTCATTGATAGTAGTATGATACGTTTAAATTTTATATTTAATAATTGATATTTCGTTTATAAATTAATGGTTTACTTTGCATTAGCATATTTAATTTCTCTCTATTATTACTATAAGGCAGTACAAGTTCTTACAGAAGCGATCGTTCGGAATAATTTATTTAAATATTTCCTTCACCCTCGACGTAAGCCAAATGTAAACACGGCGAGCAAACATATGAAAAGGAAGGGCGTAGGCCAGAAACCTGATTCCATGGCATGTGATTATTTGAAAGCTAAACATTTATGAAAAATAAACTCAGAAAACAATATAAAATGCAATGCATGTGTAATGCGGTTCATTGAAATATAGAGACGTAGCAGGGGCGTAACTAATATAATGGAGATTTTAATAGAACAAATAGAGAAATTTGATATAGAAAAGGAATATTATTCAGGTGTAACGGTAGATTTATTTAGCAGTGTTAGGGGATTGTGTCTTAAAGCACAGTTTTGATTAAAACAGAAAAACAAAGTAAAAAAAATAAAGAAGTTTCGTAATCACTTCAAATGGAGAACAGGATATAAATAAGGAATTTTAGTGAGAATCATTTAAAATAGAAATAAGATTAGAGAATTTTTCGAACTCTTAAAGGTATAATTATTTTTATGATAAATCTAAAATCCCTAAAAATGTTTTTTATTGATATTAAAAAAATAGGTAAATAGTCTTTTTTTAAATTTCCGATATATGAAATTTGATAATTAAAGCACACTTTTGCAATAATATTGATATTCTACCAACATATTGAATATTTCGATTTTTTAGACTTTTTGAAATGTCTCTAAAATCTTATAAAAACATTTTTTTATTGATTTTTTATTGTTTCATATCATTTAATTTATTTCAAACGAACGACGAATTTTAACTTGAAAAATATACATTTTTGATATTGCTTGTAGCAATAATAATAACCATAATGAGTGTCATTGGGGCACAACTAGTGTGAAATTTTTAAAAAATCGAATTTTCAATTTTTCCATATTTCGATAGGTTATACATTTAAAAATAACATACCAAAATTTTAAATCCATATCTTAAATAAATAGTTTTTGAGTTACAGCCATTTAAAGAGTATATATATAGTATTAACGATCATTTTATCTTCAAACGCATTTTTCTCGAAACAGCATTTTCCGAATTTGCTGCAGCAATTACTCAAAAATCGGATCAAATATCGAATTTTGTCAGTCCAAAAACGACCAAAATTTTGGGTAAAATTCGTCTTTTTTTTTAAAGCGCCGTCATTTTGTCAATTTTTGATTATTTTTTTTATCGTAGGTCATTTTACAGAAAATATTATCTAGATCTAGTATAATGAGATTTTTTTTTAAATTACATCCACGTAGAAGGCCGGAATCGCTACTGCAGTGAAGGGCCTTTTTTTCGCGCCGTTGGAGATCGACGTTAACTTAAAAAATATTTAATGTTTTTCTTCAAAAATTTTACTATGTATTCTTAAAACATGTGTAAATATATTCTTAATTTAATTTAATTTTGAAATGATTGATTAAGTATTTTTTTTAATATAAATTCTCAAAAATCACCTTATTTTAGGCGGTTACACAGTTACACTAGTTGTGCCCCTTAATAATATATGATACTAAATCTGTCGTGTAAAATTGCTAATTTAGATTTTTGATATTACAACAAAATTATTTACGTGTGTAATTATGATTAATTTATAACCGTATGTTATGCTTAAAAGTTAATTTATATTTGTAATATCACGAAAAATTATTTTATAAGTATCAGTTTTTTAATACAATATATTTTGTTTCGCATTGATACAAACTTTTCTAAATTTCTGAAAAGAGTTTTACTTGTATAGTTAAAAATGTTTAGCTAAAATAAAAAACTTTTTTTTTTATTTATTCATTTTGAGTTTTGATAATCACCTGGAATAGAAGTATAGATTAGAGAAGTGAATTTTGTTAACCACAGAAATGTCATAAGGAAATATCATAAGGAAATTGAAGATTGAATAGATATTTTAATTATAATAAATATTATATTGTAGTATAATGAAATAGACAAATGATATGTATATATAAAATAAGAAAATTGTTTCATAATCTCTCATACCCGATACCCCTGTCTGACTGAGATATGAAAATATTATATAAATAAATAAATAAAAAAAATAGAATATGAAATAGTGAATTTTCATAACCACCTAAAATAGAGAAATATAATATAAAAGTGAATTTTGATAATTGCCTAAAATAGAGAGATAGAATAGAAAAAGAATAAAGAAGTGAATTTTGATAATTGTATAAAATTAAGAAATAGAATAGAGAAAGAAAACAGAGAAGTGAATTTTGATGATTCCTTAAATTAGTGATGTACAATATAAATAGAGAAGTATCATATCCACTTAAAATATAGAAATGGATCGAAGACGTGAATTTTGATAACCTTCTAATATAGAGGAATGGATTAGATAAATCTAAAAGAGAAGACGTGAATTTTAGATAATTACCTAAAATTGAAAATACCAATAGGAAAGGAATGGAAAAGTGAATTTGGATAATGGTTTAAAATAGGGAAATTTAGCACAGAAACAAGTTAAAAAATCAACAGAAAAGTGAATTTTGATAACCACTTAAAATGGAGAAACAGAATAGCCAAAGAATAGAGAAGTAATTTTGATAATCTCATAATATAGAGAAATAGAATAGAAAAATGTGAATTTTGTTAATAACTTAAAATAGAATATTAATAGAGAATTTTCATAACCACCTAAATTAGAGAATTAGATTAGAGAAATATAATAAAGAAGTGAATTTTGAAATTTGCATAAAATAGAAAATACGAATAAAAAAGAATAGAGGAATAGAATAGAAAAAGAAAATAGAGAGGTGAATTTTGATAATCACCTAAAGTAGAATATAAAATAGAAAATTTTCATATAATAAAGAAGTGAATTTTGATAATTGCCTAAAATAGAAAATACGAATAAAAAAGAATAAGAAAGTGACTTTTGATTCTATAAAATAGAGAAATTGAAAAGAGAAGTGAGTTTTGATGAACCCTTAAAATAGTGATGTAGAATATAAACAAATAGTTTTCATAGCTACCTAAAATATAAAAATAGGTTAAAGACATAAATTTTGATGAATTTCTAAAAGAAAGGTTAGATTAGATAAATCTAATAGAGAAGTGAATTTTAGATAATTACGTAAAGTTGAAAATACCAATAGGAAAAGAACAGAAAATTGAATTTTGATAATCGTCTAAAATAGGGAGTACAGAAACAAATAAAAAAACGCACTAGAGAAGTGAATTTTAATGATCACTTAAAATGGAAAAATATAATAGTTTTGAAAAGTATCTAAAATAAAAATTAAGAAAAGTAGATTAGGAACAGCATAGATAAAATAGAGAAGTTAATTTTAATAATCACCTTAAATAAAAAAGATATTAATATAATAGAGAAGTGAATTCTGATGATTATTTCATGTTGGTACGAAGTCCTGAACATAATACGTTAATTCGCACTATTTTCTCTATGTTTTCGAGTTTGTTAGACCTGCAAATTATTCACGAATAATTTAATAATAGGACAAGATAGTTTTCATTAATTTGTTTCTTTAATTGGATAAATAAACGAATTAAATCGCTCTTTTGCACTTCGTGCAGAACCCTAAGAAATTTCTGTTTTTCATTCACGCATAAATTGAATAATTTGAACAATAATGTTAAATCGATTCTCGTTAGTGTAAAAATATATTTTTCACTTTCCGTAGGGTAAGTTATTGTAATCATCCAAAAATCGAAATTGAAAATTTTTACATTTCTTCACATTTTGAAGGTTTCTGAACATTTTGGCATACCTCAGAAAAAATTGACGTGTGTGTGTATGTATGTATGTATGGATACAATTTTTTGTCCACGTCCGGGCGCACGGATCAACCGATTGGAATGATTCAAAAAACTATAGTTTTTGGCAAAAGCAGATCCAGCCGTTTCGAGAAATGACAATTTGTAATGACGGGAAGAAGTGGTGATTAGTTTTTGGCAAGGGCAGGTCCAGTGGTTTTGGAGATACAGAGAAAAATGTGCAAAAAATGGCAGTTTTTGAGAGAACTAAGCGTCTGATTTGAATGATTCAAAGAACTTTCTGCTTGTTTTAACAAAATAATTGCTTTTGGAAAAAAAAATTTTGGTCAATTTTTTTTTCAGGTTTTTTTTTCAAAAAAAATTTTTTTTTATGTATATCGAAAGTTCTGATATACTTTAAACAAATAGTTTCAACTTTGCAATTCAGTTTATAAAATTCTTATAAATATTAGACAATGTTACAGTATTTATTTATAATAATCTATTTGAAAACATTTAATATTCCTCGAACATTTCGTTACGCTACGGGAAGTTCCAGCAATTTGTCTTAAGACATGATGCTATATACACCACTAGTTTTTCTTCTGTATTGACAGAAATTTATTTATTTATTTATTTATTTATTTATTCATAAGCAAGCCGTAATCAATAATAATAGATATTATATCAGGCTCAATATAATTATTATCAATATCATTCTAGATAGCGATAATTTTAATTAAATTAACTAAAATAACGATAAAAAATTTACAAAAATACTGATATATAGATTAAAGTATTTGCAATATGCATTTTACATTGATAAACTAAATGTACTGAGAAAAACCCTGATAAAAGTGAGTAACTGCATTAGTAATTACATGATGATTAATATACAAGAAATCAATAATCAGTAAAGTAATATCTTGTGAAACATGGCTATAAGTCTATGAGTAATTTATTTTGAATACAACTGCAAAACAGATATGAAATCGAATATTTATATATATAATTTTTATATATTTTATATCAATTTGTCAGAAATGTGGCGAAATTTTAATACACACTGATTGTTTTATCATCAGACCGCAAAATGATGATGGGACAATTTTATTTAATAACTTATAAACGTATTGTAATTTTTCAAATTCCCGCGACGATTTTCGTGTTATTTGGGCCGTGAAGCACAAGTGTCAACGAATTCGGATAATTGTGCCGAAATTGCGGTTTTTCCATGAGAAACATATACAAGTACCAATTTGTTAAATATATGAATTATTTTTAATGTGAATCTTGTAAAATTACGAGAATCTAATTACAAGTAGTGGGACACGAAAATAAACATTCGTGGAATAAATAGATTAGCGACATCTACTATGATCAAATAGTATTCAATTACGATTAGACCAAATGAAATTCGAGTCCTATCTTTTTAGAAGGGTCTAATTTGGCAATTAATATAAGCTAATTCACAGAAGTTTTTTTAATAATATGCTTTTTGTTTGCTGATTTTTTGGGGTTAGCTTCTACATAAAATTTCTGTCTATGAAAGTATTATTAACTCCCATAGGATAAGCTATAGTAATGAGCCAAAAATTGGAGATGAATATTTTTGCATATCTTTACGTTGCATATCTTAAAGTTTTTGAGGTTTCTGAACATTTTGGCATACTTCAGAAAAAATTGATGTGTGTGTATGTATGGAGACAATATTTTGTCGACGATTTTGTAAATGTAATAATAAATAATAATTTTTGAATATCTAAAGTTCTAAACATCACTTACATACCTCAAATAAATAATTTTAACTTTGCAATTCCGTTTATATAATATACTTAAAAATATTAGACAGTTTTGTTTATTTACTATTTATGAAATAAGAATAATGAAAGTTACATTATTTATAATAATCTATTTGAAAACATTTAATATTTCTCGAATATTTTCTTAAGGTACGGGAAGTTCCAGCAATTTGCCTTAACACACGATGCAATACACCACTAATTTAATTGGAATTTGCTATTAATAATATAACCTTTTTTTAAAAAAAAATTATATCTTTTAATATTTAAAGATTTTAGTTTGTAAAATGGTAACTCATGGGTATCTTCCAACTTTTTGATAATATTTTATATTATCAAATAGCTTGGAGTTACTATTTTTTTATTATTTTTCATTTTTTTATTTAATAGCAATCAGAACTTGAAGAACCCTGTGAGCTGTTGTGCAGATTTCTTAAATAACATGGCTTATTTATCTTGGCTTAGCTATTTCTATGGAATGAATTTATTATTACAGTTCTAAAATAATGATGATTTTTTTAACATATTGGTATCTATATTTCCAAGTGAAAGCCAATGCCACTACTTTAATATGAGGCTAGTGTTAAACCTGGAACTTCTCATTTAAATCCCATAGCTCTAACCACTAATCGACGATAGAATTCAAAGGACAACAAAATGATATTTATCAACTTTTAATTTTAGGCAGATTACATCTTAATAATTCTCATCATATATTTATTAAATTTAATATATTTTGATTCTAATTTTATTTGTTTCTTTCGTTCTGCTCCATCATTTTAACTGATAAAGATGTAATTTTATTGGTATAAACAACAAAAATTTAGAAATCTAAAAAAATCTGAGAAATTAGTAATAACTAGAAATGAGTTGTAGGCAATTTTAAACTGACTGATTATAAGTTCTTTATAACTTCCTGTAAGGCCAGTTGTTGAAATTGCAAAAATCTTAATATGTTATTTAATAATTTGGCATAGTGTTATATTTATGCATGTACTAGTATGTATTTATACATGTCGAATCTGCCTATTGATCACATGAGAACGTTGAACTAATTAGTTGGTGCAAAAAAATTTCAAATCATATTTTTAATGAATCCATATAAAGGGAAGACTGGGTAAAGTTGTGCCACTTTTTTTTGATCAGCCATTACCTAGGAGAAAAGTAAATTAAATGGTAATTTGAACATTTGCCTAAGTGGAAATACTGAAATACTGTCTTGAAATACGATGTATCAGTCATAAAATCAAATCATACAAAAAAAGGGCAATACAGCGATTGGGGTCAGTAGTGACAGTTATAAAAATAAATTAAAAACAATAAGTATAAATACCAAAATGGTCTATAACGACTTTTATTGTCGTTAATAACAATAATATGTAATAATGTACACAGCACAGCATAAACATTTAAACAAAGCTTATGAATAAAATATAATAACAAAACATAACTTTTTAAACAAAGTTAACAAGAATTTTTGGTGAAATCTTTTTTATTCTTATATTAAATTTTTCTATTACTTGCTGTTGCGTATTTTGTCTTAGTTAAATTAGATTTTTGATTTTTTTATCTGTTTAATCGTCACCCGAAAAGGACAAGAAATACATGTCACAACCGTATCCCAAAATTTGTCACAACCGTACCCAACGGACACTTTTGAAAGCAAATCATTATTTTGAGTTAAATTATCTACCTGTGAGTAAAAACTAATTGCTGGTAAATAACTACTAATGATCAACTTATAGCAGAATAACAAAAAAGTAATCTATCTGTATACAATTACCAGTTATGATTAAAAGAATTCGAACATGAAAACTTACTTTTGACTCTTTAAAAGCAATGCGGTCTACAGATCATATGTTAATGTAAGGCACTGACTGAAAACGATAATGGAATCTTGTTCTAGCAATCATTCTTCATCTTTCTCGATTTGGACCCTATCTCAAAATCAGTATAGTTCAGCTGTTATGAAGACTGTCACTTTAGTATACTGGCACAACCGTACCCAATCTCCGCTATCTATATTCAAATGCACGAATGAAATCTTACATCTTATGTGATTATTTATTGAATAAGACAGAATATTTAAAATTTTCACCTGAGTTTATATGTTCTTATTAGGATTTGGTGAATTGTTAGGTCATTGATGTCATATACTCCTGATGATGATGTACATATTTCTAAGTACTAAGATTTTATTGATCAAGTTATTATGAAATATGAAATTGGTATCATAACATGTTGCTATCAAATAACATTTGTTTACATATTATTTTTAATAATATAATAAATGATTTTTTAATAAAAATCTTAAATTTTTAGGCATAACGTCTTCGAAGAAGCCACCAGTGGTGGAGACATGCGAAAAGGCTAAATCGATCATGGAGAAGTTTGAGAAAGGAGAAGCATTTGTAAGCGCACGCGAAAATGATCAGGAAGCTAAGGGTATCGAACAGGAGGACATGTCCGTATTTGACGCTGGTGAGTTTTGATAAAAAGAGTTAATTTAAAGAGTTAATTACGCTTTTTCAAGATAATGGAAATTGCTGAAACTCTGTTGTTTTTTACGACGAATATGCAATAATAATTAATAATAAGTATAACCTGGTTATTTATTTTTTTAACGTACCAAGTATTGTCTGCAGTGTTTTCAGTATTATTACTTTTTCAAGAATATATTTATTGCAATTAACAAATTATTTCTGTTTGTGCCGAATATCTAAAATTATAATGAATATAAAATAAATTATATAAAATTTTTAGTGAATGAGTTTTCTTGAGACTAGATAGTTTTATATTTTCCAATTCGAGGTCTTAACTGGTAAATTAGTATGTGTTATACAACAAAAATAAAAATGAACTATAATTTAATTGAATTTATAATACCGACAAAGAAAATGTTTAAATCACTTTTTAGTGGATTATTATTTTAAGGAATATTTTAATAATTTCATTTTAAGGAATAACTATGTCATTCAGAATCTCCTTTTGTTTTATAGCACAGTCATAATTTTGTGAAATTTTCTCGTGTTAAGACTAAAATTCGTAACGGCACTAAATATTTTCATCAACTTTTAAGACCTATAATTTCATTCGAGGTCGTGACTCTTAAACAATAAATTTATCATGACGATTCTGCACGTTCTGTATCATAAACATTTTTTTACAAATCATCCGTAGATCGTTTTTCACGTGTCATAAACTTTGTTAAAAGAACAGACAAGTAAAAGCCCGGCAACTTAACGGTAAGTCCTCATCTTATGAAAAAATCAAAATGTGCATTTTGTATATTTTAAATTTCCAAAGAAGTTGTTTTTGCCAGAAAACAAGATAGTCTTGCTATTTTAATATATTTCGATGTTTGAACTCATTTTGAATCATTTGAGACCAAACTTGGAAAAAGTTTGTATGTATGACCTATTGTCAACCTTTACTCAAAAACGGCTGCACCGATTTTAAAATTAAATTTAAAAACCTTAAGATTAAACTTGTTAAGGACTCGCATTTTATATTTAGCAGAAAAGTGCAAAATTTATTGTCCACATTTTAGCCGATTTTGAAAATTAAAAAACTGTTCGAAAAATATAATCGAGCTGATTATATTTAGATGAAAATCGGCTAAATTAAAATTTAAAAAAAAGTTTGTAATTAATCCTAACATGGTTTAGAGTTTAAAATCTATGCGAACATGATGAAATATTAAATGAAAGAAGTGTGGTTGAATTATGAAAAGTCATTGAAATTTGGTATAATAAGTTGCCTTTTAGGATATGCAATCGAGTGTTTGTGCTCCATAATTAATATAATAATTAAATATTTAATAAATCTGTTAGAAATATATCGATTGAAATCCATTTATTCGAAATAAACATTTGAAAAATTTATCTAAATTACAAAACTTCTTATTGGTTAACTCGATTATTAAGACGTTTTGGGAAGTACATGCAACTTGCCAAGTCAAATATATTTTTTATTGCAAACTATATGCAATAGGGTATAGCAGGGCTAAAAGCAATTTGGTTAAAAAGGTCTATCATAAATATCTCTAAAAGGATTTTTTCATAACAAAATTTGAAGTTGGGGGAAAAATATGTATAATCAGCCAACTCCTTAATTCTTATGACGTGGCTATCTGGAGGTAAATGGCAATATTGGAAAATCTATAACCAAAGTATTTTCTGTCGTTACCAGTTTTTTTTGTTTACACTGTTATTTAGTTTACGAGACATTAACATAATTTTTAAATATACTTTATTTAATTGTTCTACAAGATGTATTGTCAATTTTAAGTTAGATTCAACAAAAATTTTTTCATTCCTTATAAGTAACTCACATATGGGTAGAGTAAAAAGGACCAATCGAACATTTACTCTGACAAAGGTGTAAACAATAAAAAATAGTAAATAAAAAATAAATTAAGTTAAAGATACCTATTTTACAAGTGATAAATAAATTAGTAGTTATTTCAACTCTGCTGATGAATATTTCTGACGAAATACCAAATCAATGTTATATATGCATTGGTTGAAAGCATAGCAATTTTACAAGAGATAAATTAAATTAATAGTTATTTCAACTCTGCTGATGAAAATTTCTGACAAAATACCAAATCAATGTTATATATGCATTGGTTAGGGTTCATTAATTTAGCTATTATTTCATAAAATTTCCTTTAAATTAAAAATGAGACATTATATCTGTTTCTGTTTTTTCTGTTAGCCTAGCCAATGGGGTAAATATGGGCAGATGACAAATTTTAGTAAAATAGCCGAAACACATATTTCTATAATTAGGTATTAACAGGGAATTCTACTGAAAATTGTACGATAGTTGTTCGTTTGACTCGTGTGTGTTGTTATATTTTTCATTTGGTTTAGACAGTATAACTACTTAAAGTCAAATTTGACCTTTGTGCCCCGCCCTACCCTATATTTATTTCGGCCGACTACTTCTGAGTGTTTTATATATTTTTATTTACTATAGTAGAATTTCTATTTACGATTACGATAGTAGAACGTTCATAAAGGAATTGCAGTTGTTGTACATGAATAAGACAATGGTTTTATATTCCATTGACTTTGTCTGAATATTTTTATCGTTTTCAAAAACATTAAAGCGGCGATTACAAATTGACAATAAAAAATTATCTTTCGCAACAAAAGATTCTTACAATTGCCGATGATGAATATATATATATACATATAAATATATTTGTGTGTGCACAATATATTTATTGTTAGTTATACAGTCATGATATCTTGGCGTTGATTGCCTTTTGCGTTAATTAACTTTACCATTGTGCTTGTACCAGTTTTTTTATGATTTATCATTCAGCGTGACTGACTTCAAATATATATATATATATATATATATATATATATATATTTGTATTTATGTAGACGTTCATTTATATAGACATTCTCATTGTACACATGTGTGAAATAAAACAGTTTCAAACTTTTAATTGCTTCTGTTAAGATGTTCCAATTATTTTTTGTGTTACAAACGCACGCATACATATCTTTAAATACAGATGTCAGAAAATAAATGTAAGATGAACGAATATAATTTTATATAACAATTAAATTGTATTAATTGTCTCAAGTACGAGATATAATTCAGCACGCTTTTTTATTTTGGGTGTCAATTAAGAGTTGACATACTTTTCATTTATTTCTGACAGATTAACTAATGTATTTGATACAAATTTTTTAGGCATTTTGAAGAGTCTATTAATTTATTAACTAATCCTCTTTGTGCCCGTATATCTTTTAGTTCATATTCCAAATTTTTCGATATTTTACCAAATTGTTGTGGCTCTTTTCGTGTGATGACGCACAAATTTCATATCAAACTTTATAACGTTGCCAATATAACCAATATCAACATTTATGACCTTCACTAAACTTTTCAACCCGAAAAAACATTTTCATGCAAATAACAAAAATACTATTTAAGGACTATAAAAACAGGTTTTTTAATTTATTAATCAGTATTACGTACTTCTAGTATAAACTTTACTATTGCTATGCCATGCTATATATACTCTTTTTTTACATATCTAACATTTTTGATCCATATGTTTTTCTACTTTTAAGTCTTGTTTAAAATTCTGTTCCTTTTTCTGCATAATTAACTTGAAAATTTAGCACTTGTGCGAGGTAGTCAAAAAGTTAGTTTTCTTAATTTTGAAAAGTAAATGTTTTTGAAAATTTAGAATTTATTAATGTGAGAGGCTATTATATTCCGTCCTTGGAAATTTGTATTCAGCATTTTTCTCATTCATAACGTATTGCTTCATATAAACATACTTGTTGTATGTGTATCATTTTCAATTATTTGAGGGGTAGTTATGATTGTATTATCAAGTAATTGCAAAGATTCAATTTGAACCTATATACTACCTATACTTTTCGAAAACCCGGGACAATCCGGGACAAAAGATCTAAAAAAATCAGGACAAATATTGCTTTTAAAGAATGCTTATTCGACATTCCATAAAAATCTGCATATCCTGCTATTGAGATGAGTTTAGACAATGGGTTAATTATATTTCCAGACTTCAGAATTTTTGTTTATAGCCGGAACAAATTTTATAACTTATGCATGATATATATTCTCTATCTAATAAGTGTAATGTCGTTTATTCTTATTCAAGGTATCTGCAAAAAGTCTCGATCGATGTTCTTGGAATTGGACGCAAGTGCCGCCAAGAGCGCCCAATCGCCCCACACGCCACACGCACCACGCACACCGGAACTAAAGAAATCAAATACTCAGGTTAGTATTTTAAATCAAATCAAATAAGATAAGGGGGCGTCCATTAATCACGTGAGGTTTTTAGGGGGAGGGGGGGTTTGACCAGAAATCACGAAATATCACGTGGGGGAGGGAGGGGTATGGTAAGATATCACGTGTATTTATTTTTTAACTATTTTTTTTTTAAAAAGTTCAAACATTTTAAAAATAAATTCAAAAAATTTACAGTTTTTTCACGTACTTGAAAATACACGTGATGTTTGGTAGGGGAGGGGGGGGATAATTTTGAATATCACTATGTATGGGAGAGGGGGGGTCCAAAAATCCTTAAAATCTCGCTCACGTGATTGATGTTCGCCCCCTAAGATGGAACACAGCGTCAAAATATTTATTCAACAAACTTTCAATTGGCATACGTATGAACTATAGCAGTTTACTTTCACATAGAGATATACCTTATATTAGCGACTTCAAAATAATAATATGAGAAAATGTATAACAAACATTAAACTTCTTACATAATTTCGTGTTAAAATCTTCCCGACGTTTGGTTTTTATTTTTGAAATCTTTACAAGAGCAAGCACAATTCTAATGTATTCCATGGTACCCTCGCCAGCACTTTCCAGTCAATTTTTAAATTTGTTGTTATTGACTTCCTGAAGAAGTTTATACGCACGAAAAAATCCGACTTGCTAATTAATGTTTTCTCGACGTTTTAAATCATTTTGAATCGTTTGAGACCATATTTGCTGTGTATGTATATGTGTACAATGCGCCTATTTTTACCTTTCGTCGAAGTTTTCTCAAAAACGGCTGCACCGACAATTTAAAAGACATTCGATATAACTCAAAAAGTACTAGCCTTTGCCCAACGATCTTTTTCCATTGTAATTAACAGAAAAGTGTTACATTTTTCGTCCACATTTTAGCCAAATATTCTATGTTATAAATTAAAATACCATTCAAATAATTTTGGGAATCGTGTTGATTAATGATTAATTGTTGGAAAAAAAATACGATCATTCTAATGAAGTCAGTGTGGAAACGTGCTGATTAATTTAGTCAAAGATCTGCTGGGCTGTTTCTTCTTAATTAAATGTACATATTTTGTAATATTTAAACGTTTAAATAAATATAGAATGACGATTGACTAATCTAACCAAATATCTTAAAATATTATAGTCCTACGATAGTGGTTCAACCAAAAAAATTCATTGCAGCTTACTAAACGCAAACGTCATATAAACATGTGTTCATGCATAATAATTAATTTAATTGCAGTACCCTGTACGATATTATAAGTTTGTTTGAAACATTTCAATATAAAGCAACAATTTTATTTTCGAAATAAACTGTTGAAAACTAAACAGCTAAATCTCAATTGTTTATATAACTTGATTATTTACACGTATCAGGAAGTTCTTGCAACTCGCCTTAAGGCACTTACGCCTAGTTTATTTATATTTCGTCTTTCTCTTACAATTTTAAACCATTTGCTCAACAAAGAAAAAAAATAATTACAAAAATAAAAAAAAATAATTTTAAAAAGGAAAAAATTAATTGGCCATAATTTGAAGCTAACTAGACAAAAAATGTAGAAAAACTACAATAGTGAAATTGGTGATAGAATGCCTTTAGCTCCTGAATCGAAATCAAGATCATTTGATTGTTAAGTATAATATTTCCGTGAATATATGTTATATTCTAGAATTGCATACATAATATACTTCTTAAGTGTTTTTACAATTTATATTATATTAATTAAAAATGGGTGAAGGTTTTCAACCCCGAAGACGTGGTGAAGAGTAGCGAAACGAGAGAAGAGATCAAAATCGAGACTGCAGAAATTTCGAGCAAATTCAAATTCTTTGAGACTTATCAACCTAAAAGTGTTGAGAGAAAGCCATTTAGAATCACGCCTCCCAGAGAGGGCGTTGTTAAGGTTGTGGTGTTATGACATTGTGTGGAGCTATTAACATTTGGCTTGTTTGATTTGAAAATCTGTGTTGTTTTCAGGATTGTGTGTTTCTGATTAGAAATAATTTACTACAGCAACCAAATTGCTCTTTGTAATATTTTGATTTGGATTTTTTGTATCTTTCAGAAAATGAGGATTCATATTTGAGATATTTCTATTTTTATTACAATGATTAAGAGTTATTTCAGGATATTGATATAAATAACCAAATGTCATTTCAATGCATTTAAAACATTCAAAATCAACTTATTTTAAATACATATATGGTCATTGAAAGTAATGAAATAATTTACTTTTATTATTTTACTTTTTATCGTGTAATTTTCAATTACATACAAGACCATATTTCATTTCAGTTGTGATAATTTAGATAAAAATAATTTTCTTTATGTTTAAAAATGGTTTTAGGACTCTGATATCAGTATAAATTAGATTCATTCAATGTTTCTTAAATTAATATTTAATAAAGCATCGGCTCGTCATATAAACAGTTAAAAATCATCTTTGAATTTTAAGTATAATTTAGAAATCAGAATCATTGAAAGTAGTGAAATAATTTGTTTTGAAACTTTTACAATTTTTTATGTAGTTGTTAATATATTATGTTAAATTGCATAATTAATTTGCTTAAAATATTTATTCCAAACAATTGGAAAGCACGAATATTTGTGTTTATTTATATACTAATAGTTACTAATTTTGAAATAATGTATACTTATAATTGTATGAAATTTATGTGCAAAGTGCTTACATAATTTAAATAAAAATTGGGAAAAAAAACTGACCTCCAAGAATAATGTGTTACCACAGCCATTTTTCTTTCCTTAAAATTATTCCATGTGTTAAGATGGTAATGAAAGAATAAAAAACCAGTTGTTTTATACAAATATTAAATTTGATTGTATGATGATAACATTAACAATATTTTTTGCATGTTTCTAAATATTTAAATGTAAATTAAAATTTACTAAATTGCTATATATGTCATATGCATCAAGCTAATCTGTTTAATTCTTCAACAGACCGAATCACCAGAACGAGAAGTCTACAGGGATCCATCCATTGTCACTTCTGACAACAAGAGTAATGATGAAAATGGTGATGATCCAGAAATTGCCGAAAAGAGCCACACCGCTACTAAAATGTTGAATATCTTCAGACAGATGGAAGAACGAAAGGAAACACAGCCACAAGGTATATACCAAAGAATTTGTAACTCCATCCCGATTATTTGTTTTAAAAATACTAACCCACAATGCAGTCATGCAGAACTTTAATTCAATATAAATATCGATTTAGTTAATTAATGAATTTAATTTTTCTAAAGGTCCTAAACCCTTGAAGAGGTTTACACCTCCTCCAGAGGAGACCCCAAGGAGGTTCCTGGATACCAATGACCAGAGTGACAACTCTGGTGTTACTGACAGTGATACTGATGATGAAGTTCAAAATGAAAATGAACCTCAGAATGGTCACCATCAGAATGGTGTCGGTAGGGATGGTGTTGATTATGTTAAAGCGAGTGACAAGTGTGAGGATGAATTTTTGAAACAGGTAAGTGCTGGAATTAATGGATTAGTATTGTCTGAAAAAAAACTAGCTATAAGAAAAGTAATGAAACATTTGGAAATTAAAATAATATTTATTAAATCTAATATTGGAGTCATAAAAAATTTCTTTGTTTTTCTATATACTCGGTTAGAATTAAATAGCCAAACAATTTTTGTTGTGTTTAGCCAATATAAAAAAATAGTTCAAAATATTACATTTATTGAATATTAATTCATTATCAATTATTGGTTAAGAAGGTGTAGATATATATTAAATGTTTTTATTAACTTGTTCCAAATATAACACATGCTAGAAATAAGTATAAATGAAAAGTATATTTAACTTAATTATTTTATTTTAGTAACAAAAATAATTAATTTAATCTAATGTCACATCCATTCCACATTTACATTGTGTTTTATAATTAAAGGCAAGAAATGAAGCAAGAGCCAAACAACTCAGAGCCAAATTTGAGAAATGGGAAAGCAATGAAATCAAAAGGGAACAAAGTACGATAAATGTTCTTGAAGAGTGCCAAACTGAAAATAATGACTCACAATTAGAAAGTGCCAAAAGGTATAAATATATTTAATATTTGTATATTATGTAATTCATAACATCATGATAATGCATTAAGTATAAAAAAACTTAATTTATTTCATGTTAAATCAATATCATAATAAAGACAAATTAGCAAGCAAATTAGAATGACATGAAATATTTAAATTTATTATTTTATATGAAGTAACAACTAGCAACAATTTTTTTTTACTGAAATATTGAAATCAATATTCAGTCTTCGCACTAATGATATAATACTATTTTTTAATTCATAATTTGATTTTTGTTGCTTCCTACAGCTTTTTATGATAACTGCCTAGATAGCACAACACAATCCAATGATTATATATATGTAATTTATCTATATTACAAATTATTCTTCATGTATCGTTCGTTGGCATGTCTTAGCCAACTTTTAATTGCTTCTACAACAGCATATTTTGTTTCATTTGGAAAGTTTTTGAAAACTGTCTGTAATAAATAAAAGATTAATTAGATCTTATAATTAATTAAAAATTAATAGCAAAAAAAAATTATAAAATACCAGTGATGATTTAATTGATATGTATAATCTTTTGATAAACTTATAATAAATATAGCAGGTTATTTGAATTTTTGGAATGTTTTGGCATTTTTTCAGTATAACATGGTAGTTTTTTCCTTTGAATTATTTTTATTGAATTGAAGAGGATGTAAGGATGTATTATGGAGATCACTTTCTCAGAGTACACATTATAGGAGTGTTGTCTGTAATAATAAAAGATTTCAACTAATTTTTTTTTATTATTTTCAGTCTGCGGGATAGATTTGAATCAATGCGCGAGATGACGAATCAAATGAACAAGTCACCACGTGTAAAAGTGAATCGATTTGTGGTAAGTTATTTAAAATATTTTTTTCTAAATTTAAACAAATACATACAAATAACGCGCGATTGTGTAAATAGTCTTGTTATCCATTTACAAATTCTGTGATTGCGATCTGAACTTTTGTGCAAGGTTTTTTTTGCCAGTTCGGCCGAACTTTGATATTTGATTAATGCTTTGATTAATTTCTCATAATCTTGATGTGTTTAGATGTGCATGAGTTTGAAACGTCTTTTCTTTGCTAATGATTAAAAACATTTACTAAATCATAATTCCATCACCATAAAAATATACAGTTTTTGATTTTTTAGAATATAATATAGGAGATTCTCATTGTAAAAATGATTTTCATTTCGTTTTATTGAAATTGTGAGCAATAGAAATTAAATTTTGTTTGTATACACATAATAGTAATTATATATTACCACATATGTGAATATGTAGATTACAAATTTCTAAATTTATTTCCACCAGTTCGTATATTCTGGATTTTCTAAACTGTCTTTATTATATTTGTATAATTTCCATAAAATAAGATTCTTTATTTCTTACTTTTCAACGTTAGGCTTGAAATTATTGAAATGGAATTTCAAAAGTTTGTACAATTAATAATGTGAACAATATTAATCTTATAATACCTTCACTTCAAATCTATGCAAATTTTTTATAAGTATTGTTATAAAAGTCTGATCAGTTTTTGTCAATTATTAGTTGACATATGCAATTATGCATTATATTTCAGCACATTAATTTATCCATTATTTTCAAATTAGTATAACAGTATAACAACTTGTAGCTTAGGCCACGGTAATATTAATGAATTTGCTGTACAGAATTTCTGTCAGTTGTCGTTAGATAAAATTTGCTGAGAAGATATCGAATATTAATTACAATTGGCTGATGATAAAATAAAACATATATTTATTAGTGACCAATTTATTCTCATTGGCTAGTCTTCAGAATTGAAGTTTATGAAAAACTTCCACTATATATAAGCAATACATTTTTGGGATTAACGAACAACTATAATTTAAGTTTAGTTAATATGATTTTTAGATAGTTTTATATCACATCACTTCATCTTAGATGTAGAGACGTGTGATACTGTGTATGAGCATGATAACACCGGCAGTACTAATAAAAAAACAAGTTTTTGTGAATGTGTTTGTCAAATTTTAGATGTTAAAAATAAATAAGTATATGCAAATGTGCACATAGGATACATGTAACACATAAATAGTGAATTTGATGTTGCTGTTTGATACTGATGCACGAAATTGACGTTTAAAATTAAACTAAATCATAGTCAAATTAATATGTCCACAAGCGTCCAAATTTCATTCATGAAAACTATATACACAAGATTAGAAATAAGATGCATGGTGTTAAAATGAATTTCTGAAGTGTGTATGTTTGTAAATACAAAATAACAACTAGAGCAATCTTTTTAGAAGTTATTACTGGATTGTTTGGAAAGTAAGTTTTTTATGTCCTACGAGGACCAAGTGATTATAAATAATCAAATTTGATAAATTTTACCTCGCCCTTATTATGTGTCGTTATTTGCCACTTATACTATTTGATTGAAGTTGCCATAACGTTCTTTTGTCTATGGCAGTAGAATTTTTTGATACCGAATACTGGGATACCATACAAATTTTTGGCGGTATTAATACCGAATTTTAATTCACCTTAAAATTTTTGATCATTATCACTAGTTGATTCAGGAAATCTTCCATTTACTCATAATTAAATTTCGCCTTTATGACTCATCGACTCAAAATAAGAAATAGCTTAGACAACAACATGTTTGTTAAAATCTTACTTCAATTTCCATAAATAATAATTATTACTTGAACGAATTATTGCAATACGTATTAGAAAATAGAATTGAATTTTTTGATTTTTTTAAAAACAGTAGTAATACCGCTTTAAAAGCAAACACATCAAAATACAGGTATCAAATTTATTTAGCGGTATATGTTGCATTTTCTAAATCGCAACAACAGAGGGCTGTGTGTACTTTGCGCCGTAAATATTGCTCTGAAATATAGTCTGGTTAGAGTTAGTCTACCTGTTTTCGATTCTTAAGCATACTTACCTGGCGTCGGGGTTACCGTGATCAACAAGGCGGTTCCCCCAGGGCGAGGTCTGGCCATTGCACCTGGGTCGGATTGACCCCTGCGATTGTCTCTAATGTGGATAACTCGGGCGTGTAATTTTTGGTAGTCGGGACTGCGTACGCGCTGTCCCGGTAATAAAATTTAATATATTAAAATATTTCAAATTCTGATGATTACATTAATATTAAATTAAATAGTTGAATACAATTTTCTAAAGTTTTTGTTCACATTGGAAAACTCGAAGTGGGTGTAACCATATCCAGAGACCTAAACAAGCGCCAAAGATGCCTTATTAAATTTATTGCACTAATATAACTTTTAGTATTAAAATTAAAATCTTATTTTCGACATACAATTTTTTTTCTTCAAAAGCAATTGCTTTGTCAACACAAGCGGAAGGTTTTTTGACTCATTTGAATCGGATACTTAATTCTCTCAAAAACTGCTATTTTTTGTACATGTAGCTCTGTATCATTGAAATGGCTGGACCTGACTTTGCCAAAAACTGATCACCAGTTCTCCCAATCATTACAAATGAATAAATTTTGTATAATTCAGAACAGTTTTGGATCATTCAATTCGGATACTCCGTTCTCTCAAAACCTCGATTTCTATTTTCTGCACTCTTTGCTCCGTATCTCCGTAACGGCTGGACCTTCTTTAGCCAAATACTAATCAGCACATCTACCTATTAATAGGAACAATTAATTATTTAATTACGGCCCATTACTATAACCTACCCTGCTGGAAGTTAATAAGATCTAGCTTAGACAACGAAATGTTTCTTAAAATTCTATTTCAATTTCCATAAAAACTAATAATTACTTGTACAAATTAATGCAATATATATTAGAAAATAGAATTTAATTTTCTTACGTTCTCAAATTAAATATTGCAATTTTTATAGTATATTTTAATTTTGTTTGATTGTTTAAAAATAGTCGTAATACCGGTTTTAAAAGCAAAAACATCCAATCCAAATACAGGTATCAAATTTGCATTTCTGCAACATGTTGCATTTCCTAAATCACGACAACAGAGGGCTATGTGTACTTTTCGCTGTAAATATTGCTCTAAAATATAGTCTGGTTAGAGTTAGTCCACCTGTTTTCGATACCTAAGCATACCTGGTTAAAAGCGCAGTTCGTATCGGGGAAACAACTATCTTGGTGCAAGGCGCGAAGCTGTGATACAGTTACTTGTTATTAGTGTAAAAAATTATCAAATGTATGTGGTGTAGAGTGCGTGTTTGTAATAGTGTAAATAATGGAATCTTCTAATAATGGAAAGCCGTCGACGACACAGCGTACAATGGAGACCGTAGCATTTCCGCCACGAAATCGACTACCGTTCAGGAATGTGTTTGATTCGCGTACTGACAAGCCGAGGCCCGATGTACTCAAAGAACACTTTATAAGGGAAGGTCGGATCGATGAAACTGTAGCACTC
>NW_020536999.1:61104899-61125142 GCF_003426905.1 Ctenocephalides felis
TAATAAATACCAGGTAGTTTACTATTATTATTATTTGGAAGTAATAGTAATATGCCAATTTGAGCTTAAGCTAAAAGAATCTAAATATTGGCAGACTGGCAATCTGTTATACGAATTTCAGATATCAATATGCGTAAACCATGCTGGTTTTATTTTAAATTTTAAAACCATTATGAATATGTTCTGTAATGCACATGAGTTGATGACATTTCTGGTGTTCAGCAATGAATGATTAGAAAATATAGCAAAATCTATTGTCTAATTTATTGTTAAGTTATTAATTATTGAAAATTTGAGTTTACCATCTTCATCGCCATCAGCATCGCTGTCACTTTTGTCTTCGTCTGAAGATATTTCATAAGGAACCGAACCATTTAAGACATCATCAGATATTCCCACGTCCATGCCCTTCCTCTGGAATCTGGATATAAAATATTTAAATTATTTGTATATAGACAAAAAATATAAAGAAATTCTAATAATTATTTATTGCAGCGCTTATTAAATATTGACTAATCAAGTGACTTGTGATCTTCAAGAAGTTTATCTTTAGGAAACATTCCAGATTTTAGTTGAATATAAATGTACTTTGAAATATAGTAGGATGATGTAGGCTAAAATCTACTTTATAATTTTATTCAAAAAACTATTAAATATGATTATATTATAAAAAATATTGAAATTGATATTTTAAATTCACCTATAGAAATAATTGAAAAAACTAAGACATCATGAAAGTGAAATTATTGCAAGATTCCATTCAAAGCAAAAAAATATTAGTTGAAATTATTTCTTTAAGGTGAAATATCTTGTCGCAAATTTTACATCATTTTTTGTAAACATGCTGCATGAATCATCATATTGACATCGTTGTTGCATGGTTTAAATTGACATAATTCGCGTTTCATGCAAAAAACATAATGGCTATTTGATGTAGATTTACATCATTACCATTTGATGCAGATTGACATGTGCTGCTTGCATATTATGTCAACTGATATAGAATAAATGAAAAAAAAAACTAGTGGCGCGCATGGCATCGTGCCTAGTGTTAGAAGTATCGAGGCAAAAGATCGATATTGAGTACTTTGAAAAGTATCTAATCAAAATGTCGATGCCAAAAAAATATCGTGGCGAAAGTATCGATAGTACTCAATATCGAATTTTGAGTACTTTTCATAAAAATCAAACATAAGTGCAACAAAGATCTAAAACTAATTAAATATCATATCACAATATTAGAATGAATTCTATTGCTTGTATCTGATGTGTTAAATCAGAATCATTTTCAATATGTATTGTAAAATTTTAACAGTAATTTTTCAATACTAATTTCAAATTCTATATTTTTTTAAAAAAAAAAGACAAGTTATAATAGTTGAGTATTTTTGATTAAAACAATATAATAGTCTGATACTATATTCAAAAAGCAATACTTTTTAAGTATTTTTAAGCACAATAATATTTTTAATATTTTTAAGTAAAATAATATTTTATAATTGTTGAATATTTTTGTATGAATAATTTTAGCAACTTTAAAAAACCACTTTGGAAAGCAATAAACATTCAGTTTAATGACGGTCAAAATATATTATCTTCGACACTTGTAGAGAAGCATCCCTTCGGAGCAATGGGATTTAAAGTTTAAATGGTTTCGAGAAACTCAAACCCATATGTTTGCATGTTGAAATTCAAAAATTTCAAAACATGAGTATTTTGCGTTAAAAAAGAATCTAAATATAATTATTTCAAATAGTAATATTCATCAATTTCTATATATTAGTATTTTGCGTAAAAAAGAATCGAAATATAATTATTTCAAATAATAATATTCATCAACTTCTATGTATTAGTATTTTGCGTAAAAAAGAATCAAAATATAGTAAACGCAAAATAATCATACTTTATTTGTTGAATATGTTTTTATAAAACATTTAAGGTATTTTAAAATCCGTTTCATTTTACATAAGAATAATAAATAAACATCTTTATTTATTAGTGTGGTCATATTCATTTTGGGTTTTTGAGACTGATGACCCTGAGGGATCGTTTTTGGACAATTCTTTGAACAGTTACGACCACCTAGAGAGACTATTGTATTGCATTTGCAATGAGTGGTTTCATAGTTGGTCGATGAGTGGTGTTCATAGATTACGCTGTCGATTCTTTTTGAGTACTGTCGACGAAAAGAATCGATATTGGCAAATAGATCTAGCTAAAAAATCGATAGCAAAAGTACTCACTATCGACCGCAAAGTATCGATATTTACTCAGTACTCGATATTTTTTTCTAACACTAATCGTGCCTTAAGGCAAATTGCTGGAACCAAACTTCCCGTACCAAAAAATTTTTTTTTTTAAAAGATTAACATTTTTGAAAAAAATTTACTCTGAGAAAATTAGATTTTTGAGAAACTATAAATTTTTGACAAAAACTTACTTTTTTTTGGAAAAAAAAGACTTTTTGAAGTAAAATTTATTATGAAATATTTTGGGAATTCTGAACTTTTTTTCAAAGCAATCGTGCTGCTTTAACTGCATAGAGACGAAATATCGAAGCGTGTAAGCGCCGCGTCGCCGTCTAACGGATAAACACTGATACGAATGTAAACAAAATTTATACTTATTGTTAAAATCTCTATAAAATATCTGATAATTTGATGTCCATATGTCTAATGATCATTTTTGACTGCCAAATGGCATTTTAAAAACTGGAGTTACCGTTTTTGGCACTTTTTGTCCCATATCTTCGGAACGGCTAGACCTGCCGTTGCCAAAAATTAATCAGCACGTCTCCTTATCAATACGAATCGAATATTTTTTGAATTATTCAAATCGCTTGATCCGTGTTCCCGAAATCGTCGACGAAAATTTGTAACCGCACACACATACATACACGCACACACACGCATACATCCATTTTTTCTTAGGTATGCCAAAATGTTCAGAAGGTTTTGAAACGCAAAGATATATAAAAGTTTTCATTTTCGATTTTTTTGCGATTACTATAACTTGCCCTACGGGAAGTTAAAAAACTAAAAACATTAGAACTAATTTTTAAAAGTTTGTTTTTATTTTTAAATTTCTATTTTCAGTTTAAATGTAGAATACTAACTTGACAAGTTTTGATAATATCGAAGGGCTTCGTTTAACGTTGACGACACTTGGAGTCCTTTCTAATTCCTGGCTCTCCTGTGATCCTTGTTCGAAAACCTGGAACCTTGAACGCACGTTCAACGAATTCAATTCTTCTAATTCCAGAGTCAAATCGGGCTTGTCTGAAGCTATGATTAGAAAAAAATAATAGTTAATGATAGTTTTGTTAATTAAATATCAAAGAAGAAAAGTGAGATTAGATTAGAGTAGAGATAAAAAACATGAAAAATGAAGTTGAAAAAATATAAAAATGACGCATGAATACAACAGTAAGGGATGACAATGTCTGGAAACTATCACAACAAGATGCACACATGGGTATTGACGGTTATGTCCTAAGGATTATGAATGATTATTATCTTTTATTTATATTTATATTGTATTAATTTTTGACATCTTTTTCTACGGCTTGTTTTTGGAAGACAACTCCCTAGTTGTGAAATAATATGACAGTATTATTAACAGTAATTTTGACTTCATGATTTTTATGCCCACAGAAAGCGGTTTTTTCTTGAGATCTATATCAACATCGAAACAGATTACCACTGGGTAACCTTTCGACCTTCTTTCCTAATGTAATTTACCATCAAAATGATTGAATGTTGTTTCCTTATTATAACGACAGATTGTAATTCTTAAAAGCAAATAAAAAAATTGAGATCTATAACCTCAAGTAGAAATTTGTTATCATGCTACCTGATATCGAGCTGAACAAGGTTGTGATTGAATTAAGGATTGCTAGCCAACGCTTTTAGCCATTACACCAGGTACAGTTCAAGATCAAATAAATTTATAAGTAGGTATTATAACTAAATCCAACAACAAAGAAAGGTATTATTACAAAAACTCTCTAATAATTACACGTAAAACGAAGTCACAAAGATTATACACCAACAATCACAACTAA
This sequence comes from Ctenocephalides felis, assembly GCF_003426905.1. Lineage (NCBI taxonomy): Eukaryota > Metazoa > Arthropoda > Insecta > Siphonaptera > Pulicidae > Ctenocephalides > Ctenocephalides felis. Next base: position 61,108,963 of record NW_020536999.1, read on the forward strand.
CATCAATAATATTTGAGTTACACCAAAAGTAAATGCAGCTCTTCGTCAATCATTTTATTTATTAATTTTAATTGTTGCTACATCTTTTTTAGTAATTATTTTGTGTATTTAACAGATTGTTACTAGAAGGCACCCAAATGTTTTCTTCTAGTTTTAACATATTACATTAGTGCTTTTTACTTAATTTTTTTTTTTTCAAAAATATCCAAAAGTAAAATATTCACTTGTAAACAAATTTTGATCTCTATTTTCCTGTAAATATAAGGTAACCATACATCCTGGTTTGGCCGGGAGAGTCCCGGATTTTCACCTTGTGTCCCGGGTTTTTTAAAAGCATTGTGTGTACCGGATTTAGATCTTTTGTCCCGGATAGTCCCGGTTTTTCAAAAACTAAGAGGTGAGTTAGCAAAAATTATGAAAACAAACGAACACATGCTAATTTTTTCAAATTATTTATGATTAAAATTGTATAGAATATTATACAAGACTTAAAAGCGCGAAAAACATATAGATCAATATATGATATAAAAGTATTGCATATAATCGAATATTAAAGTTCTTTCTAAAAGTCAGCAAGTTATTATATACCCCCGCCCCGGATTAGAATAACTAAAAATAGTGCAGTAAACGGAGAGGAAAAATGGGTATAACCTCTGAATTTTTTTACTGTGCTCCGAATTGAATGAAATTTTGGAATTAGGTTCATCTTACCCTCAAGTTCAAAAGTGAAAACAATTCGGATTGCGCCATCACCCCCCGGGGGGATGACGCCCCTTCTCAATTGTGTAATTACATTTTTTCAAAATAACATCGGAAATCGATAGAACTAATTATAAGAAAAAAATGTCTTCCATAGTTTTTCAAAAAAACTAATACTTTTTAAGTTACTGGTCACTAAAGATTCATATATTTTTGGCGTTTTTCTTCGTTTTTTTTGCAAATAGCTCCTAAAATATACATTTTAACAAAAATCATGTAATGAACAAAATAATGTCAATAAAAATCTTAATAAATCGGTATTACACAAACTGTTCTAGGATAAATATTAAGCAAGATTTGAAAGACCAAAGTCGTTTTTTATTTCGTTCAAGATTTATTTGTTGTATTTAAAGCCATCTAGTGGCGAGGTTTTACATTTTATCCATTTCGGAAAAATTGGGTTTTAAAGTGCTCAACATAAGCTTTAAAATGAGTGCTGTTACAAGTTTTTTGCGTGTAAAATGAGTGAGCTAACATGCAAATAAGAAGCATATACGAAGTTTTTTTCTTTTAAATCATATGGTTTAATAAGCGCCATTTCCACCAGAATTAAAGTAATTCAAATTCCATCTAGAATTCACTTCATTATAGGCATCTTGATGGATTCTAGTAGATTCACTATTTTAGCACAAACTATTTTCAGAAAACTCACGATTTTATAAAAACTTTTTTTCCAATTTGCGCGGCCGCGCGGTCTTTAAACATTCATAACTCTGTCAATTTTTGTGCCAAAGACAAATAATAGAAAACAATGATAAGCCAAAAAGATTCCTTTAATTTTTATCTATATGCTTTTATACGTATCTTTTATTCTTTTTGAGATATAATGAAAATAATTTCGATTTTTAAAAAAATTGAAAATAAAAGTTTTTATAAAATCGTGAGTTTTCTGAAAATAGTTTGTGCTAAAATAGTGAATCTACTAGAATCCATCAAGATGTCTATAATGAAGTGAATTCTAGATGGAATGTGATAAAATGTAAAACCTCGCCACTAGATGGCTTTAAATACAACAAATAAATCTTGAACGAAATAAAAAACGACTTTGGTCTTTCAAATCTTGCTTAATATTTATCCTAGAACAGTTTGTGTAATACCGATTTATTAAGATTTTTATTGACATTATTTTGTTCATTACATGATTTTGTTAAAATGTATATTTTAGGAGATATTTGCAAAAAAACGAAGAAAAACGCCAAAAATATATGAATCTTTAGTGGCCAGTAACTTAAAAAGTATTAGTTTTTTTGAAAAACTATGGAAGACATTTTTTTCTTATAATTAGTTCTTCTATCGATTTCCGATATTATTTTGAGAAAATGTGATTACACAATTGAGAAGGGGCGTCATCCCCCCGGGGGGTGATGGCGCAACCCGAATTGTTTTCACTTTTGAACTTGAGGGTAAGATGAACCTAATTCCAAAATTTCATTCAATTCGGAGCACAGTAAAAAAATTCAGACCCTAAACGCTCCGTTTACTGCACTAAAATTGCCGCCCGGTTTTGACTTAGAAAAATATGGTCACCTTAGTAAATACGATATCACTACTGCTCGAGATCAGGCTGTCTGAAACAAAGATTTGATTTTGCTACATTGTGTTAGCAATGCCAAGGTTTCATCACCTTTGTCACAAATTGTATGATGTTGAAATAAATTGCTTTAAATTTCTGTGTCAATCATTCTGAAATCAATTATTTAATTATGCGCAACTATAAGCAATAATCCGTAAAATCTGACAATTGTCCCTGTCCGAAAATATGCAATGCTTGTAGAGCAAGTAGTAATATCAGTTTTCGCTTTAGACCACAGATATAAATTTTGTCTAGTGAAAATGTCATTTCGGAAAATATCTAATAATAATTTTACTTCAAAGAGAAAAGAAAATCACTAGGTTGCTTTCTAAACGCTACCTTATAAGAAAATACATTTCAAAAGTTCATAGATCACAAAGAATAATTTTGATTGCTGTTGAAAAAAAAATTCTCAGGTGTTCAACATTCAACCCAAGCACCCCGGTCTGCCCTATACCGAAACAAATTGTACACGCAATATGAAGATCTCATTATAGATAAATACCGTTCCGTTCATAAAAACAAACAAATTATATTTCACATATCAAATTCATTCGATTACTATTTAATACAGTCATCAGAAGAAAAAATTCTTCAGATTTCATTAAAAATATGTGGAAAAAATATCATTGGTATCTTTTTTAGAGTTATTTGAAATATTTGGAATGATAACGTTACAAATATAACGTGAAAGGCATTTTAAGAAAAATAGCCAGAATTGTAAAATATACCAAACTTGTAAATTTTTCAGAACACAATAAATATTATTTAAATATTTATCGGAATTAGATAATGAAAAATAAACAAAGGTAATTGCAATTTGCATTTAATTAGTTTAACAAAATCTATTTGTTTTCTTTAGCAGCAATCAGAAATTAAAAGCTGTTGTGCTGACTTCTTAAACAACGTGTCTAGGCAGGGTTTATACAAAAACCGACATTTCAGAAAACCGGTTTTCGAATTTTAATTTTACTAAAAAAACGGTATTAACCGGTTTTCGATTTTTTTGCTCTAATATTCTGTAATTTATCCGCAAATTTAGTGTAATTTAGAGCAATATTTGACTGAATTTATTTATTATTTTAATTTTAATTAGTCGAACTAAAAAATAATGGTTTATCTTGATTAAATAACTATGGAAATAATTATTTGTTAATTCATGCATCATTTTCACATATAAGAATGAAAATATTTTTATGAAAGTGAAAAAAAAGTTTTCGAATGAATAAAAATAATACGTTTTTAATAAAAAACAATAAATTAAATTTTTTTTTTAAAAAATTAGATATATATTGATACATACTTGTTAATATCAATTTTAGATTTAAAAACAATTAAGCTAAACTCGGGTATTGTCTGTTCCAAGCAATTTTAATTAATTAATTTTAAACATTCTAATTCTTTTTTTGTTTAATATAATATGATTTCAAAAAACTGACAACGTCTACTTAGACGTGTCCTTTGTTTACTCACAAAATTTCCTGAAATAGAAATTACTCTCATACTTGCGACCAAATTTTGCTTAATTATTTTTAAAGTCTGATATAATAATTCTAAGTTTTTTGTTCTTTAATTTGTGGCTTCTAGGATTTAAAAGTCTTTTTTTTTTAAGTTTGAATAGAGGAAATTACTTCTTCAAGAAGAAGTCATGCTGATTCAAATTAATATATACACTGGTATAAAAATCTAAGTTAATATATACAAAACCTTTCTGGGAACCATTGCAGACTGATAAGATATCAAATGCTATTGAACCGATATGATTTCAAGACTCAAAACGCTTTCATCGATCTTTTATATTTGGCTATATTTGTCATTTTCCATTTATACAGTGAAAACCGTCTTTTTTCACTAAAAACCGGTTTTCGATTTCCATAATTTTCGCCAAAAAAACGGTTTTTGAAAACCGACAAACTCTAAACGTGTCTTTTTATAGAGGGCACCCAGACGGTTGTGCATCTTTAATAAAGTTATTATTATTACAATTTAATACTGATGCAGCAATGTCGGATTAGAGCTACTTTCACTCGAAAGCATATTGCAATCTATATATCCAAGTGAAAACTAATAACAATGCTGCTTGACATCTGGCTGTCCGAGGTGGTTATCGAATTTGAATCTCTGATTCCAAAGTCCATAGTCTCCAAAGAACCCACATGACCATTTTTGGATTTCGAAATGCTGAACAATTTATTATATTTTTTAAATATAATGAAGAATTTAAAAAAATTACACTTACGTATAACAAATGTGGCTCGAGATATTTCTGCTACAAGCAACATATTGCAACACTTAATAGCACTATATTAAAATCACAATGTATTTCTTTTTATTTATATTTAACAATAAATAAATAATTTAATTTATATTTTAGAATTCTAGATGATTATATTTTATTTTGTAATATTTCGTTGATAAAAATATTATACACAAGTTTTTCTTTTTATGTAACTGTAAAAAATATAATTAGAAAACGTAACTTATAGACATAAAAACTAAGTTTGTGACGAACATAAAATAATATCACAAAATAATAATAAAACTATTTGTAAGTAGCATTTTGCCTTAAGGTAAGTTGCATAAACTTCCCGATACGTACACGTGATCAACTTAATCAATAATAATTGGGGTTTAACTATATTTTATAGATATATAATCAACAGCTTCATTAAAAAATAATCATTACGTAATCATTACTTTTCGTTTCATCTATTTCGTGTTCTGAAAATGTATTTTATTTAAGTGTGAAAGTAAACTGTAATCAGTAGCTTAGCTACCAACCAACGAAACACAAGGGAATATATATATGCTTCGCCATAGATCCTGATTAGAATCGCTTAAACGCGGGACCAATTCTAAACTTTGATGATTTGTCATAATTCGATGGTTTATTGTGGGCCTATAATATTTTAGTATGTTATTTCAAACTACAACTATCAATCGTCATACCAAGTTCCATCAAAATCGTCAAGTCGTTTTTTTACAACTTTCGATTTCGAAGAAAGGCCCGGCCGATCTTTGATCTAAAAACTAATCAACGCGATTACAACCAATATTTTTGGAAAATTTTGAATTTTTAAAAACGGACTTTTAGATGATCACAAATAAAATAATGAGGTCACAATGCCTTCTTTATTATACACTAAATTATCTAATGTATATTAAATATTCATTAATACCGCTAGTAGTAACATGAATACTAAAGATTGAGATTTTTTAAATAAAATATTTTAAGTTTTATTATCACGTAACAGCCTAGTAAAACTATTCATTATTAAAGACAAAAATATCTAAAAATTAATAATTATAAATATTATTGATATGAACTAAATCGCAATAAAAAAACTAGTTAGTATTGGTATTTTGCCTTGAGGCAAGTTACATGAACTTCCCAATATGTGTAAATAATCGACTTAATCAATAAAAAATAAATCAATTTATGAGTGATTAAAAGTATTCCGAGTGGATTTATTACACAACATTGAAAACGAACAAACACGTTTATACTCGGAGTATTTTCCAAAAGCAAATTTTCAAAAACCAACAATTTTTATAATTGAACAATTTTCCGTAAGACTTTAATGGTTCAATATGTTCATTAAAACCAAGTACTTTATACCAAGTAAATCGTCTAATTTATATTTTAATAAACGTTAAATCGATTCAGTAGTATGAGCTTAAATGGACGAAAAGTTTAACACTTTTTTCCAAATTACAATGAAATGGCTCGGCCGATCGTCACACAAAACTGAGAAACGATAATCCTCGTTGAGATACATCAAATAGCTTTTAAATTTTTGAAATTGGTTCAGGCGTTTTTGAGCAAACGTCTATGAAAAGCCTAATTTTGACAAATGCAAAAAAAAACAATACCAATTTTTGCAAACTTTGACGAATTTTTAAAGTTAAACGAGTTTTTGTAGATCCGTAATATTTTAGTATGATCTATAAGACTATGGTATCTACCGTCAAAAAATAATAATAAAAATCGTCGACAAAAAAATTTAAACACTTCATTACAAGAAAACGGCGCGGCCGATCTCTACCAAAAACTAAGCAGCACGATTCCCAACCAATATGTTTCGAACGGTTTTTGAATTTTCAAAATCGATTCAGAATTGCGGGCTAAAACGTGGACAAAAAATTTTTCACTTTTCTGCTGTTTATAATGAAACGGCTTGACCGATCGTCGCACAAAACGGAGAAACAATAGTCCTCATCGAGGTGCATCGAATGGCTTTTAAATTTTTGAAATCGGTCCAGCCATTTCTAGGAAAACGTCGATTTGCGGCAAAAAATCTGTTCACACACACACACACATATACTTTTTCGAAATTTGGTCTCATTCGATTCAGAATGGCATGAAACGTCGAGAAAACATAAAATTAGCGAATCGGATTTTTTGTTGAAGACACGAACTTCTCCTTGGGGAAGTTAATAATATTGGCATTTTCATAAAAAAAAGATTTGAATATACGTAGGTTGAATTGATATTTCTGTTGAGTGATCTTGAAAATTAATTCACTAGAAATATCTAATTTCCTTTATTTAAATCGAATAGTGTTATAATTAGCTGTCAAATCTGCTTCTCGAGGTGATAACTAATTATATTTTGCGACTACTTTTTTGATTGAATGCTTTCTCAAATATAACAGAACGATTTATTACTGCAGCCGAAAAGAAAAGCATTTCTAAAATTTAAGTGTGTACGATTTTATGTACTAAAATTCTTTTGTTATGAAAGTGTTATATTAAATATATATATATGGTGTCCAAGAACTGAACGTCGAGCCGGAAAAGGATGATAATATTGATCGCAACTGTCCTGTTTAAATTAGAGAAAAAAATCTCACGTTGTTCGGAAATTATTAGCGTTTAAGTGTAAAAGGTAGTTTTGCTATGATCAATGTGATCATTTTTTAGTTATTGTGGTTAATTTTTAACTTCCCGTAGGGCAAGTTATAGTAATCGCAAAAAAATCGAAAATGAAAATTTTTATATATCTTTACGTTTCAGAGGTTTCTGAACATTTTGGCATACCTTAGAAAAAATGGATGTATGTGTGTGTGTGTGTGTGTGTGTGTGTGTGTATGTGTGTGTGTATGTATGTATGTATGTATGTGTGTGTATGTATGTGCGGATACAAATTTTCGTCGACGATTTCGGGAACACGGATCAACCGATTTGAATAATTCAAAAAACATTCGATCCGTATTGATAAGGAGACGTGCTGATTAGTTTTTGGCAAAGGCAGGTCAAGCCGTTCCGAAGATACGGGGCAAAAAGTTCCGAAAACGGTAACTCAGTTTTTAAGAGAACGGAGCGTCCGATTTTAATAATTCAAAAAACATTTTATTTGTATTGACAAGATGAAGAATCGATACAACTTTCATGAAGGTAGGTCCAGCGGTTTCGGAGATATAGAGGAAAAAGTAAAAAAATGAGCCATTTGGCGGTCAAAAATGATCATTAGACATATGCACATCAAATTATCAGACATTTTATAGAGATTTTAACAATAAGTATACATTTTGTTAACATTCCTATCGGTTCCGTACCAATGCTTATGCGTAAGACAGCGACGCGGCGCTTACGCGCTTTATATTTTGTCCCTATGTAGTTAAAGCAGTACGATTGCTTTGAAAAAAAAGTTCAGATCTTCCACAATATGTCAAAATAAAAAAAAAAATTTTTTTCAAAAAAAACAAATTTTTTAAAAAAAAAATTTTTAAAAAAAAATTTTTTTTTCAAAATAAAACTAATTTTTTGTCCAATTTATAGTTTCTCAAAAATCTTATTTTTTCAAAGTAATTTTTTTTCAAAAATGTTAATCGTTTAAAAAAAAAAATAATAATTTTTGGTACGGGAAGTTCCAGCAATTTGCCTTAAGGCACGATGCCCTAATTGCCTTAAGACAGAATTCCACTTACAGCTAGTTATTACTTTTATTCATTTAAACTTTGGAACCGTAACCGCGTATAACATTTCTAGCACCACAGACAAAGATAATGACAAAATTGCTCCAAATTTTATAGAATTAAGACTTTTTGTTGAAATATGAATTTGAGATTTTCTAAATCGGGACCATCCTTTAGTACCAAAACGTACTAAATTTAGTACACTTTTAAAATGAGGGTCTCTGAATGAACATTACAACAGTCCCTCAAATCCGGAAAACATACTTAAAAGTTTTATGTTGGCGCATGTAATTAGGATTGCATAATATAAAATACTTGAAAATGTTATAATGGAAAAAAACTAGTAATAAAATAAAAACCGAAAATAAAAACCAGAAACTCCAAAATTGCTTATGCACTCAAATGCTTTTGTTTCGCTTAAGTTCTTGGTAGATTCCTGATTTTATTAATAGTTAAAAATTTAACGAAAACCTAAAATTTATTGCAATTTCGTCAAAACCCCAGGTTGCAGTTAAAATCACATAATTTCCACGTAAGATAATTTTTTTCAGAACAGTTACTGTAAAACTTTACTTCATCATTATATTTGAACTAAAATTCCTCACTTGAAAATTGAACAATTATTGATTGTTTATATTTTTTAAAAGCATATTTTAACTAGCTGTAAGTGGAATTCTGTCTTGAGGCAATTATGGCATCGTGCCTTAAGGCAAATTGCTGGAACTTCCCGTACCGTAACGAAATGTTCGAGAAATACTGAATGTTTTCAAATAGATTATTATAAATATTGTAACATTATCTAATATTTATAAGAATTATATAAACTGAATTGCAGAGTTGAAATTATTTGTAAAGTATATTAGAACTATAGTCAGAATTAAAAATAAAATCTGAAATATTTTCGATATACAAAAAACTAAAAAAAATAAATTAAATTAAAAAAAAAAAAAAAGTTGGAACAAATTTTTTTTTCCAAAATCAATTATTTTGTTAAGACAAGCAGAAAGTTCTTTGAATAATTTAAATCGGACGCTTAGTTCTCTCAAAAACTGCCATTTTTTACATATTCAGCTCCGTATCTTCGAAATGGCTGGGCCTGCCTTTGCCAAAAACTAATAAACACTTTTCCCAATCATTACTAATTGAATGTTTTTTAGATCATTCAAATCGGATACTCAGTTCTCTCAAAAATTTGATTTCTATTTTCTGCACTCTTTGCTCCGTATCTCCGAAACGGCTGGACCTGCCTTTGCCAAAAACTAATCAGCACTTTTCCCTATCAATAGGAATCGAATGTTTTTTGAACCATTCAAATCGGTTGATCCGTGCGCCCTAAAACGAGACTGGAAATTTGTATCCATACATACATACACACACATCCATTTTTTCTGAGGTATGCCAAAACGTTCAGAAACCTTCAAAACGTCGAGAAATGTAAAAATTTTCAATTCCGATTTTCGGCCCATTACACTAACTTACCCTACGGGAAGTTAATAAACATAATATAAGTTGTAGCAATTGAATTTATTTTTTTCCTTAAATATATAATTCCATATGAGCCTATTATATGTAAAATGTAACATAGAAGTTAATATATAATTGTTTACTTCCACAACTTTTTTGTATCTATCTACTCCTATTCTCTATGTAATAAAATAATTAATAGGTACTCATTTTAGAACAATAACCATGTTAATATGTCAATATAACAAACTGCGGTAAATAAAAATACGACTACTAAGTTTTTCATTGATAAAACCGGTGTTAATACCGGGATCTCGGTATTACAAATTTCAAATATAGAATACCGGTATTCACATTTTAGTACGGTATTGGAAGCCCTAAACATAGCCAATAATGCACTGAATTTTGGCTAATATGTTTGCACAAACAGTAGATAATTAAAATGCTTGCAATATAACTTAAGGTGGTTAATTTTACATACTTCTATAAATAGTATGGTATTTTCCAAAAAAACATCTGGAGTAAAATTTTAGGAAACGTTTAAATCAAAAACCAGAAATGCACCACTAAATTTAAAATCCAAACTGTTACAACGACAATTTCCAAGACTTCGATTTTTCAAAATTTTGCCGGAAAATAAAATCAGATGCACATATACAGGAAAATAAAATAAAATAATACGATAATGTAAAAAACTTATTTGTCATTAATTAGTTAATTAATAATATAAAATAATTTATCAAGAATCCATTAATTAGTTGCACGTTATTTAAACACTATTATTATTAATAACAGTTTACATTTGTTTATAAAAAATAATTTTTTTTGTTACATGTATTTTTAACATATGCATGTATTGTAATGTTATATTCAATTTTTAGTTTTTAATTCGTTTAATTCAATGCCTTATTTGTAGTTTTAATACAATTTTTATAATATTTTTATTTAACAAAAAATAAGAACTTTGTAATGTGATGTTACTATTGGGAGTGTAGGAATAATACTGTCTTAAAGAAAAGTAACCTGAATGGGAACTTATCGTTTCTAAACACGACCGGACTCTTCTAGCAAAATATGCACATATAAACGAACACATATGAAAAATGTACACACACATATTAGATATCTTATATATGACTCTTCTGTACAGATGTATGAATGGAAACTCTTCCAACAATGTTATTCAAATTTTAACTGTGGGGCATCGCCTTAAGGCAAATCGTTAGAACTTCCCGTACCGTAATCAAAAATCTTGGTACGGAACCCAAAAAAATCTGTACATATAGTTAAAATCTCTATAAAATATCTGATAATTTAATGTATATATGTCCAATAAACATTTTTGACCGCCAAATGGCATTTTTTTAACTTATTTTTATCGAGAGTCCATAACCGCTAACCTGTCTTCCCAAAAATTTAATCAGTTCTTCATCTTGTCAATACAAGTAAAATGTTTTTTGAATTATTAAAACCGGACGCTTCGTTCTCTTAAAAACTGAGTTACTGTTTTCGGCACTTTTTGTCCCTTATCTTAAAAACTACTATACCTGCCTTCGCCAAAAACTAATCAGCACGTCTACTTAACAACACGAATCGAATGTTTTTTGAATTATTTAAATCGCACGCACACCAAATATTCAGAAACGTAAAGATATATAAAAAAATTCATTTTCGATTTTTTGCGATTACCCTACAGGAAGTTAATAATGAGCCTAGACATTATTAGAATATAATATATTCAATATGAATAAGAAAAATGTAATGTCCACATTATTATTGCCGAAAAGCAGTTGAGATATGTAATAAATTAATAAAATAAAAGATACAGTATATGTTTGATAGATAAAATTATATAATTTAGTTTAATTTATGCTTGTCATATTTTTATTTAAATTATTTCAGAATACAAAAAAATATTACTTATTCAAAAAATTATTTAGAAGTTTCATTGTGTCAAAAATTAATTTGTTTGGCCTTGGATATTGGTTGATCGCAGATTGGATAGTGCACATATGAACAGGATTTGACAAGTTAATTTACTTAAAATATGAACTTAAGAAAAATGTAATTAAGACATTATAATTACTAAAAAATTGGAATATGATACAAAATTGTAAAAATTATAGCCAACATTATTGAAGCAATTAATTTGGAAGAAAAAATCCAAGGGAATGTACTTTTACCGCGGATACTATAATAATATATTTTTTTCTGAATTTGTTATACTGTTTAAAAAATGCAATTTGTGCGTGTGTCGCAGTACTCCTCCGAAACGGCTTGATCGATTTTTATGAAATGTTATAATCACGTTCTGTAAGATTGAGAATCGGCCAAAATCTATTTTTCATACCCGCAAGTAGCAAGTATTTTTATCCACCCTTAAGAATTTTTTAAGTTTTTCGACCATTTTTTTTGTTTAATTTTTTGTAATTGGTAATTAAATCACAAATAAACCCATAAATTGTCATCCTCTTTTAACACAAACACCTATTTCGTAAAAGTCATTTTAGTAATCGAATAATTCTCCATTCCGCGTGTGGTTAATATATGTTTTAGACTTAATTTTAGCTCAGAAAGTTTCAGAGTTTATGAAAAAACTTATATTTTACATAAAAAAAAACATTTACTTTATTAAAAGTTGCTCAACCCGAATATTTTTTCCTAATGTTGGGGTCAATTTTATTCATTTCATTTTTTTCAAACACAACTAAAACACCTTGTAAACATAATTACGTAACCGTGTGAAAATCTCATCGAGATCATGAAATTGAACTGCAATAATAATAATAATAATAATAATATATATATATATATATATATATATATATATATATATGTATATATATATCAAAAATAGTTAAAAATAATTAAAATTGTTTAGAGAAATATTTTATTTCAGAAGTACCATAACTATATATATATATATATATATATATATATATATATATATATATATATATATATATATATATGATACAAATGTACATAACGTATATTTTAATGCAACTTCGTCTACTAATAAGATGTTTTTCATTCACGCTACATATGCATGAAGTATTACAATTGGTAATTACAATGAACAGTTAGAACAAAGCAATGATAAACAAGATAACCAAATTAATGATTTTACATAAAAATATCGTTTAAAAAATTCTTTAGTTATGAGTCAAACGCATATGGAACCGTCCTATCATATATTTTGCCGGTTCGACCGAGGTAATAATAGATGCGTTGCTCTCTAAACGTGTTGGTGTATCAAAGTTTTCGCCAACCATCACTGCAGCTCCGATTTGTAGTTCCAAATCAGAAGTCCTAGCTTCTGGTGACCAGATTTTAACCGGATGATCAGACTCGCCATGTCTAGTGTCACCTTGGTATACAAAGTTGTCAACGGGTACCTCAACATCAATTGATCGACCATAAACATCACGTTCGCGGATATAGTGCTTTTCAGCCGATGGGGGCTGAAATTTAGCTTCTAGTCTGACTTGCGAAGGCTTCATTGAAACTGTCCCGCCAGTTCTTGCCGTTCCATTCCAGGATAAAAAAACACAAAACTTTGGACTTCTACCTTCAAAATGAATAAGTAGCTTAGTAAATGCTTGGACGTCATTCATTAAGTGCAATGCTGCATAATCTGCAGGCCATATGACATCGGCGTTCTGCAGTATCCATCCGTTGATTGTATCATTACACCAATCGGCACCAGGAAGAGGATTAAGTTCGTGGAAACGATTTCTGTATTGAGGATTAAAATTAGGATCAGAGAGGTTCTGCAAGTACTCACGGATATTGAACGGATACAAATATAACGCTGCCTCCTCCCCATCAATAGCTTTATTCTGTATTGGGATGGAATGCCATATATTCTCAGATGTTTTGATTTTACCAATCGATCTAAGAAGAAAATACATCCCCTCGATACTCTCCTTACCAAGCTAAGTATTTGGCATATGTCATTACCTAATATAAAAGGCTTGACAAGATTAAATGATGGTAATTCATATTGCTCAAGCTCCGCAAGGTGCAATTTATAGTACACTAAGTACAAACAAACTCTGTAGTACTGATATATGGTACAAATTTCCTGAATTGACTCAAAATTCTGATGAGTGCACATTTTGTTGTACTCATATGCAGCAATAATACCAACTCCACGTGTGGCTACCGGTAGTTGAATGGCTCTTTTTTGAATATTTATATCTGTCGCAACCAATGATTTCTCGAACTTCTTCAAATTCTCTATTTGTGATTATAAATGCAGGTGAACGATAATAATACATTAATAAAAAATACTTTATATTATTAGTAATACAAATTATAAAAAACTTTGCATACAACTTTTTCATAACAATACGTTTTCATACTATCCTATTGAACAGTTAACGCGCTTTTTAAATTTTTTGTAATATCTATTATTACAGTGCAAGATTAATCGGTCCTAAGTTCTACGGTTATGATCGATTAGTTGTTTTTGCATTCTAGAAACGATAACTGAAAACATTTTAACCACAGTAACTAACAAAGGCAAAAAAAATGAAATCTTATAATATAAGGTTATCTCCAATAAAACTCCAATCGACCTTTACCGGCAGCTGTCATATTCAAAATAATAATCTATTATATTGCTGTTACTTTTAATAACAATGTACTATATTGCTGTTTGAATTGGGCGGATGGCGGTAGGAGTTCATTTGAGTAACTCGCTGTGGCACACAGAAGAGTATCCGATTCCGATTTTGAAAATTGTATTTTTTTATGTTTTGGAAATTTTGATCATTTTTTAAAGAAGCCCCTAATCGCCGCGTTGCAGTTCTAACTGATAAACATTCGTACGGCATCCATTCAAAAATATAAACAAAATTTGTTCTTGTTATTAAAACCTCTATAAAATCTGATAAATTGATGTGCATATGTGTAATGATGTTTTTGGCCGCAAAATGATCACTTTTTTATTTTATCTCCGAAACCGCTGGACCTGCCTCATCAAAAATTTAATCAGTTTTTCGTTTTGTCAATACAAATAAAATGGTTTTTGTGTTTTTGAATTATTTAAATCGTGCGCCCCGTTATTTCAAAAACTGAATTACCATTTTTGTCACTTTTCGCCTCGTATTTTCTAAATGGCTGTTACCTGCCTTTGCCAAAAACTAATCAACACGTCACCCGTTAATACGAATCGAATATTTTTGAATTAAATAAATAGATTAATCCGTGTTCCCAAAATCGTCGACGAAAATTTGTATCGACACACACACATCCACTTTTTCTAAGGTATTTCAACATGTTCAGAAGCCTTTGGAACGTAAAGATAAAAAAATCAAATAAATGAATAAATAATTATCTTTTATCTAAATTTCTACATAATTTTATTAATAATTTATGAAATTAGATGGCTAAAAAATTTTTTTTGAGAAACCCTAAGAAGGTTAAGCTAGAGAGCGGGATAGACATAGGAGATAAATTGTGAAACTTAAGTTCCAACTGTGGAAGAATTAAGCTTAAAATATCTATAATGTGTTTGTATGTGTGAATTAGGTTTGAAGTCCCTGTTATAATTATTAGTTTTTTTTTGTTGCTAATAATAGTGAATAGTCGCACAGGCGGCACACTGTTAATTGAACGGTTTATTGTGCTGCCGAAGCCGTTGTCGTTCGTCGGTCGCCTTTCGAGCAATTTTCAATGCTTCAAGAGATTCATGTGTAACAGTTACAAAGATTAAACTAGACAAAATTTAAATTTCGCACGAACAAACACATGCACATAGAATTACGATATTATAAAATAATATAACTGCGCTTATCATGTAAAACTTCTTATATTCATAGTTACTTCAAAGAGCACACTTAACACGGCCCATCTGTGGGTAACTCCGCAAAAATCGAAAGTATGTACTCAAATTGGAATAAATTTAATCTATATATATATATATATATATATATATATATATATATATATATATAAATAAGTCGGGTTTTCCCTCCTGACGAAATAACTCCAGAACGCACGAATCGATTTTGACAGTTTTGCATTCGTTGGAAAGGTCTCGGGCTCCGCAACTCCGATTCTTTTTCTATAGCTAAGAAAATTAGTGGTGCATGGCATCGTGCCTTAATGCAAATTGCTGGAACTTCACGCACCGTAATTAAAAATTCGAGTAATGACATTAGTGATAATTATCAGAATTATGCTTGGTTAAGTCAACGAGCAATTCTTGCCGCAAAGAATAATGATGTACACGCACTGAATTTCACCATTCAATCAAAAATTGCTGGCGATTTGGTGACATACCAATGATTCCGACTGGTCTTCCGTTTGACTTCAAACTTGCAATTTGCAATTTCCAGTTCGCCTTGCGTGCGCAATAACAAGTCGCAAAGCCAATCGCTTAGTGTTTGCGGGATAAATTTCAAATAGATTATTTAGAAAATCATTGGTTTTCACATAGGCAGTTAACTGCCAGTTA
>NW_020536999.1:61126142-61131142 GCF_003426905.1 Ctenocephalides felis
AAAAATGCAATTTGTGCGTGTGTCGCAGTACTCCTCCGAAACGGCTTGATCGATTCTTATGAAATGTTACAATCACGTTCTGTAAGATTGAGAATCGGCCAAAATATATTTTTCATACCCACAAGTAGCAAGTATTTTTATCAACCCTTAAGAATTTGTTAAGTTTTTCGACCATTTTTTTTGTTTAATTTTTTGTAATTGTTAATTAAATCACAAATAAACCCATAAATTGTCATCCTCTTTTAACACAAACACCTATTTCGTAAAAGTCATTTTAGTATTCGAATAATTCTCCATTCCGCGTGCGGTTGATATATGTTTTAACTTAATTTTAGCTCAGAAAGTTTCAGAATTCATGAAAAAACTTATATTTTACCTAAAAAAAAACAATTTATTTTATTAAGGGTTGCTCAACCCAAATATTTTTTCCTAATGTTGGGGTCAATTTTCTTCATTTCATTTTTTTCAAACACAACTAAAACACCTTGTAAACATAATTATGTAAGCTTGTGAAAATCTCATCGAGATCATGAAATTGAACTGCAATAATAATAATAATAATATATATATATATATATATATATATATATATATATATCAAAAATAGTTAAAAATAATTAAAATTATTTAGAGAAATATTTTATTTCAGAAGTACCATAACTATATATATATATATATATATATATATATATATATATATATATATCAACGCCGACAAAACTTTCATCATATATATATATATATATATATATATATATAATATATGTATGATGAAAGTTTTGTCGACGTTAATACATATTTGTAATATTTTTGCAGCCCAACCGTCGAATTAAAAAAAAGATTAAATAACAAAATTATTTAGTCCATTATACGTTTCAACACTTGATGTGTGTCATCATTCAGTAATCAAACCAGGAAAAACAGAAAACATTATTATGATGTAGAATTGATTGAACACTAAAATTGTGTAAAATAATAAAATACTATTAATTAACAGAAGAGAAATAGGAGGAGCACATATTGCCCTCCTATATTTATGTTATTCTTATATATAACATAAATATAGGAGGGCAATATGTGCTCCTCCTATTTCTCTTTTGTTAATTAATAGTATTTTATTATTTTACACAATTTTAGTGTTCAATCAATTCTACATCATAATAATGTTTTCTGTTTTTCCTGGTTTGATTACTGAATGATGACACACATCAAGTGTTGAAACGTATAATGGAATAAATAATTTTGTTATTTAATCTTTTTTTTTAATTCGACGGTTGGGCTGCAAAAATATTACATATATATATATATATATATATATATATATATATATATATAAATTACATTAGATACAAATGTACATAACGTATATTTTAATGCAACTTCGTCTACTAATAAGATGTTTTTCATTCACGCTACATATGCATGAAGTATTA
This sequence comes from Ctenocephalides felis, assembly GCF_003426905.1. Lineage (NCBI taxonomy): Eukaryota > Metazoa > Arthropoda > Insecta > Siphonaptera > Pulicidae > Ctenocephalides > Ctenocephalides felis. The sequence continues at coordinate 61,127,576 of NW_020536999.1, forward strand.
CAATTGGTAATTACAATGAACAGTTAGAACAAAGCAATGATAAACAAGATAACCAAATTAATGATTTTACATAAAAATATCGTTTAAAAAATTCTTTAGTAATGAGTCAAACGCATATGGAACCGTCCTATCATATATTTTGCTGATTCGACCGAGGTAGTAATAGATGCGTTGCTCTCTAAACGTGTTGGTGTATCAAAGTTTTCGCCAATCATCACTGCAGCTCCAATTTGTAGTTCCAAACCAGAAATCCCAGCTTCTGGTGACCAGATTTTAACCAGATAATCAGACTCGCCATGTATAGTGTCACCTTGGTATACAAAGTTGTCAACGGGTACCTCAACATCAATTGATCGACCATAAACATCACGTTCACGGATATAGTGCTTTTCAGCCGATGGGGGCAGAAATTTAGCTTCTAGTCTGATTTGCGAAGGCTTCATTGAAACTGTCCCCCAGTTCTTGCCGTTCCATTCCAGGATAAAAAAACGCAAAACTTTGGACGTCTACCTTCAAAATGAATAGGTAGCTTAGTAAATGCTTGAACGTCATTCATTAAGTGCAATGCAGCATAATCTGCAGGCCATATGACATCGGCGTTCTGCAGTATCCATCCGTTGATTGTATCATTACACCAATCGCACCAGGAAGAGGATTAAGTTCGTGGAAACGATTTCTGTATTGAGGATTAAAATTAGGATCAGAGAGGTTCTGCAAGTACTCACGAATATTGACGGATACAAATATAACGCTGCTCCTCCCCATCAATAGCTTTATTCTGTATTGGGATAGAATGCCAATATATTCCCAGATGTTTTGATTTTACCAATCGATCTAAGAAGAAAATACATCCCTCTCGATACTCTTCTTACCAAGCTAAGTATTTGGCATATGTCATTATCTAATATAAAGGGCTTGACAAGATTAAATGATGGTATTTCATATTGCTCAAGCTTCGCAAGGTGCAATTTATAGTACACTAAGTACAAACAAACTCTGTAGTACTGATATATGGTACAAATTCCCTGAATTGACTCAAAATTCTGATGAGTGCACATTTTGTTGTACTCATATGCAGCAATAATACCAACTCCACGTGTGGCTACCGGTAGTTGAATGGCTCTTTTTTGAATATTTATATCTGTCGCAACCAATGATTTCTCGAACTTTTTCAAATTCTCTATTTGTGATTATAAATGCAGGTGAACAATAATAATACATTAATAAAAAATACTTTATATTATTAGTAATACAAATTATAAAAAACTTTGCATACAACTTTTTCATAACAATACGATTCATACTGTCTTATTGAACAGTTAACGCGCTTTTTAAATTTTTTGTAATATCTATTATTACAATGCAAGATTAATCGGTCCTAAGTTTTAAGGTTAGAACGATTAGTTGTTGTTACATTCTAGAAACGATAACTGAAAACATTTTAACCACAATAACTAATAAAGGCAAAAAAAAATATGAAATCTTATAATATAAGGTTATCTCCAATAAAACTCCAATCGACCTTTACCGGCAGCTGTCATATTCAATATAATAATATATTATATTTGTTGTTACTTTAAATAACAATTGTTATTTATATACGACTATTTTCCTGTTTGAACATGGCGGATGACGGTAGGAGTCCATTTGAGTAGCTCGCTGTGGCACACAGAATAGTATCCGATTCTAAAAATTTACCTTTTTTTCAAAATTAGATTTTTTTATATTTTGGAAATTTTGAACATTTTCTTAAAGCATTTTTTAAAGAAGCCCGTAATCGGCGCGTCGCAGTTCTAACTGATAAACATTGGTACGTTATCCATATAAAAATATAAACAAAATTTGTACTTGTTATTAAAATCTCTATAAAATCTGATACATTGATGTGCCAAATGGCCGCTTTTTTATTGGATCTTCGAAACCGCTTGGACTGCCTCCTCAAACATTTAATCAGTTATTCGCTTCGTCAATACAAATAAAATACTTTTTGAATTATTTAAATCGGGCGCCCCGTTCTTTCAAAAACTATATTACCATTTTTGTCACTTTTCGCCTCGTATTTTCGAAATGGCTGCTACCTGCCTTTGCCAAAACTAATCAACACGTCACCCATTAATACGAATCGAATATTTTTTGAATTATATAAAGAGATTAATCCGTGTTCCCAAAATCGACGAAAATTTGTATCGACACACACACACATCCACTTTTTCTAAGGTATTTCAACATGTTCAGAAGCCTTTGGAACGTAAAGATAAAAAAATCAAATAAATGAATAAATAATTATCTTTTATCTAAATTTCTACATAATTTTATTAATAATTTATGACATTAGATGGCTGAAAATTTTTTTTTGAGAAACCCTAATAAGAAGGTTAAGTCGGAGAGCAGGATAGACATAGGAGAGAAATTGTGAAACTTAAGTTCCAACTGTGGAAGAATTAAGCTTAAAATAGCTATAATGTGTTTGTATGTGTGAATTACGTTTGAAGTCCCTGTTGTAATTATTAGTTTTTTTTTTGTTGTTAATAATAGTGAATAGTCGCACAGGCGGCACACTGTTAATTGAACGGTTTATTGTGCTGCCGAAGCCGTTGTCGTTCGTCGGTCGCCGTTCGAGCAATTTTCAATGCTTCAAGAGATTCATGTGTAACAGTTACAAAGATTAAACTAGACAAAATTTAAATTTCGCACGAACAAACACATGCACATAGAATTACGATATTATAAAATAATATAACTGCGCTTTTCATGTAAAACATCTTATATTCATAGTTACTTCAAAGAGCACACTTAACACGGCCCATCTGTGGGTAACTCCGCAAAAATCAAAAGTATGTACTCAAATTGGAATAAATTTAATCTATATATATATATATATATATATATATATATATATATATATATATAAATAAGTCGGGCTTTCCCTCCTGACGAAATAACTCCAGAACGCACGAATCGATTTTGACAGTTTTGCATTCGTTGGAAAGGTCTCTCTCTTCTTTTTCTATAGCTAAGAAAATTCGTAGTGCATGGCATTGTGCCTTAATGCAAATTGCTGCAACTTCACGCACCGTAATTAAAAATTCGAGTAATGACATTAGTGAGAATTATCAGAATTATGCTTGGTTAAGTCAACGAGCAATTCTTGCCGCAAAGAATAATGATGTACACGCACTGAATTTCACCATTCAATCAAAAATTGCTGGCGATTTGATGACATACCAATGATTCCGACTGGTCTTCCGTTTAACTTCAAACGATTGCAAATTTCCAGTTCGCCTTGCGTTCGCAATAACAAGTCGCAAGGCCAATCGCTTAGTGTTTGCGGGATAAATTTCAAATAGATTACTTAGAAAATCATTGTTTTTCACATAGGCAGTTAATAACTGCCAGTTATACGTTGCCTGTTCACGAGTTGGAAAACCATCTGCTTTGTTTGTGTTAACGTCAGACCAAAAAAAAAAATGTGGTTTACCAAAGAGCACTTCAATGAAACGGATAATTTGCGGATTCACTAAAAAGTTCAACTAAAAAACGCTTCATTTTTGTAATCGAAATTAATTC
>NW_020536999.1:61136142-61140410 GCF_003426905.1 Ctenocephalides felis
TTTACGATAACAAAAGGAAATGCCAAATATGCCGAAAATTATTTAATTTTTTCTCTGAAAATCATTGTTTGGCTTTGAAGTTTTTATTTATTCTTGCTTTCGCTCGTTGGGGGCTCTCCTGACCAGGGGGCTCCATATAATTGATGAGGCGGTAGTCACGCCCCTGATCTTTACGATTCAGGGGTTCCTGAAAATTTTCGCATTCCTTAAAAATTGATTTATTTGTGTGTGTGCGTGTGTGTGTTTTGTGTGACGCCACTGTGGTGTCGCCGGATGGCATACTGTTAATATAAATATCAAGGATCTTTCTCTATTATTTTTATAATCCTTAATATATTTGAAATTAAAACGTGGTTTTACTAAATAAAACTAATATAATAATAATCGATCATAACTCCAGAACTTACGACCGCTTTATCTCGGGTTCTAACAATCGATATTACAAGAAATTTGAAAAGCGCGTTAACAACAGTTCAGGCAGTACGAAAACGTATTGTTATGAAAAAGTTGTATGCAAAGTGATTAGTTTTTTTATCATTGAAATTACTAGTATTACAGGGCATTGCCATTAATATATTATTATTGTTTACCTGCATCGATAATCAGATTCAGAAAATGTGAAGATGTTGGAAAAGTCTTTGGCTGCGACGAGTATAAATCGTCAAAAAATGCCATTCAACTACTGTGGCCACGCGTGGTGTTGGTATTATTGCTGCATATGAGTACAAACGAATGTGGTCATCAGTAAATACTGCACAGATTCATCCGACGATTCATTCGATGATGACATTCAGTGGCACTTGAGAACATTTGTACCATATATCAGTACTATAGGATTTGTTTGTACCTGGCATACTACAAATTAGATAATGCGAAATTTGATGATTTGCAATTTGACATTTCCCAACCACTAAGTATGGTCAACATGGTACCCAGAGGGATGTATTATCTTCTTGAGTCGATTGGTAGAATCAAAGGATCGGCAAATGAATGGCATTCAATTGCAATAAAGAGTAAAGCTACTCATGGAGAGGAGGCAGCTTTGTATTTGTATCCGTTTAATATCCGTGAGTACTTGCTAAACCTCTCTGATCCGAATTTCAATAGTCAATACAGAAATCGTTTCCACGAACTCAATCCTCTTCCTGGAGCCAAATGGTATAATGATCCAATCAACGGATGGATACTGCAGAATGCTGATGTCATATGGCCTGCAGATTATGGAGAAAGACGCTTCAGAAGTGACTTATCGGCATTTAAAATGGCACTTTCGCATGTTGAATTTAAAAGCGGAGTGTTTTAATTCCTTTTTCTTGAATGGAATCGCAAGAATCGCCGGTACAGTTTCGATGAATCCTAGTTCTATTAGACTAGAAGCTAAATTTAAGCCCCCACCAGATCAACAGAACGAAATCGGTGTTCATGGTCGACCAATTGATATTATGGTATACCAGAAGATATACATGGGTCTGGTGATGATCAAGTCTGGTCACCAGAAGTTCGGATTTCTGGTTTGGATCTACAAATCGGAGCTGCAACGATGGTTGGCGAAAACTTTTCTATACCAACACGTCTACAGATCAATGGGTCGGTTACGACTTTTCTAAATCTAGATCTTCTTATTCAGGAATATCTGGTGGTTTGAACTTAATATGAAAATAAGAAAAGTCCATGTTAATGAGTTTTATGTAAATAATAAATTTTTCTATCTTGTTTATGTATTGCTTTTTTCTAACTGTTCATATTTTGTGAATTGTAATTCATATGTAGCGTGAATGAAAAATATCTTATACACGAATTTGAATTCAAATTTACCCAATTTGTAATATATGCATTACATTCTATATATATAGAATATATATATTCTATATATATATATATATATTATATATATATCATATGTATAATATATATATATATATATATATATAAGAATGTAATGCATATATTACAAATTGGGTAAATTTGAATTCAAATTCGTGTATTAAGATATTTTTCATTCACGCTACATATGAATTACAATTCACAAAATATGAACAGTTAGAAAAAAAGCAATACATAAACAAGATAGAAAAATTTATTATTTTACATAAAACTCATTAACATGGACATTTTCTTATTTTCATATTAAGTTCAAAACCCACCAGATATTTCCTGAATAAGAAGATCTAGATTTAGAAAAGTCGTAACCGACCCATTGATCTGTAGACGTGTTGGTATAGAAAAGTTTTCGCCAACCATCGTTGCAGCTCCGATTTGTAGATCCAAACCAGAAATCCGAACTTCTGGTGACCAGACTTGATCATCACCAGACCCATGTATATCTTCTTGGTATACCATAATATCAATTGGTCGACCATGAACACCGATTTCGTTCTGTTGATCTGGTGGGGGCTTAAATTTAGCTTCTAGTCTAATAGAACTAGGATTCATCGAAACTGTACCGGCGATTCTTGCGATTCCATTCCAAGAAAAAGGAATTAAAAACTCCCGCTTTTTAAATTCAACATGCGAAAGTGCCATTTTAAATGCCGATAAGTCACTTCTGAAGCGTCTTTCTCCATAATCTGCAGGCCATATGACATCAGCATTCTGCAGTATCCATCCGTTGATTGGATCATTATACCATTTGGCTCCAGGAAGAGGATTGAGTTCGTGGAAACGATTTCTGTATTGACTATTGAAATTCGGATCAGAGAGGTTTAGCAAGTACTCACGGATATTAAACGGATACAAATACAAAGCTGCCTCCTCTCCATGAGTAGCTTTACTCTTTATTGCAATTTGAATGCCATTCATTTGCCGATCCTTTGATTCTACCAATCGACTCAAGAAGATAATACATCCCTCTGGGTACCATGTTGACCATACTTAGTGGTTGGGAAATGTCAAATTGCAAATCATCAAATTTCGCATTATCTAATTTGTAGTATGCCAGGTACAAACAAATCCTATAGTACTGATATATGGTACAAATGTTCTCAAGTGCCACTGAATTGTCATCATCGAATGAATCGTCGGATGAATCTGTGCAGTATTTACTGATGAAACACATTCGTTTGTACTCATATGCAGCAATAATACCAACACCACGCGTGGCCACAGGTAGTTGAATGGCATTTTTTTGACGATTTATACTCGTCGCAGCCAAAGACTTTTCCAACATCTTCACATTTTCTGAATCTGATTATCGATGCAGGTAAACAATAATAATATATTAATGGCAATGCCCTGTAATACTAGTAATTTCAATGATAAAAAACTAATCACTTTGCATACAACTTTTTCATACAATACGTTTTCGTACGCCTGAACTGTTGTTAACGCGCTTTCAAATTCTTGTAATATCGATTGTTAGAACCCGAGATAAAGCGGTCGTAAGTTCTGGAGTTATGATCGATTATTATTATATTAGTTTTATTTAGTAAAACCACGTTTTAATTTCAAATATATTAAGGATTATAAAAATAATAGAGAAAGATCCTTGATATTTATATTAACAGTATGCCATCCGGCGACACCACAGTGGCGTCACACAAAACACACACACGCACACACACAAATAAATCAATTTTTAAGGAATGCGAAAATTTTCAGGAACCCCTGAATCGTAAAGATCAGGGGCGTGACTACCGCCTCATCAATTATATGGAGCCCCCTGGTCAGGAGAGCCCCCAACGAGCGAAAGCAAGAATAAATAAAAACTTCAAAGCCAACAATGATTTTCAGAGAAAAAATTAAATAAATTTTCGGCATATTTGCATTTCCTTTTTTATCGTAATCTAAAAAAAAAATCGCTGTTGTCACTTTTAAGCCCAACACCCTTTAGAGAATTAATTTTGCTGCGGAATATTTAAAGCTGATCTTATATTTATAAACTGTGTCTACTTTTCGAAGTCAAAAGAATCTCCATAATATTTGTAGCAAATGAGAATAGGCTATAATTGCACATTGCCATGTGTTTTAGCTGATAAATAAAGCCTATAAGGCTGTATTATTAATTACTGTGGCAGATTTTACGTCCACAAGAGATTTCAATAAGTAATATTATTGTGGATTGTATTATGAACAAATCTATACAACTAATCCAGCTAATATTTTTCCATCAAAAATTTATAAAATTATTGTATAGCGGTAAAAAATTTATAGTTAGATTAAGATAAATATCATCATTTAAATCCTCTTATTCATTTTGATCCCAAGCCAATCATTCATAGTTGCGAATGTATTGTTGGTCCCAATTATTAGGTGTATTTATTAGTGTTTTT
>NW_020536999.1:61141410-61172090 GCF_003426905.1 Ctenocephalides felis
AGATAATTTATAGAGATTTTCATAATGTGTACACATTTTTGTAAATTTTTTTGGGTTCCTACCAAGATTTTTAATTACGGTATGGGAAGTTCCAGCAAAAGTTTACTTCCTGCATCAATTATACATACATAATATATACATAGTTAACTATTGCACAACTGATTAATATTTATTGTTTCAGTCTTAAATTTATTTATTTTGGAATAAATAAATTTTAAAATTTATGATTGATGATGCAAGTAAACAGATCAAACACTATTTCACTAACTTCATAAGTTGGACTCATAAATATTTATAATTTTTTTTAATTCATTATAGCCCATTGTGTTAATGAAATGAATTTTCATAACATTTGTAAATTATTTTATCGTACATTTTTGTTACTAAATACTAAATAAATTTCAAACATCTTCTTTACCTCTATATGGTACAATAGGTACTGTAGTTCGCTATGCAAATTAATTATTTGTTTTATATTAGAATACCACTACTTTCATTTGTTACCACATTAACTTCCTGAAGGAAAAGTCTATGCTATGTCCAGAAAATCTATTTTTCCGGAGTTCTGTATCGTTTACCTAAAATTGTAAAAACTATGTGTGGTAAGCGAACTCAAATTTGACCTTGCATTGAATTTTCCCAAAAACAGCTGCAACCGATTTAAAAAATTTAAAAGCTATTTGATGCAACTAAATATGCTTTCTCGTTGTTTATTTTTGCAATATAATCGAAAGAGCCGTTTCTTTTAAATTAGCAGATTAGTGCACAATTGTTCGTCTACTTTTTAACCAAAAATTATGAACTAATTTGGGAATCGTGCTGATTATTTTTTGCCAAAGTTTGTTCGGTCGTTCTAAACGAGCATTCTAAAATATTGTGGGCACACAAGTGGTTTAAATAAAGTTTGAATAATCGTAATCATGAAATAATAATTAAAAAATATTCTTAAAAATATGAGATAAGGTCCTTCATTCTATCTCTGCTTGATTAAGTTATAATAATTCATTACGGTAGGGAAAGTTCCAGCAATTTCCGTACTTTCCGTATGGTATGTCGTAGTAATCGACCAAAAATCGAAAAAAATTTTTGCATATCTTTACGTTTCGAAGTTTTATGAACATTTTGGCATACCTTATAATTAGAAAAATGGATGTATATATGTGTGTGTAAGTGCGTGTAGTTTTGTGTGTATGTATGAATATTATTTCGTCGACGTTTTCAGGATCACCAATCAAACGCTTTAAATGATTCAAAAAACTTCGGTTCCTACTGATGAGGAGACGATGGTGAGATTAGTTATGGCAAAGATTGGTTAAGCCGTTTTGGAGGTACGGAGCGAAGAGTGCAGAAAATGGGAATTAATTTTTGAGAGAATAGACCACCCGATTTGAATGATTTAAAAAACATTTTGCTTGTGAAAAAAACGATTAGTTTTTGAAGCAGGCAAAAAAAATATCTTAATTTCCATTTTTTTAAATATTGAAAACGATTCTGATTTTAATTTTGATTCTAGCTAAAATTGTAAAGCTTACTTAAATACTTGAAAAAATAATTCTAACTTTTCAGTTTAGTTTATATAATTCTTAGTGTAAGATCTTTCATTCTTGTCGCTTGATCAAGTTTTTTTTTTTTTTTTACTTTTCTTATAAACATATACAAATGTATATGTTATGTATATGTGTATATGTCGTCCATTTTATAAGCTCCTCTATTTTGTCTATAAAATACAAATGATGAAAATACAATATTTGTATAATCTAGTATTTATAAACATCACGTAGGGTAAGTTATAGTAATCGCAAAAAAATCGAAAATGAAATTTTTTGCATACCTTTACGTTTCAAAGGTTTCTGAACATGTGTGTGTGTATGTATGTTTGGATACAATATTTCGTCTACGATTTCGGGCGCACGAATCAACCGATTTGAATGATTAAAAAACATTCGATACAGAGGAAAAAGTAAAAAAAAAATATTTGGCGGTCAAAAATGATCATTAAACATATGCACATCAATTATCAGATATTTGATAAAAATTTTAAAAATGAATACTAATTTTTTACAATTTTGTTTGGTTCCGTACCAAGATTGTTAATTTTTAAAGTTTACTTATACGGATCAAGCAAATTTCAAAATTTTCAGAAAAAAAATTGTTTCAAAATTTTCAAAAATATACAAAATTTTATACTTCAAATATGAATTTTAAATTTACAATTCAATTTGAAAATTTGTATAGTTCCAATGCGTTATTTTAATCGTATTTGTCTAATCTAATTTTATTGATAACTGATTTTTTCCTCGAATATATATTTTATTACAAGGTTTATGATTCAAATATAGATTTTAAATTTAAATTTACAATTCAGTTTGAAAATTTGTATAATTCAAATGCGTTATTCTAATCGTAAGAAATATTTTCTCAGATGGATTTATTCGGCACCTCTTGCTAATGTAAACTTTCTCAAGTGTTTTGAGCGATAAAATCGTCACTGTATATTTTATGGACGATGAAATATATAGTGATTATAATTATCTATTTGAAAATGTTTAAAACAATTGTTATTAATCATTAATCAATATTAATTGATTACTGATTTTTGCCCTTCGAGTATTTAATTCTGGTTAATTTGCCCTAAGGCACGATGCCACGCACCACTAGTTTTATTTTTAATGCAGTGAGAAGAATAGAGATAATAATGGATAATAATAGTCATTGATAGTAGTATGATACGTTTAAATTTTATATTTAATAATTGATATTTCGTTTATAATTAATGGTTTACTTTGCATTAGCATATTTAATTTCTCTCTATTATTACTATAAGGCAGTACAAGTTCTTACAGAAGCGATCGTTCGGAATAATTTATTTAAATATTTCCTTCACCCTCGACGTAAGCCAAATGTAAACACGGCGAGCAAACATATGAAAAGGAAGGGCGTAGGCCAGAAACCTGATTCCATGGCATGTGATTATTTGAAAGCTAAACATTTATGAAAAATAAACTCAGAAAACAATATAAAATGCAATGCATGTGTAATGCGGTTCATTGAAATATAGAGACGTAGCAGGGGCGTAACTAATATAATGGAGATTTTAATAGAACAAATAGAGAAATTTGATATAGAAAAGGAATATTATTCAGGTGTAACGGTAGATTTATTTAGCAGTGTTAGGGGATTGTGTCTTAAAGCACAGTTTTGATTAAAACAGAAAAACAAAGTAAAAAAAATAAAGAAGTTTCGTAATCACTTCAAATGGAGAACAGGATATAAATAAGGAATTTTAGTGAGAATCATTTAAAATAGAAATAAGATTAGAGAATTTTTCGAACTCTTAAAGGTATAATTATTTTTATGATAAATCTAAAATCCCTAAAAATGTTTTTTATTGATATTAAAAAAATAGGTAAATAGTCTTTTTTAAATTTCCGATATATGAAATTTGATAATTAAAGCACACTTTTGCAATAATATTGATATTCTACCAACATATTGAATATTTCGATTTTTTAGACTTTTTGAAATGTCTCTAAAATCTTATAAAACATTTTTTTATTGATTTTTTATTGTTTCATATTATTTAATTTATTTCAAAATGATGAATTTTAACTTGAAAAATTTATATTTTTAATATTGCTTGTAGCAATAATAATAACCATAATGAGTGTCATTGGGGCACAACTAGTGTGAAATTTTTAAAAAATCGAATTTTCAATTTTTCCATATTTCGATAGGTTATACATTTAAAAATAACATACCAAAATTTTAAATCCATATCTTAAATAAATAGTTTTTGAGTTACAGACAGCCATTTAAAGAGTATATATATAGTATTAACGATCATTTTATCTTCAACGCATTTTTCTCGAAACAGCATTTTCGAATTTGCTGCAGCAATTACTCAAAAATCGGATCAAATATCGAATTTTGTCAGTCCAAAAACGACCAAAATTTTGGGTAAAATTCGTCTTTTTTTTTAAAGCGCCGTCATTTTGTCAATTTTTGATTATTTTTTTTATCGTAGGTCATTTTACAGAAAATATTATCTAGATCTAGTATAATGAGATTTTTTTTTAATTACATCCACGTAGAAGGCCGGAATCGCTACTGCAGTGAAGGGCCTTTTTTTCGCGCCGTTGGAGATCGACGTTAACTTAAAAATATTTAATGTTTTTCTTCAAAAATTTTACTATGTATTCTTAAAACATGTGTAAATATATTCTTAATTTAATTTAATTTTGAAATGATTGACTAAGTATTTTTTTTAATATAAATTCTCAAAATCACCTTATTTTAGGCGGTTACACAGTTACACTAGTTGTGCCCCTTATAATATATGATACTAAATCTGTCGTGTAAAATTGCTAATTTAGATTTTTGATATTACAACAAAATTATTTACGTGTGTAATTATGATTAATTTATAACCGTATGTTATGCTTAAAAGTTATTTATATTTGTAATATCACGAAAAATTATTTTATAAGTATCAGTTTTTTATACAATATATTTTTGTTTCGCATTGATACAAACTTTTCTAAATTTCTGAAAAGAGTTTTACTTGTATAGTTAAAAATGTTTAGCTAAAATAAAAAACTTTTTTTTTTATTTATTCATTTGAGTTTTGATATCACCTGGAATAGAAGTATAGATTAGAGAAGTGAATTTTGTTAACCACAGAAATGTCATAAGGAAATATCATAAGGAAATTGAAGATTGAATAGATATTTTAATTATATAAATATTATATTGTAGTATAATGAAATAGACAAATGATATGTTATATATAAATAAGAAAATTGTTTCATAATCTCTCATACCCGATACCCCTGTCTGACTGAGATATGAAAATATTATATAAATAAATAAATAAAAAAATAGAATATGAAATAGTACATAACCATAAAATAGAGAAATATATAAAAGTGAATTTTGATAACCTAAAATAGAGATGAATAGAAAATAAAGAAGTGAATTTTGATAATTTATAAAATAAAATAGAGAGATAAATAGAATAAACAGTGAACTTTTGATAATTGTATACTAAAATACAAAAATAAAATAAAAAGAATGAATTTAAATTTGATAATTATAAATTAAGATATCAATAAAAAATAGAAATAGAAGAAAGAAAACAGAGAAGTGAATTTTGATGATTCCTTAAATTAGTGATGTACAATATAAATAGAGAAGTATCATATCCACTAAAATATAAAATGGATCGAAGACGTGAATTTTGATAACCTTCTAATATAGAGGAATGGATTAGATAAATCTACAAGAGAAGACGTGAATTTTAGATAATACCTAAAATTGAAAATACCAATAGGAAAGGAATGGAAAAGTGAATTTGGATAATGGTTTAAAATAGGGAAATTAGCACAGAAACAGTTAAAAAATCAACAGAAAAGTGAATTTTGATAACCACTTAAATGGAGAAACAGAAGATAGCCAAGAATAGAGAAGTAATTTTGATAATCTCATAATATAGAGAAATAGAATAGAAAATGTGAATTTTGTTAATAACTTAAATAGAATATTAATAGAGAATTTTCATAACCACCTAAATTAGAGAATTAGATTAGAGAAATATAATAAAGAAGTGAATTTTGAAATTTGCATAAAATAGAAAATACGAATAAAAAAGAATAGAGGAATAGAATAGAAAAAGAAATAGAGAGGTGAATTTTGATAATCACCTAAAGTAGAATATAAAATAGAAAATTTTCATATAATAAAGAAGTGAATTTTGATAATTGCCTAAAATAGAAAATACGAATAAAAAAGAATAAGAAAGTGACTTTTGATTCTATAAAATAGAGAAATTGAAAAGAGAAGTGAGTTTTGATGACCCTTAAAATAGTGATGTAGAATATAAACAAATTTTTTCATAGCTACCTAAAATATAAAAATAGGTTAAAGACATAAATTTTGATGAATTTCTAAAAGAAAGGTTAGATTAGATAAATCTAATAGAGAAGTGAATTTTAGATAATTACGTAAAGTTGAAAATACCAATAGGAAAAGAACAGAAAATTGAATTTTGATAATCGTCTAAAATAGGGAGTACAGAAACAAATAAAAAAACGCACTAGAGAAGTGAATTTTAATGATCACTTAAAATGGAAAAATATAATAGTTTTGAAAAGTATCTAAAATAAAAATTAAGAAAAGTAGATTAGGAACAGCATAGATAAAATAGAGAAGTTAATTTTAATAATCACCTTAAATAAAAAAGATATTAATATAATAGAGAAGTGAATTCTGATGATTATTTCATGTTGGTACGAAGTCCTGAACATAATACGTTAATTCGCACTATTTTCTCTATGTTTTCGAGTTTGTTAGACCTGCAAATTATTCACGAATAATTTAATAATAGGACAAGATAGTTTTCATTAATTTGTTTCTTTAATTGGATAAATAAACGAATTAAATCGCTCTTTTGCACTTCGTGCGGATCCCTAAGAATTTCTGTTTTTCATTCACGCATAAAATGAATAATTTGAACAATAATGTTAAATCGATTTCTCGTTAGTGTAAAAATATATTTTTCACTTTCCGTAGGGTAAGTTATTGTAATCATCCAAAAATCGAAATTGAAAATTTTTTACATTTCTTCACATTTTGAAGGTTTCTGAACATTTTGGCATACCTCAGAAAAAATTGACGTGTGTGTGTATGTATGTATGTACGGATACAATTTTTCGTCCACGTCCGGGCGCACGGATCAACCGATTGGAATGGTTGAAAAAACATTCGAGTCCTATTAATAGAGAGAAGTGGTGATTAGTTTTTGGCAAAAGCAGATCCAGCCGTTTCGAGAAATGACAATTTGTAATGACGGGAAGAAGTGGTGATTAGTTTTTGGCAAGGGCAGGTCCAGTGGTTTTGGAGATACAGAGATAAATGTGCAAAAAATGGCAGTTTTTGAGAGAACTAAGCGTCTGATTTGAATGATTTAAAGAACTTTCTGCTTGTTTTAACAAAATAATTGCTTTTGGGAAAAAAAATTTGGTCAATTTTTTTCAGGTTTTTTTTCAAAAAAAATTTTTTTTATGTATATCGAAAGTTCTGATATACTTTAAACAAATAGTTTCAACTTTGCAATTCAGTTTATAAAATTCTTATAAATATTAGACAATGTTACAGTATTTATTATAATAATCTATTTGAAAACATTTAATATTCCTCGAACATTTCGTTACGGTACGGGAAGTTCCAGCAATTTGTCTTAAGACATGATGCTATATACACCACTAGTTTTTCTTCTGTATTGACAGAAATTTATTTATTTATTTATTTATTTATTCATAAGCAAGCCGTAATCAATAATAATAGATATTATATCAGGCTCAATATAATTATTATCAATATCATTCTAGATAGCGATAATTTTAATTAAATTAACTAAAATAACGATAAAAAATTTACAAAAATACTGATATATAGATTAAAGTATTTGCAATATGCATTTTACATTGATAAACTAAATGTACTGAGAAAAACCCTGATAAAAGTGAGTAACTTCATTTGTAATTACATGATGATTAATATATAAGAAATCAATAATCAGTAAAGTAATATCTTGTGAGACATGGCTATAAGTCTATGAGTAATTTATTTTAAATACAATTGTAAAACAGATATGAAATCAAATATTTATATATAAATTTTTTATATATTTTATATCAATTTGTCAGAAATGTGGCGAAATTTTAATACACACTGATTGTTTTATCATCAGACCGCAAAATGATGATGGGACAATTTTATTTAATAACTTATAAACGTATTGTAATTTTTCAAATTCCCGCGACGATTTTCGTGTTATTTGGGCCGTGAAGAGTGTCAACGAATTCGGATAATTGTGCCGAAATTGCGGTTTTTCCATGAGAAACGTATACAAGTACCAATTTGTTAAATATATGAATTATTTTTAATGTGAATCTTGTAAAATTACGAGAATCTAATTACAAGTAGTGGGACACGAAAATAAACATTCGTGGAATAAATAGATTAGCGACATCTACTATGATCAAATAGTATTCAATTACGATTAGACCAAATGAAATTCGAGTCCTATCTTTTTAGAAGGGTCTAATTTGGCAATTAATATAAGCTAATTCACAGAAGTTTTTTTAATAATATGCTTTTTGTTTGCTGATTTTTTGGGGTTAGCTTCTACATAAAATTTCTGTCTATGAAAGTATTATTAACTCCCATAGGATAAGCTATAGTAATGAGCCAAAAATTGGAGATGAATATTTTTGCATATCTTTACGTTGCATATCTTAAAGTTTTTGAGGTTTCTGAACATTTTGGCATACTTCAGAAAAAATTGATGTGTGTGTATGTATGGAGACAATATTTTGTCGACGATTTTGTAAATGTAATAATAAATAATAATTTTTGAATATCTAAAGTTCTAAACATCACTTACATACCTCAAATAAATAATTTTAACTTTGCAATTCCGTTTATATAATATACTTAAAAATATTAGACAGTTTTGTTTATTTACTATTTATGAAATAAGAATAATGAAAGTTACATTATTTATAATAATCTATTTGAAAACATTTAATATTTCTCGAATATTTTCTTAAGGTACGGGAAGTTCCAGCAATTTGCCTTAACACACGATGCAATACACCACTAATTTAATTGGAATTTGCTATTAATAATATAACCTTTTTTTAAAAAAAAAATTATATCTTTTAATATTTAAAGATTTTAGTTTGTAAAATGGTAACTCATGGGTATCTTCCAACTTTTTGATAATATTTTATATTATCAAATAGCTTGGAGTTACTATTTTTTTATTATTTTTCATTTTTTTATTTAATAGCAATCAGAACTTGAAGAACCCTGTGAGCTGTTGTGCAGATTTCTTAAATAACATGGCTTATTTATCTTGGCTTAGCTATTTCTATGGAATGAATTTATTATTACAGTTCTAAAATAATGATGATTTTTTTAACATATTGGTATCTATATTTCCAAGTGAAAGCCAATGCCACTACTTTAATATGAGGCTAGTGTTAAACCTGGAACTTCTCATTTAAATCCCATAGCTCTAACCACTAATCGACGATAGAATTCAAAGGACAACAAAATGATATTTATCAACTTTTAATTTTAGGCAGATTACATCTTAATAATTCTCATCATATATTTATTAAATTTAATATATTTTGATTCTAATTTTATTTGTTTCTTTCGTTCTGCTCCATCATTTTAACTGATAAAGATGTAATTTTATTGGTATAAACAACAAAAATTTAGAAATCTAAAAAAATCTGAGAAATTAGTAATAACTAGAAATGAGTTGTAGGCAATTTTAAACTGACTGATTATAAGTTCTTTATAACTTCCTGTAAGGCCAGTTGTTGAAATTGCAAAAAATCTTAATATGTTATTTAATAATTTGGCATAGTGTTATATTTATGCATGTACTAGTATGTATTTATACATGTCGAATCTGCCTATTGATCACATGAGAACGTTGAACTAATTAGTTGGTGCAAAAAAATTTCAAATCATATTTTTAATGAATCCATATAAAGGGAAGACTGGGTAAAGTTGTGCCACTTTTTTTTGATCAGCCATTACCTAGGAGAAAAGTAAATTAAATGGTAATTTGAACATTTGCCTAAGTGGAAATACTGAAATACTGTCTTGAAATACGATGTATCAGTCATAAAATCAAATCATACAAAAAAAGGGCAATACAGCGATTGGGGTCAGTAGTGACAGTTATAAAAATAAATTAAAAACAATAAGTATAAATACCAAAATGGTCTATAACGACTTTTATTGTCGTTAATAACAATAATATGTAATAATGTACACAGCACAGCATAAACATTTAAACAAAGCTTATGAATAAAATATAATAACAAAACATAACTTTTTAAACAAAGTTAACAAGAATTTTTGGTGAAATCTTTTTTATTCTCATATTAAATTTTTCTATTACTTGCTGTTTCGTATTTTGTCTTAGTTAAGTAAGATTTTTGATTTTTTTATCTGTTTAATCTTCACCCGAAAAGGACAAGAAATACATGTCACAATCCTACCCAAAAATTTGTCACAACCGTAACCAACGGACACTTTTGAAAACAAATCATCATTATTAGTTAAATTATCTACGCAAAAACTAATTGCTGGTAAGTAACTACTAATGTTCAACTTACAGCAAACTAACAAAAAAGTAATCTATCTGTATACAATTAACAGTTATGATTAAAAGAATTCAAACAAAAGAACTTATTTTTGACTCTTTGACGCAATAATGGAAACTTGTTCTAGCAATCATTCTTCATCTTTCTCACTTTGGACCCTATCTCAAAATCAGTATAGTTCAGCTGTTATGAAACTATTTCTATAGTATCCTGGCACAACCGTACCCAGTCTCCGTTATCTATATTGAAATGCATGAATGAAAACTTACATCTTATGTAATCCTTGAATACAACAGAATATTTAAAATTTTCACCTGAATTTATATATTCTTATTAGGATTTGGTAAATTGTTTGGTCATTGATTTCATATATCCATATGAAACATATTTCTAAAGAAATAAGATTTTATTGATCAAGTTATTATGAAATATGAAATTGGTATCATAACATGTTGCTATCAAATAACATTTGTTTACATATTATTTTTAATAATATAATAAATGATTTTTTAATAAAAATCTTAAATTTTTAGGCATAACGTCTTCGAAGAAGCCACCAGTGGTGGAGACATGTGAAAAGGCTAAATCGATCATGGAGAAGTTTGAGAAAGGAGAAGCATTTGTAAGCGCACGCGAAAATGATCAGGAAGCTAAGGGTATCGAACAGGAGGACATGTCCGTATTTGATGCTGGTGAGTTTTGATAAAAAAACATTCTTTAGTTATTTATAATTATAGGGTTAATTACGCTTTTTCAAGATCATGGTAATTGCAAAAACTCTGTTTTTACGATTTATATGCAATAATAATTAATAATAAGTATAACTTGGTTATTTATTTTTTTAACGTACCAAGTATTGTCCGCAGTGTTTTCAGTATTATTACTTTTTCAGGAATATATTTATTGCAATTAACAAATTATTTCTGTTTGTGCCGAATATCTAAAATTATAATGAATATAAAATAAATTATATAAAATTTTTAGTGAATGAGTTTTCTTGAGACTAGATAGTTTTATATTTTCCAATTCGAGGTCTTAACTGGTAAATTAGTATGTGTTATACAACAAAAATAAAAATGAACTATAATTTAATTGAATTTATAATACCGACAAAGAAAATGTTTAAATCACTTTTTAGTGGATTATTATTTTAAGGAATATTTTAATAATTTCATTTTAAGGAATAACTATGTCATTCAGAATCTCCTTTTGTTTTATAGCACAGTCATAATTTTGTGAAATTTTCTCGTGTTAAGACTAAAATTCGTAACGGCACTAAATATTTTCATCAACTTTTAAGACCTATAATTTCATTCGAGGTCGTGACTCTTAAACAATAAATTTATCATGACGATTCTGCACGTTCTGTATCATAAACATTTTTTTACAAATCATCCGTAGATCGTTTTTCACGTGTCATAAACTTTGTTAAAAGAAAAGACCAGTAAAAGCCCGGCAACTTAACGGTCAGTCCTCATCTTATGAAAAAATCAAAATGTGCATTTTGTATATTTCTAAATTTCCAAAGAAGTTGTTTTTGCCAGAAAACAAGATAGTCTTGCTATTTTAATATATTTCGATGTTTGTAGTCATTTTGAATCATTTGAGACCAAATTTGGAAAAAGTTTGTATGTATGTGTATTTGAGCTCAAAATTTGACCTATTGTCGACGTTTTCTCAAAAACGGCTGCACCGATTTTAAAAATAAATTTAAAATCCTTAGGATTAAACTTGTTAGGGACTCGCATTTTATATTTAGCAGAAAAGTGCAAAATTTATTGTCCACATTTTAGCCGATTTTGAAAATTAAAAAACTGTTCGAAAAATATAATCGAGCTGATTATATTTAGATGAAAATCGGCTAAATTAAAATTTAAAAAAAAGTTTGTAATTAATCCTAACATGGTTTAGAGTTTAAAATCTATGCGAACATGATGAAATATTAAAGGACTAAGAAGTGTGGTTGAATTATGAAAAGTCATTGAAATTTGGTATAATAAGTTGCCTTTTAGGATATGCAATCGAGTGTTTGTGCTCCATAATTAATATAATAATTAAATATTTAATAAATCTGTTAGAAATATATCGATTGAAATCCATTTATTCGAAATAAACATTTGAAAAAATTATCTAAATTACAAAACTTTACTTCTTATTGATTAACTCGATTATTAACAGGTATAGGGAAGTACACGCAACTTGCCAAGGCAAATACTCACATTTTTCATTGCAAAATATATGCAGTAGGGCAGAACGGGGCTAAAAGCGCTTTGGTTAAAAAGGTCCATTATAAATATTTCTAAAAGGATTTTTTCAGAACAAAACTTGAAGTTGGCGGAATAAGATGTATAATCAGCTATCTCCTTATTTCTTAAGACATCGCTATCGGGACATAAATGGGGATATTGGAAAATCTATAACAAAAGTATTTTCTTTTGTTGCCAGTTTTTTTTGGTTGTTTACACTGTTATTTAGTTTACGAGACATTAACATAATTTTTAAATATACTTTATTTAATTGTTCTACAAGATGTATTGTCAATTTTAAGTTAGATTCAACAAAAATTTTTTCATTCCTTATAAGTAACTCACATATGGGTAGATTAAAAAGGACCAATCGAACATTTATTCTGGCAAAGGTGTAAACAATAAAAAATAGTAAATAAAAAATAAATTAAGTTAAAGATACCTATTTTACAAGAGATAAATAAATTAGTACTTATTTCAACTCTGTTGATGAATATTTCTGACAAAATACCAAATTAATGTTATATATGCATTGGTTGAAAGCATAGCAATTTTACAAGAGATAAATTAAATTAATAGTTATTTCAACTCTGCTGATGAAAATTTCTGACAAAATACCAAATCAATGTTATATATGCATTGGTTAGGGTTCATTAATTTAGCTATTATTTCATAAAATTTCCTTTAAATTAAAAATGAGACATTATATCTGTTTCTGTTTTTTCTGTTAGCCTAGCCAATGGGGTAAATATGGGCAGATGACAAATTTTAGTAAAATAGCCGAAACACATATTTCTATAATTAGGTATTAACAGGGAATTCTACTGAAAATTGTACGATAGTTGTTCGTTTGACTCGTGTGTGTTGTTATATTTTTCATTTGGTTTAGACAGTATAACTACTTAAAGTCAAATTTGACCTTTGTGCCCCGCCCTACCCTATATTTATTCGGCCGACTACTTCTGAGTGTTTTATATATTTTTATTTACTATAGTAGAATTTCTATTTACGATTACGATAGTAGAACGTTTATAAACGAATTGCAGTTGTACATGAATAAGACAATGGTTTTATATTCCATTGACTTTGTCTGAATATTTTTATCGTTTTCAAAAACATTAAAGCGGCGATTACAAATTGACAATAAAAAATTATCTTTCGCAACAAAAGATTCTTACAATTGCCGATGATGAATATATATATATACATATAAATATATTTGTGTGTGCACAATATATTTATTGTTAGTTATACAGTCATGATATCTTGGCGTTGATTGCCTTTTGCGTTAATTAACTTTACCATTGTGCTTGTACCAGTTTTTTTATGATTTATCATTCAGCGTGACTGACTTCAAATATATATATATATATATATATATATATATATATATATATTTGTATTTATGTAGACGTTCGCATTGTACACATGTGTGAAATAAAACAGTTTCAAACTTTTAATTGCTTCTGTTAAGATGTTCCAATTATTTTTTGTGTTACAAACGCACGCATACATATCTTTAAATACAGATGTCAGAAAATAAATGTAAGATGAACGAATATAATTTTATATAACAATTAAATTGTATTAATTGTCTCAAGTACGAGATATAATTCAGCACGCTTTTTTATTTTGGGTGTCAATTAAGAGTTGACATACTTTTCATTTATTTCTGACAGATTAACTAATGTATTTGATACAAATTTTTTAGGCATTTTGAAGAGTCTATTAATTTATTAACTAATCCTCTTTGTGCCCGTATATCTTTTAGTTCATATTTTAAATTTTTCGATATTTTACCAAATTGTTGTGGCTCTTTTCGTGTGATGACGCACAAATTTCATATCAAACTTTATAACGTTGCCAATATAACCAATATCAACATTTATGACCTTCACTAAACTTTTCAACCCGAAAAAACATTTTCATGCAAATAACAAAAATACTATTTAAGGACTATAAAAACAGGTTTTTTAATTTATTAATCAGTATTACGTACTTCTAGTATAAACTTTACTATTGCTATGCCATGCTATATATAGGTCATTCTTTTACAAACCGTACACCAACCATACCTTGACATTTTAGAATCGGCTGAATTTTTTTTTATAGATATTATACATAAAATCATTTGACACGTATTTCAGGATTTTGCCGGCAAAAATTTTTTTTGGTTGATATTTACGATTGAAATATTGCCGATTTTCTCAATTTTTATGAACTTCCTCTGCATTATGTTAATTATCTTCAGTTGTGTTGATCAGATCAGTATTGTTTTTTTTTTATTATATTCATTATGAACTCAACTTTGAAGTAATTTAAAAAAAATAATGTTTTTGCAATTATTTTAACAATAATAACAATTGATTGTTTACATTGATTTTACATACGGGCGCCCCGACTTAAATCGATTGCGTAAAAAAACACATTGTTTCTTTTTTTATCTACTTTAATATTATTTTTACTATTCGATGGCATGGCTGTTACATCGGAAGATATTAAATGTTTTCGAGCGCAAGTCGCGCCGCGCGTCCCTTTGAAAGACGCATCGCGCGTATTAAATGAGTACAAGTACTGTTTTTAACTAAAATATTTTACAATTTCGTTACTGAGAAAAAATAAATATATTGTCTAAAATATGTTGTAGAAAATATTTTATACAAAATGCTCATATTTTTGAAACTGATAAACTAAAACTTATTATTCGTTGGAATATTAACAAAAGTTAAATTAATTGTATTGGGTAGGTTTGATTTCGTTAAAAAATAAATACAAGAGAATGCGATTAAAATAATTCATTTATTGCATTATAATTAAGTTTATATAATATAGCTTCTTTTGATGTACTACATAATATATATTCCATGTCACAACGTTAACAAGTTGAAAAACAGTTGAATCGCGTTCTTTTTGCAAAGAAAAGTTTTTAGGCCCGCACTTGATTTTTTTCAAGGTATAACACAATGATATTTCAAGGTGCCTTTCACTGTGACTGCATTTTAAAATCTTGTCTTCAATTTTTTATCGGCAACAATATATTATTCACTGGTTACATATTTCGAAGAAATGTTGCAAAGAGACTCATTTGCCCATTCAAATAATTGTTTTAGCGTTTGGTTTGGATTTGATGCTCTTTGAAGACTAGCTCTGGCAGCTAGCCTTTTCAAAGTTCCACCCAATCCATCGCAAGCGCCCTTACCGCGTGACATTGGGAAAAAGTGCCACTCTGCAACCAGACCAAAATCTTTTTCGTGGCAAGTAAGATTTACAAAATTCTTTTTATTTTTGTACTGCGCACCCGACCCATCAAAAAAGTATAAGATTTTTGTAATTTGCTTCAATTCTTTACCAACGAATTCAACTAAATGTTTTTGAAATACATTTAAACCGCTACAGTGTCGTGTTGCAGACATTCTAAAAAAATTACTAACCTTTTAACACGAACATTATCGTCATTATCTTTGTAATAAATTTTAAATGCACCGTAGCCCGATTATTATTCCAATAAAATCCTTGAGCAGCATCTTGGACAACGCATGAATTATTTTCTGAAAAATCACACACTACGATGCATTAATTCTGTGATAGTTCTTCCCTTTTTTGTCATAAATTCATTTTGTTTTCTTACAAGAAATGAATGTAATAATTTTTCCAAAGTGGCCTGCAATTTTTGTAGATATTTGTATACTGGGGATATCATTAATTGCAACATAGTTCTATCAACGTTAGTCCATTCTCTGTACCTAATTTCGTCAATATAATTTTTCTCAAAAATATTTTCTAATTCTGTGATCAAATTTTCTAGGCCAGGACACTGGGAGCACTTTCGAAAACAACAATTAAATACTACTACATATTTTAGACAATATATTTATTTTTTCTCAGTAACGAAATTGTAAAATATTTTAGTTAAAAACAGTACTTGTACTCATTTAATACGCGCGATGCGTCTTTCAAAGGGACGCGCGGCGCGACTTGCGCTCGGAAACATTTAATATCTTCCGATGTAATAGCCATGCCATCGAATAGTAGAAATAATATTAAAGTAGATAAAAAAAGAAACAATATGGTTTTTTACGCAATCGATTTAAGTCGGGGCGCCCGTATGTAAAACCAATGTAAACAATCAATTGTTATTATTGTTAAAATAATTGCAAAAACAATATTTTTTTTAAATTACTTCAAAGTTGAGTTCATAATGAATATAATAAAAAAAAACAATACTGATCTGATCAACACAACTGAAGATAATTAACATAATGCAGAGGAAGTTCATAAAAATTGAGAAAATCGGCAATATTTCAATCGTAAATATCAACCAAAAAAAATTTTTTGCCGGCAAAATCCTGAAATACGTGTCAAATGATTTTATGTCTAATATCTATAAAAAAAATTTCAGCCAATTCTAAAATGTCACATTTTTTTTTTACCAAAATCCGTACGATTTGTAAAAGAATGACCCATATACTCTTTTTTTTACATATCTAACATTTTTGATCCATATGTTTTTCTACTTTTAAGTCTTGTTTAAAATTCTGTTCCTTTTTCTGCATAATTAACTTGAAAATTTAGCACTTGTGCGAGGTAGTCAAAAAGTTAGGTTTCTTAATTTTGAAAAGTAAATGTTTTTGAAAATTTAGAATTTATTAATGTGAGAGGCTATTATATCCCGCCCTTGGAAATTTGTAGTCAGCATTTTTCTCATTCATAACGTATTGCTTCATATAAACATACTTGTTGTATGTGTATCATTTTCAATTATTTGAGGGGTAGTTATGATTGTATTATCAAGTAATTGCAAAGATTCAATTTGAACCTATATACTACCTATACTTTTCGAAAACCCGGGACAATCCGGGACAAAAGATCTAAAAAAATTCAGGACAAATATTGCTTTTAAAAGAATGCTTATTCGACATTCCATAAAAATCTGCATATCCTGCTATTGAGATGAGTTTAGACAATGGGTTAATTAATATTTCTAGACTTCAGAATTGTTGTTCATAGCCGGAACAAATTTTATAACTTATGCATGATATATATTCTCTATCTAATAAGTGTAATGTCGTTTATTCTTATTCAAGGTATCTGCAAAAAGTCTCGATCGATGTTCTTGGAATTGGACGCAAGTGCCGCCAAGAGCGCCCAATCGCCCCACACGCCACACGCACCACGCACACCGGAACTAAAGAAATCAAATACTCAGGTTAGTATTTTAAATCAAATCAAATAAGATAAGGGGGCGTCCATTAATCACGTGAGGTTTTTAGGGGGAGGGGGGGGGTTTGACCAGAAATCACGAAATATCACGTGGGGGAGGGAGGGGTATGGTAAGATATCACGTGTATTTATTTTTTAACTATTTTTTTTTAAAAAGTTCAAACATTTTAAAAATAAATTCAAAAAATTTACAGTTTTTTCACGTACTTGAAAATACACGTGATGTTTGGTAGGGGAGGGGGGGGATAATTTTGAATATCACTATGTATCACAATTGGAGAGGGAGGGGTCCAAAAATCCTTAAAATCTTGCTCACGTGATTGATGTTCGCCCCCTAAGATGGAACACAGCGTCAAAATATTTATTCAACAAACTTTCAATTGGCATACGTATGAACTATAGCAGTTTACTTTCACATAGAGATATACCTTATATTAGCGACTTCAAAATAATAATATGAGAAAATGTATAACAAACATTAAACTTCTTACATAATTTCGTGTTAAAATCTTCCCGACGTTTGGTTTTTATTTTTGAAATCTTTACAAGAGCAAGCACAATTCTAATGTATTCCATGGTACCCTCGCCAGCACTTTCCAGTCAATTTTTAAATTTGTTGTTATTGACTTCCTGAAGAAGTTTATACGCACGAAAAAATCCGACTTGCTAATTAATGTTTTCTCGACGTTTTAAATCATTTTGAATCGTTTGAGACCATATTTGCTGTGTATGTATATGTGTACAATGCGCCTATTTTTACCTTTCGTCGAAGTTTTCTCAAAAACGGCTGCACCGACAATTTAAAAGACATTCGATATAACTCAAAAAGTACTAGCCTTTGCCCAACGATCTTTTTCCATTGTAATTAACAGAAAAGTGTTACATTTTTCGTCCACATTTTAGCCAAATATTCTATGTTATAAATTAAAATACCATTCAAATAATTTTGGAATCGTGTTGATTAATGATTAATTGTTGGAAAAAAAATACGATCATTCTTATGAAGTCAGTGTGGAAACGTGCTGATTAATTTAGTCAAAGATCTGCTGGGCTGTTTCTTCTTAATTAAATGTACATATTTTGTAATATTTAAACGTTTAAATAAATATAGAATGACGATTGACTAATCTAACCAAATATCTTAAAATATTATAGTCCTACGATAGTGGTTCAACCAAAAAAATTCATTGCAGCTTACTAAACGCAAACGTCATATAAACATGTGTTCATGCATAATAATTAATTTAATTGCAGTACCCTGTACGATATTATAAGTTTGTTTGAAACATTTCAATATAAAGCAACAATTTTATTTTCGAAATAAACTGTTGAAAACTAAACAGCTAAATCTCAATTGTTTATATAACTTGATTATTTACACGTATCAGGAAGTTCTTGCAACTCGCCTTAAGGCACTTACGCCTAGTTTATTTATATTTCGTCTTTCTCTTACAATTTTAAACCATTTGCTCAACAAAGAAAAAAAATAATTACAAAAATAAAAAAAAATAATTTTAACACTAGAAAGACGGACGAATTGAGTATACCTACATTGCCTGAAAACAGTCAAAATGACTGCGTTGTGAAAAAAACAAATAATGCGTTTAGAAATTTGTTTAAAATTATTTTTTATTATTTCATGTACTATTTACATTTATACAAATTATCTGAGTGCTAAAAATAAAAAAAATAGTTCATCTGACAAAAAAGTTCATTATTTTTACAATTCATGCAAATATAGTTTTAGATCTTTTTATGAGTACATTTTCCGCAAACATGTTTGTTGCAAATTTGACACGTATTATTAGTTTTATTATTATGACAAAGTCTTATTTGGCAAAATTTTCTTTTATTACTACTGGTATGTGCATGGTGTCTGTGGGTCATCATTTTCCTTTGATTTTTTTTGTGTTGATGTCGCGTAGTCCGCGGAAAGCTGTTCTGCCAATTCAAACAAAAACTGTTCTCTAAGGATTTGTTTTCTTTGGATTTTTATTCCTGTCGCTTCTTTGTAAAGAATCCAGACATTTATCGCAGCCAAATCCAAAATATTGAAAAATATTTGCAGGGGTCATCTACGTGAACTACGTGGGATTTCACGGTATATTTTCTTTACCTTTGATCTGTCATGTCTTCTTTGCTGACCATAAGTAAGTCAATTTCAAATTTTTTGCCTCATAGGCCCCACGAGCATATAAAATTCCAATAAATGCACGTATTTCCGGTAACGATGTTGTCCAATCGTACCCCAAAATTTGACTGCCCTCTTCCTCTGTGCACTGTTTCATGTGTTTGATAATATAATTATCTATTATCAACGAAAATGCACTGACAAGATCACCTGTAATAATATTCTTTTTTGCAAAGATCGTTGGCCCTTTCACACCCTTGAAAACACAGATGATGACTTTCCTGGAGTACCACCTTCGGCAATTTTTGTCCATACAGTACCATCGAGAGCTGTTTCCGTTTCTTGAATTCTTTCATCAGTTTCTGAGCCACTTAGCACCTTCCTGCATACACTGATGGCACTTTCATTTTCATCAATAGTGATCACCTTCATCGCTACCCTCAGAATTAGATGATTCACGTGGAATATAATCCAATTCATCATCAGATGATTGTGCCCAATTTTCTGCATTTGATTCTATGTCGGAACACTCTTTACTTATGTTTGTTAGCTTTTGCAATAATTCACTTCTCTTCGAAATTTTATTTATAAGTTCTAAAAAATCAACTGAACAACGCGTTATACTGAAAGTTACTACGTGAAAAAGACCGGTCTAATGTCAATACTTACCAAAATTCGGTTATTTTTATATAACAAATGCATTATCGCATATTGTAGATGAATGCACGCGATATAACGATTTGTAATACAATAACAAAGCCATTTGTAATGTAAAATTTCTAGAGCAGTCAAAATGACTGTTTTCCGTCCATGCAGGCATAACATGTAAGAATATTGAAAATAAAAGTGAGATAAAGCAAATAATACGATTTATCTACGCATTTATATGTTGTATAAAAAGTCACAAAATTTCACGAAGCTGCGACTTCAAATACATAGTTATTTTTATGTTTGAAAATGGAAAACAGTCAAAATGACTGCGTCCGTCTTTCTAGTGTTAAAAAGGAAAAAATTAATTGGCCATAATTTGAAGCTAACTAGACAAAAAATGTAGAAAAACTACAATAGTGAAATTGGTGATAGAATGCCTTTAGCTCCTGAATCGAAATCAAGATCATTTGATTGTTAAGTATAATATTTCCGTGAATATATGTTATATTCTAGAATTGCATACATAATATACTTCTTAAGTGTTTTTACAATTTATATTATATTAATTAAAAATGGGTGAAGGTTTTCAACCCCGAAGACGTGGTGAAGAGTAGCGAAACGAGAGAAGAGATCAAAATCGAGACTGCAGAAATTTCGAGCAAATTCAAATTCTTTGAGACTTATCAACCTAAAAGTGTTGAGAGAAAGCCATTTAGAATCACGCCTCCCAGAGAGGGCGTTGTTAAGGTTGTGGTGTTATGACATTGTGTGGAGCTATTAACATTTGGCTTGTTTGATTTGAAAATCTGTGTTGTTTTCAGGATTGTGTGTTTGATTAGAAATAATTTACTACAGCAACCAAATTGCTCTTTGTAATATTTTGATTTGGATTTTTTGTATCTTTCAGAAAATGAGGATTCATATTTGAGATATTTCTATTTTTATTACAATGATTAAGAGTTATTTCAGGATATTGATATAAATAACCAAATGTCATTTCAATGCATTTAAAACATTCAAAATCAACTTATTTTAAATACATATATGGTCATTGAAAGTAATGAAATAATTTACTTTTATTATTTTACTTTTTATCGTGTAATTTTCAATTACATACAAGACCATATTTCATTTCAGTTGTGATAATTTAGATAAAAATAATTTTCTTTATGTTTAAAAATGGTTTTAGGACTCTGATATCAGTATAAATTAGATTCATTCAATGTTTCTTAAATTAATATTTAATAAAGCATCGGCTCGTCATATAAACAGTTAAAAATCATCTTTGAATTTTAAGTATAATTTAGAAATCAGAATCATTGAAAGTAGTGAAATAATTTGTTTTGAAACTTTTACAATTTTTTATGTAGTTGTTAATATATTATGTTAAATTGCATAATTAATTTGCTTAAAATATTTATTCCAAACAATTGGAAAGCACGAATATTTGTGTGTTATTTATATACTAATAGTTACTAATTTTGAAATAATGTATACTTATAATTGTATGAAATTTATGTGCAAAGTGCTTACATAATTTAAATAAAAATTGGGAAAAAAAACTGACCTCCAAGAATAATGTGTTACCACAGCCATTTTTCTTTCCTTAAAATTATTCCATGTGTTAAGATGGTAATGAAAGAATAAAAAACCAGTTGTTTTATACAAATATTAAATTTGATTGTATGATGATAACATTAACAATATTTTTTGCATGTTTCTAAATATTTAAATGTAAATTAAAATTTACTAAATTGCTATATATGTCATATGCATCAAGCTAATCTGTTTAATTCTTCAACAGACCGAATCACCAGAACGAGAAGTCTACAGGGATCCATCCATTGTCACTTCTGACAACAAGAGTAATGATGAAAATGGTGATGATCCAGAAATTGCCGAAAAGAGCCACACCGCTACTAAAATGTTGAATATCTTCAGACAGATGGAAGAACGAAAGGAAACACAGCCACAAGGTATATACCAAAGAATTTGTAACTCCATCCCGATTATTTGTTTTAAAAATACTAACCCACAATGCAGTCATGCAGAACTTTAATTCAATATAAATATCGATTTAGTTAATTAATGAATTTAATTTTTCTAAAGGTCCTAAACCCTTGAAGAGGTTTACACCTCCTCCAGAGGAGACCCCAAGGAGGTTCCTGGATACCAATGACCAGAGTGACAACTCTGGTGTTACTGACAGTGATACTGATGATGAAGTTCAAAATGAAAATGAACCTCAGAATGGTCACCATCAGAATGGTGTCGGTAGGGATGGTGTTGATTATGTTAAAGCGAGTGACAAGTGTGAGGATGAATTTTTGAAACAGGTAAGTGCTGGAATTAATGGATTAGTATTGTCTGAAAAAAAAACTAGCTATAAGAAAAGTAATGAAACATTGGAAATTAAAATAATATTTATTAAATCTAATATTGGAGTCATAAAAAATTTCTTTGTTTTTCTATATACTCGGTTAGAATTAAATAGCCAAACAATTTTTGTTGTGTTTAGCCAATATAAAAAAATAGTTCAAAATATTACATTTATTGAATATTAATTCATTATCAATTATTGGTTAAGAAGGTGTAGTAGATATATTAAATGTTTTTATTAACTTGTTCCAAATATAACACATGCTAGAAATAAGTATAAATGAAAAGTATATTTAACTTAATTATTTTATTTAGTAACAAAAATAATTAATTTAATCTAATGTCACATCCATTCCACATTTACATTGTGTTTATAATTAAAGGCAAGAAATGAAGCAAGAGCCAAACAACTCAGAGCCAAATTTGAGAAATGGGAAAGCAATGAAATCAAAAGGGAACAAAGTACGATAAATGTTCTTGAAGAGTGCCAAACTGAAAATAATGACTCACAATTAGAAAGTGCCAAAAGGTATAAATATATTTAATATTTGTATATTATGTAATTCATAACATCATGATAATGCATTAAGTATAAAAAAACTTAATTTATTTCATGTTAAATCAATATCATAATAAAGACAAATTAGCAAGCAAATTAGAATAACATGAAATATTTAAATTTATTATTTTATATGAAGTAACAACTAGCAACAATTTTTTTTTACTGAAATATTGAAATCAATATTCAGTCTTCGCACTAATGATATAATACTATTTTTTAATTCATAATTTGATTTTTGTTGCTTCCTACAGCTTTTTATGATAACTGCCTAGATAGCACAACACAATCCAATGATTATATATATGTAATTTATCTATATTACAAATTATTCTTCATGTATCGTTCGTTGGCATGTCTTAGCCAACTTTTAATTGCTTCTACAACAGCATATTTTGTTTCATTTGGAAAGTTTTTGAAAACTGTCTGTAATAAATAAAAGATTAATTAGATCTTATAATTAATTAAAAATTAATAGCAAAAAAAAAATTATAAAATACCAGTGATGATTTAATTGATATGTATAATCTTTTTGATAAACTTATAATAAATATAGCAGGTTATTTGAATTTTTGGAATGTTTTTGGCATTTTTTCAGTATAACATGGTAGTTTTTTCCTTTGAATTATTTTTATTGAATTGAAGAGGATGTAAGGATGTATTATGGAGATCACTTTCTCAGAGTACACATTATAGGAGTGTTGTCTGTAATAATAAAAGATTTCAACTAATTTTTTTTTTTATTTTCAGTCTGCGGGATAGATTTGAATCAATGCGCGAGATGACGAATCAAATGAACAAGTCACCACGTGTAAAAGTGAATCGATTTGTGGTAAGTTATTTAAAATATTTTTTTCTAAATTTAAACAAATACATACAAATAACACGCGATTGTGTAAATAGTCTTGTTATCCATTTACAAATTCTGTGATTGCGATCTGAACTTTTGTGCAAGGTTTTTTTTGCCAGTTCGGCCGAACTTTGATATTTGATTAATGCTTTGATTAATTTCTCATAATCTTGATGTGTTTAGATGTGCATGAGTTTGAAACGTCTTTTCTTTGCTAATGATTAAAAACATTTACTAAATCATAATTCCATCACCATAAAAATATACAGTTTTTGATTTTTTAGAATATAATATAGGAGATTCTCATTGTAAAAATGATTTTCATTTCGTTTTATTGAAATTGTGAGCAATAGAAATTAAATTTTGTTTGTATACACATAATAGTAATTATATATTACCACATATGTGAATATGTAGATTACAAATTTTCTAAATTTATTTCCACCAGTTCGTATATTCTGGATTTTCTAAACTGTCTTTATTATATTTGTATAATTTCCATAAAATAAGATTCTTTATTTCTTACTTTTCAACGTTAGGCTTGAAATTATTGAAATGGAATTTCAAAAGTTTGTACAATTAATAATGTGAACAATATTAATCTTATAATACCTTCACTTCAAATCTATGCAAATTTTTTATAAGTATTGTTATAAAAGTCTGATCAGTTTTTGTCAATTATTAGTTGACATATGCAATTATGCATTATATTTCAGCACATTAATTTATCCATTATTTTCAAATTAGTATAACAGTATAACAACTTGTAGCTTAGGCCACGGTAATATTAATGAATTTGCTGTACAGAATTTCTGTCAGTTGTCGTTAGATAAAATTTGCTGAGAAGATATCGAATATTAATTACAATTGGCTGATGATAAAATAAAACATATATTTATTAGTGACCAATTTATTCTCATTGGCTAGTCTTCAGAATTGAAGTTTATGAAAAACTTCCACTATATATAAGCAATACATTTTTGGGATTAACGAACAACTATAATTTAAGTTTAGTTAATATGATTTTTAGATAGTTTTATATCACATCACTTCATCTTAGATGTAGAGACGTGTGATACTGTGTATGAGCATGATAACACCGGCAGTACTAATAAAAAAACAAGTTTTTGTGAATGTGTTTGTCAAATTTTAGATGTTAAAAATAAATAAGTATATGCAAATGTGCACATAGGATACATGTAACACATAAATAGTGAATTTGATGTTGCTGTTTGATACTGATGCACGAAATTGACGTTTAAAATTAAACTAAATCATAGTCAAATTAATATGTCCACAAGCGTCCAAATTTCATTCATGAAAATATATACACAAGATTAGAAATAAGATGCATGGTGTTAAAATGAATTTCTGAAGTGTGTATGTTTGTAAATACAAAATAACAACTAGAGCAATCTTTTTAGAAGTTATTACTGGATTGTTTGGAAAGTAAGTTTTTTATGTCCTACGAGGACCAAGTGATTATAAATAATCAAATTTGATAAATTTTACCTCGCCCTTATTATGTGTCGTTATTTGCCACTTATACTATTTGATTGAAGTTGCCATAACGTTCTTTTGTCTATGGCAGTAGAATTTTTTGATACCGAATACTGGGATACCATACAAATTTTTGGCGGTATTAATACCGAATTTTAATTCACCTTAAAATTTTTGATCATTATCACTAGTTGATTCAGGAAATCTTCCATTTACTCATAATTAAATTTCGCCTTTATGACTCATCGACTCAAAATAAGAAATAGCTTAGACAACAACATGTTTGTTAAAATCTTACTTCAATTTCCATAAATAATAATTATTACTTGAACGAATTATTGCAATACGTATTAGAAAATAGAATTGAATTTTCTTAAATTATTAAAATTAAATATTGCATTTTTTATAGTGAAATTAAATTTTGCTTGATTTTTTTAAAAACAGTAGTAATACCGCTTTAAAAGCAAACACATCAAAATACAGGTATCAAATTTATTTAGCGGTATATGTTGCATTTTCTAAATCGCAACAACAGAGGGCTGTGTGTACTTTGCGCCGTAAATATTGCTCTGAAATATAGTCTGGTTAGAGTTAGTCTACCTGTTTTCGATTCTTAAGCATACTTACCTGGCGTCGGGGTTACCGTGATCAACAAGGCGGTTCCCCCAGGGCGAGGTCTGGCCATTGCACCTGGGTCGGATTGACCCCTGCGATTGTCTCTAATGTGGATAACTCGGGCGTGTAATTTTTGGTAGTCGGGACTGCGTACGCGCTGTCCGGTAATAAAATTTAATATATTAAAATATTTCAAATTCTGATGATTACATTAATATTAAATTAAATAGTTGAATACAATTTTCTAAAGTTTTTGTTCACATTGGAAAACTCGAAGTGGGTGTAACCATATCCAGAGACCTAAACAAGCGCCAAAGATGCCTTATTAAATTTATTGCACTAATATAACTTTTAGTATTAAAATTAAATCTTATTTTCGACATACAAATTTTTTTCTTCAAAAGCAATTGCTTGTCAACACAAGCGGAAGGTTTTTGACTCATTTGAATCGGATACTTAATTCTCTCAAAAACTGCTATTTTTTGTACATGTAGCTCTGTATCATTGAAATGGCTGGACCTGACTTTGCCAAAAACTGATCACCAGTTCTCCCAATCATTACAAATTGAATAAATTTTGTATAATTCAGAACAGTTTTGGATCATTCAATTCGGATACTCCGTTCTCTCAAAACCTCGATTTCTATTTTCTGCACTCTTTGCTCCGTATCTCCGTAACGGCTGGACCTTCTTTAGCCAAATACTAATCAGCACATCTACCTATTAATAGGAACAATTAATTATTTAATTACGGCCCTTACTATAACCTACCCTGCTGGAAGTTAATAAGATCTAGCTTAGACAACGAAATGTTTCTTAAAATTCTATTTCAATTTCCATAAAAACTAATAATTACTTGTACAAATTAATGCAATATATATTAGAAAATAGAATTTAATTTTCTTACGTTCTCAAAATTAAATATTGCATTTTATAGTATATTTTAATTTTGTTTTGTTTGATTGTTTAAAAATAGTCGTAATACCGGTTTTAAAAGCAAAAACATCCAATCCAAATACAGGTATCAAATTTGCATTTCCTGCAACATGTTGCATTTCCTAAATCACGACAACAGAGGGCTATGTGTACTTTTCGCTGTAATATTGCTCTAAAATATAGTCTGGTTAGAGTTAGTCCACCTGTTTTCGATACCTAAGCATACCTAGGTTATTAGGCGCAGTTCGTATCGGGGCCTGGAAACAAACTATTGGTGCAAGGCGCGAAGCTTGTGATACAGTTACTTGTTATTAGTGTAAAAAAATTATCAAATGTATGTGGTGTAGAGTGCGTGTAATAGTGTAATAATGGAATCTTCTAATAATGGAAAGCCGTCGACGACACAGCGTACAATGGAGACCGTAGCATTTCCGCCACGAAATCGACTTACCGTTCAGGAAGTGTTTGATTCGCGTACTGACAAGCCGAGGCCCGATGTACTCAAAGAACACTTTATAAGGGAAGGTCGGATCGATGATGAAACTGTAGCACTCCGTATTATACAAGATGGCGCGGCCTTATTACGGTCAGAGAAAACGATGATTGATATCGAAGCACCGGTTACCGTTTGCGGAGATATTCACGGGCAATTCTACGATCTTATGAAGCTGTTCGAGGTAGGCGGTTCGCCGGCCAGCACGAAGTACTTGTTTTTAGGCGACTACGTCGACAGGGGATATTTTAGCATAGAATGCGTTTTATATTTATGGGCGTTGAAATTGTGCCATCCGACAACTTTATACCTATTACGAGGCAATCACGAGTGTCGACACTTAACTGAATATTTTACCTTTAAACAAGAATGCAAAATCAAATACTCTGAACGTGTTTACGATGCGTGTATGGATGCGTTCGATTGTCTACCGTTAGCGGCTTAATGAACCAGCAATTTTTATGCGTGCATGGCGGTCTGTCGCCCGAAATCATAATTTAGAAGATATTAGGCGACTGGATCGATTCAAAGAGCCTCCTGCCTACGGGCCAATGTGCGATCTGCTGTGGTCCGATCCACTGGAGGATTTGGTAATGAACGCAATACGGATCACTTTTTGCATAACTCGGTTCGTGGATGTTCATATTTTACAGTTACGCCGCTTGTTGCGACTTTCTACACAACAACAATTTGTTATCGATTATTAGAGCGCACGAAGCACAGGACGCTGGCTACCGAATGTATCGTAAAAGTCAAACGACAGGATTTCCTTCGTGATAACGATCTTTTCGGCACCGAATTACCTAGATGTTTATAACAATAAGGCCGCTGTTTTGAAATATGAAAATAACGTTATGAACATCAGACAGTTCAATTGTTCTCCTCATCCGTATTGGCTGCCGAATTTCATGGACGTGTTCACGTGGTCGTTGCCATTTGTGGGCGAAAAGGTAACGCAAATGTTAGTAAACGTTCTGAGCATATGCTCGGATGACGAATTAATGCCAGACGGAGATGATGCGCTCGAAGCGAACGTCCGCAAGGAGGCGCGATACGTAATAAAATTCGAGCGATTGGCAAAATGGCAAAGGTATTCTCAGTGTTACGTGAGGAGAGCGAATCGGTGCTTCAGCTGAAGGGGTTGACCCCGACCGGAGCGCTGCCGCTAGGGGCGTTGTGGGGCGGCAAGACATCGCTGCGGAACGCTCTGCAAGGTTTCTCGCCGAATCACAAAAAACCACGTTTGCGGAAGCGAAAGGCCTGGACGCCATCAACGAGTGCATGCCGCCAAGAAAAGACACCCTCAGCCCGTCCGCCTAGAATCCCAATCAGAACAGTATCGGTGCGACGTCACCAGGTC
Source organism: Ctenocephalides felis (assembly GCF_003426905.1). NCBI lineage: Eukaryota > Metazoa > Arthropoda > Insecta > Siphonaptera > Pulicidae > Ctenocephalides > Ctenocephalides felis. The sequence continues at coordinate 61,170,537 of NW_020536999.1, forward strand.
CTGGTCCTAGCAAGTCGGGTACCGGCGGTGGCGCGACTCGAACGACGTCCTAGTGTGTTCGCAGTATGTGAAACGTCGCCTTGAAAACCGAATGACTCTTCTTTAATGGGGCGGTGTTTTTATCGAATAAATTGAATAATAAATAATATATACATATAAATATAACTTAATGATGTGCCATTTTTATTGCAAAAGATCTTTCCTTTGCACCATTTATAAGTATTTGTGTGTCAGTTTAATTTACCAATTATATCAAAAAATTCTATTTTAGGTATATATATATATATATATATATATATACATACGTATAATTAAATATTTAAAATATATAATCTAACTCTCTAATTCTCTATAAGAATTATATATTCATATTTAAATATATTTAACTAATTAAAATGAATATTATACCTTTGCTACAAGTACTTATGATTGAATCATGCTATTGTGCAAAAAAACTATCATTGTGAATTTTAAATCTCGATTATACGGACATTTCATCTAGTGCACATGTTGTTTGGCATTTTAAAATGTTTAACTGAATATATGCTATGACTGAGTAAATGTAAGTGCATGAATAGTAAAAATGTCCTTTTGTTTGTGTGATATTAAGATATTTAAAAAAAAATTAAACTACCTTTTCATATGTACAATATAACTATTTGCTATTTAAATGAATTATAAATTTAGGTAATAATGTTTTTGGTTGCGAGAACTTTATATACTTCAATTATATAAACTGAAGGCTTTATATGAAATAAATTTGTCTTTGGCAACTGTAAAATGAAGGGTGTACATTAAAAGCACGCTACACAATCGTATCTTATATATCACGTTGATCAAATCAATGAATATCAGGTGAAGTGATTATTTATCTATGTTGAATAATGTATTTTATTATTAGATCTAGATTGTTAAGACTGCTACGCGCTGTCCGGTAATAAACCTAATCAACATATTAAAATAATTCAAATTCTGATGATTACATTAATATTAAATTAAATTAAATGGCTGATACAATTTTCCAAAGTTTTTGCCCACATTGGAAAACTCGAAGTGGTGTAACAATAAAGCCTTACCCAGAGACCTAAATAAACACCAATGATTTCTTACTAAAAATATTGCACTAATATATTTTAACTAGAATTAAAATTAAAATTATTTTCGATATACAATTTTTGTTTCAAAAACAATTGTTTTGTCAAACACAAGCAGAAAGTGTTTTGAATCATTTGAATCGGATGCTTAATTCTCTCAAAATCTGCTATTTTTGTACGTGTAGCTCTGAATCATTGAAATGGCTGGACCTGCCTTTGCCAAAAAACTAATCACCAGTCTCCAACAATATACAAATGAATAATTCTGTATAATTCAGAAACAGTTTTGGATCATTCAATTCGGATACTCCGTTCTCTCAACACCTCGATTTCTATTTTCTGCACTCTTTGGTCAGTATTCCGTAACGGCTGGACCTGCTTCAGCCAAATACTAATCAGCAACATCTACCTATTAATGGACAATAATTATTTAATTAATTTTTCTTTTAATTATCATTTT
>NW_020536999.1:61173090-61201042 GCF_003426905.1 Ctenocephalides felis
ACTAATATTCAACCTTGATTACCTCACCACGGCCCGAACCTGCTACCCAGTCCTCTACAGTGACTCCCCACCTCCTAACGGGCGACCCACGACAATCACATTACAAAACCATCACAAAGTAGGTGATATTGTATATTTTTAAACGACAAAATACTAACAGGTAATATGGCCAAAAAAGTTGGGTTGAAATGGCCTGTGTTGGCTTAATTGGTTGAGTGATGGCTTCGTACCGAAAGGGTACCGAATTCGAATCATACCTCCGGACAGAAAACGGAAAGCTGCACTACTGCCAACGTTGTGGTATTTGTTTATTGTTCATAACACAAAAATAATATCCAGATATAACAAACTAACAAGTAAAAGCAGAGTGCATGTGCCCTGTGCTGGCGTAATTGGTAGAGTGGTGGCTTCGTATCAAAAGGGTACCGAGTTCGAATCATACCTCCACCCATAAAACGGAATTCAGCAGTACGACTAACTTTGTGGTATTCATTTATTGTTGAATAACACAAAGTTAATATTTAGATATAACAAACTAACAAGTCATGAGGCCGAAAAAAAAAACAGAATCCATGTGGCCTGTGCTGGCGAAAGTGGTAAGGTGATAGCTTCGTACCAAAAGGGTACCGAGTTCGAATCATACCTCCAGCTATAAAACGGAATTCAGCAGTACGACTAACGTTGTGGTATTCATTTATTGTTGAATAACACAAAGTTAATATTTAGATATAACAAACTAACAAGTCATGAGGCCGAAAAAAAAAACAGAATCCATGTGGCCTGTGCTGGCGAAAGTGGTAGAGTGATAGCTTCGTACCAAAAGGGTACCGAGTTCGAATCATACCTCCAGCCATAAAACGGAATTCAGCAGTACGACTAACGTTGTGGTATTCGTTTATTGTTGAATAACACAAAGTTAATATTTAGATATAACAAACTAACAAGTCTTGAGGCCGAAAAAAGCAGAGTCCATGTGGCCTGTGCTGGAGTAATTGGTAGAGTGATGGCTTCGTGCCAAAAGGGTACTGAGTTCGAATCACACCTCCAGCCATAAAACGAAATTCAGCAATACGACTAACATTGTAGTATTCGTTTATTGTTAAATAACACAAAGGTAATATTTAGATATAACAAACTAACAAGTCATGATGCCGAAAAAAAGCGGAATTCATGTGGCCTGTGCTTGAGTAATTGGTAGAGTGATGGCTTCGTACGAAAAGGTACTGAGTTCGAATCATACCTAATAAACCCTACAGCGGGTTCGCAAACCTGCGCGACCGGGCCCCCCTGGTTGAAAAACGGGAGATTCAGTGTGCGAGTACCCGAAGCCCTCGAGTGTCGGTATGAGGAAAATGGGGTGGGGTGGAAAGTAGGGGGGTAAAACAGAGAGGAATAGGAGAAAGCGAGGGTAGAAGGAGTTAGCGGTAGGGAGGTTGCTATGGCAACGGTTGCTAGGCAACGAAAATCGCAAAATAATACTGAAAATTTTGTGTTAGAGGTTACATAGCAACGGTCGCTAGGCAACCAAAATCGCAAAATAATTTTATTGAAAATTTTGTGTTAGGGGTTAACGGTTGCATAGCAACGGTCGCTAGGCAACGAAAATCGCAAAATAATACTGAAAATTTTGTGTTAGGGGTTAACGGTTGCATAGCAACGGTCGCTAGGCAACGAAAATCGCAAAATAATTTTATTGTAAATTTTGTGTTAGGGGTTAACGGTTGCATAGCAACGGTCGCTAGGCAACGAAAATCGCAAAATAATTTTACTGAAAATTTTGTATTTGAGGTTAGAGGTTACAGAGTAACGGTCGCTAGGCAACGAAAATCGCAAAATAATACTGAAAATTTTGTGTTAGGGGTTAACGGTTGCATAGCAACGGTCGCTAGGCAACGAAAATCGCAAAATAATACTGAAAATTTTGTGTTAGGGGTTAACGGTTGCATAGCAACGGTCGCTAGGCAACGAAAATCGCAAAATAATACTGAAAATTTTGTGTTAGAGGTTACATAGCAACGGTCGCTAGGCAACCAAAATCGCAAAATAATTTTATTGAAAATTTTGTGTTAGGGGTCAACGGTTGCATAGCAACGGTCGCTAGGCAACGAAAATCGCAAAATAATTTTATTGAAAATTTTGTGTTAGGGGTTAACGGTTGCATAGCAACGGTCGCTAGGCAACGAAAATCGCAAAATATTTTACTGAAAATTTGTATTTGAGGTTAGAGGTTACAGAGTAACGGTCGCTAGGCAACGAAAATCGCAAAATAATACTGAAAATTTTGTGTTAGGGGTTAACGGTTGCATAGCAACGGTCGCTAGGCAACGAAAATCGCAAAATAATACTGAAAATTTTGTGTTAGGGGTTAACGGTTGCATAGCAACGGTCGCTAGGCAACGAAAATCGCAAAATAATACTGAAAATTTTGTGTTAGAGGTTACATAGCAACGGTCGCTAGGCAACCAAAATCGCAAAATAATACTGAAAATTTTGTGTTAGGGGTTAACGGTTGCATAGCAACGGTCGCTAGGCAACGAAAATCGCAAAATAATACTGAAAATTTTGTGTTAGAGGTTACATAGCAACGGTCGCTAGGCAACCAAAATTGCAAAATAATTTTATTAAAAATTTTGTGTTAGGGGTTAACGGTTGCATAGCAACGGTCGCTAGGCAACGAAAATCGCAAAATAATTGTAATAAGTAACGATTCTTCATACTTCTACTTCGCTCTCTCCCTCTCACACCATCACCCACTCTCCTTCCATCGGCGCATTCAGGGTGCGCCGGGGGACTCGCACACTGAATCTTCCCGTTTTTCAACCGGGGTCGACCCAGGAGTGGTCGTCGCGTGAAACCCTCACCCATATGGTTTCCCTTCTCCCATTTTCAGCGACGGTGGCGCAGGTTCGCAAACTCCACACATTCCCCTCTTTCCTGTAAACCCGCTGCGGGAACCCTAGGAGCATACCTAGGGTCCCAAATTCGAACGGATGTGATTCCGTTCCTCGATCCACTGTTTTGCGTTTTGTGTCCGGAGGCATGAATCGAACTCGGTACCCTTTTGGTACGAAGCCATCACTCTACCATTTACGCCAGCACAGGCCACATGGATTCTGCTTTTTTTCCGCCTCATGACTTGTTAGTTTGTTATATCTAAATATTAACTTTGTGTTATTCAACAATAAACGAATACCACAACGTTAGTCGTACTGCTGAATTCCGTTTTATGGCTGGAGGTATGATTCGAACTCGGTACCCTTTTGTTACGAAGCCATCACTCTACCAATTACGCCAGCACAGGCCACATGGACTCTGCTTTTTTCGGCCTCATGACTTGTTAGTTTGTTATATCTAAATATTAACTTTGTGTTATTTAACAATAAACGAATACCACAACGTTAGTCGTACTGCTGAATTCCGTTTTATGGCTGGAGGTATGATTCGAACTCGGTACCCTTTTGGTACGAAGCTGTCACTCTACCAATTACGCCAGCACAGGCCACATGGACTCTGCTTTTTTCGGCCTCGTGACTTGTTAGTTTGTTATATCTAAATATTAACTTTGTGTTATTCAATAATAAACGAATACCACAACGTTAGTCGTACTGCTGAATTCCATTTTATGGCTGGAGGTATGATTCGAACTCGGTACCCTTTTGTTACGAAGCCATCACTCTACCAATTACGTCAGCACAGGCCACATGGACTCTGCTTTTTTCTGCCTCATGACTTAATAGTTTGTTATATCTAAATATTAACTTTGTGTTATTCAACAATAAATGAATACCACAACGTTAGTCGTACTGGTGAATTCCGTTCTATGGCTGGAGGTATGATTCGAACTCGGTAGCCTTTTGGTACGAAGCCATCACTCTACCAAATACGCCAACACAAGCCATACCAACCCAAGTTTTTTTTGGCCATATGACGTGTTAGTTTATCTTCGTTTAAAATATACAATATCACCTACTTTGTAACGGTTTACTAATGTGATCGGCGTGGCGTCGCCCGTTAGGAGGTGGGAGTCGATGGAACAGGGTAGCAGGTTCGAGACGTAGTAAGGTAAGCGAGGTAAGCGTATCAGTTGTTAACATAGATATAAGCATTAGGTAAGGTAGTGTAAAGGAAAGCGATAGGAGCGTGGAGGTGGTAGGAATGTTAATTATAATTGATGTAATAATTACGTCAATAAACGTAAAATATTAAAGATATATTAATAATAATGCGGATGTCCTTATGCAAAAAGAACATAGTTGAAAACTTCATTTTTATTGTACAAGTCCAAAGTTAAGTAAAACTGACCAATATTTAAAGTATTCTAATTAAAATGAACTAATTAACACTTTGAATAATAGTATAGATTAAAGCGAGTGAAAGATATTAATATTTTTGACATGTTTGAAATGAGTGAAAAACCATAGATTTAAAATGGTCAAAGTCATAACTACATTAACTTTATTGATCAACCTCGTCGAAGTCTGAGTCGAAGAATGAGTATATTAATGTTTATATAAACATCAGCAAATATGCTTATGTTTATAATACTTGTACCAGTACGGTGTGTTTCTAATATATATCACTGAAAATGGTGTGAAATGAAACACTCCTCCCATGGATTTGTGAAAAAAATTTTGGGCAAAAAAATTTTTGGTAAAAAAAAATTTGGGCATTTCGAAGCGTGCGGTATGCATCAATGCGGAATGCATTTATGTTTGGCGCCGTCTCGTTATGTTTAATAATAACTGGCAGAATGACTAGTATTTCATCGTGTATAATGAAAGATGTAATGGACTAGCGAGTTAAAAGAATCTTGTTGAAAATGTCAGGGTAGCACGATCGAGACATGAATGAAACTTAAAGAAAAAAGGTTCATTCATGTCTTGATCATGCTACCCTGACATTTTCAACCAGATCCTTTTAACCCGCTAGTCCATTACAACTTTCATTAGGGTATTATCATAAACAATCTTATACATGGAAAGAAACATAATTATTTAGAAACATAATTATTTTTCTTTTTATTATCTAGGTGACTGTTTGAAAAGCGTTTTGTTATCAACAATATACCTTTAACCATCTGAAAAAATGATTACACATAAAATTAAATATAAATTATATAATATAAATTATATAATATAAATTAAAAAAAATAGCTCATTTTATGTATAATATATTTGTTTGTGTATATATATATCAAAATTAGTATAAATACTGTGGTACAAGTCTTTATGGTAAAAGTCTTAATCATATCAAATTTTTTTTGAAAATACTTAAAAATATCTTACGACCCTATAAATATATATATGTATATATAGTACAGCATAATTTTTTAAAATTAATGTATATATATATATATATATATATATATATATATATATATATATCAGTACATAATACTGTAGTATTTTTAAGAAATATTCGTAATAAGGAATGCCTTTCTTGTTTAAGCAAATCAGAAATTATTTAAATTTTTTTATCACATCATAAAATATCTTTCAAAGTCCAAACAATCATTAAAATTTTAATTTAAAATTATTTAAGTATCCAAACAGTACAGTTGCATATTAATATAATAATTACCAGGCAAGATAAAATATATGTAAAATAAAAATTAATTAAAATTATATTAAACATAAAATAGTACTTTTAGGAAAACGACTACACACAATGAAAGCACCTAACAACTAATTATTATTATAAAATATCATACAATCTCAATATTAATTATCGATTAGAATATTAATCATTTGAATCAATTGTTCTCGGATATGAATTTTAATAGGCGTGATTATAATTTTGGCATCTTCATTTAAAAAAATCTTAAAATTTTGGCATTTGTACAATAATTTTGTTACAATCAACATATTAAAAATTATGCGTTAGGAGTAAAATTGATAACAATTATGACATTTTGAAATTTTTGCATATAATAGAATAAAGATTGAAAATAATTGTGATGTTTGAAAATATAGCTTTGCAAGCTAGACTGTGTAATTAAGTATTTATTACCTCAGTAAGTAGCCTCATATAATATTTATTACTAATCTACTTTTAGTAAGTCGTATTTGATTATGATAAGTTGCTTAGTTTTTATATTTTGGAGTAATCAATTAAAAATATTTATCAGATTTGATAGAAAATGGAAACATAAATCATTATATATTTGTCATATTCAATTAAAAATAAGCATTTCATTAAGGTGTTTCATCGAGTTGTTTTAAAAAATAAAATATAAGGTAAAGAAATTTTATTATTTCTTTCTTTTTTCTAGTAGACATGTATGCTAAGACAATATAAAACAAACTGTACCAATTATATAAAATCATTATACAGAAGGTACACTATAACAAAAAACTATTCTATTTAAAAAAAAAATTAAGATGCAACATAAAAAAAAACTTTAACTTAACATACAAGTTGCTAGTTATTAAAAGTATAACTATAAATTTGATAAAACAGCAAAAATTCTATGTCGATCAATATAAAATTAATTTTACGAAATTTCTTCACAAATCTAAAAAACGTCTGTCATTGGATTGTTAATAATAATGGCGCTCCTTAAAAAATTAAATATGTGTCAAAAATATATTAACAATAATATCTAAAATTTATTTTGATTTAATCAATGATCGATACAGAAAAATAAAATTTAAAATATGTACACATTAAAACAATATTAAAAGTCAAAGTAAAACTTATCGTGTTATGTTTATAAAATCAAGCACTCCTTCGACTAAAATAGTAAAATTTTAAACAAAGACACTAAGACCTGTATGTTATGCTTACCATTGAACAATAAATGTTTTTCGATAATTTATCCCATCATATGCAAAACTCTTTTGAAATCATAATTTCTGCTCATTATTTTTGTTACCGTCTTCGGAGTTCTAACCTGATATTTGTAAAACGATTATTTAGTCGTTTAATTTTTTTTTTATAATTCCAGATGTGTTTCCTATTCATTGGCAGTGACTTCTTGCTTCTCCCATTTGGTCTTGTGTGGATCCAAACCAAATCCGGATTCGTAATTGCCTTTGGAGATAAAGAGTTGCTTGAAATGAGGGATGCAATACAGAACTCCATGATTGTGGGTGTAAGTGTCCATTCTGAAGAAATATAATAATTACTATTTGCGATAGTGTACTATTAATTTTTATACAAGTTATGATAGGTTGGTCTGGTATCCATAGTGTTACGCTAAAAATACGGCCCAGCCAAAGGCCATTAACAATTCTTTTGGGAATTTCTACTTAACAGAAAAGTCACGTTTCATTTGCAACTAATGTTTGTTACATATAACAAAATATTGTTATTGATGAATTTATTTGTTTTTTATTCACTACTTTTCTTACAACAGTCCAGCTATGAACATTTAGCAAATTTGTTAATATTTTATTGATGTGCCAATTCGAATGACAATGAAATGAATTCATAAAATCCAGCACTTAACAATCTCATTGGAATCGGATTTTACTAGATTTAAATCAAATCGTATGAAGCCGGTCGCTTGTCATCCGATTTAATATTCAAATGAAAAGATTACTGAAAGTTTTTGAAAAACGAAATTTTGTATTGGTTTATTAGACAAAAAGATAAAAAAGCTTTTATTATATATTAATACTTAATTTTAAAGTTCATATATTAATTTAACGAACCAAAATTTTAGTTTTATCATAGTGGGTCATCGACACATAACGCATGAGCCCAAAGGGAACAAATCACATATCCTCACCAATCTTCGCCGGGCTCAGAATGTGAAAAGAGGCAAAAAGTCATTGATTTCTTAAAACTTTTAGACTAAAATTCCCTCTTGATAAATATTTCTTTGAGCTATACTATTTATTCCATTTCAATTTCAAGGATGCATTTCAATGACAAGTAATTTTCTAGATTCCAGTTTACATAACTTTGATGTAATTGTTAATAACAGTGTATTATATTTATATATATATATATATATATATATATATATTTATATTTATATTTATATAAGTCAATAAAATTTTATAATAATTTAGTATATGTAATTTCTCTGAATGAGAAATTTGTTTTCGATATAATATCCGATCTGCCAATTTTATTTTCTCTACGTATTAAGTCACAAATATTATGACCCTACGACAAATAGTTTAATTATAAAATTCAAAGTTCGAAATTTGTGTCAAAAGTCGCTTTGATGATGTGATGAGTCAAAGTTTAACTTTCGTCGAAGTTTTGTCAGAAGAGGCTGAATCGATTATACAAATTCAAAAGATATCAATAGAAAGTGTTGAACATATCGTTCACGAATATTTGAATGGGTGCCGCGCAAACTCACATTTGACCAAAAGCATAACGAGTTGATGATTTGTAAGAGTATTTGGAGCTGTTCAATCAAAGTAAAACTGAGTTTTTGCATCAATATGTTACCATGGTTATGACCTGCCTTCACCATTACACTCCGGAGTCAAATAGAAAGCCAACCAAGTGGACTAAAAACGATGACGAAAAAAAATGCAAACAATCAGCTGGCAAGGTTATGGCGTCAGTTTTTTGAGATTCGCAAGTAATGATCTTCATGAACTATCTTGAGAAAGATCAGATCATCAACAGTGACTAATGTATAACGTTATTAGAGCATTTGAAGTTAGAAATCGGAAAAACGGCCCCATTTGAAAATAAACCGTGCTGCTTAATCAGGGCAAAGTCGCAAATCCGTAAAAATAGTAGCAAAAAAACATGAATTGGGCTCCGAATTGCTTACCCACTTTTCCCCACTCGTATCTGAAAAGAATGCTCGCTCTGAATTTTTTTTTTGCCAAATGATGAGATGATAGCCGTATTTTTTGCAAAGTACAAATCGAACTACAAAAATGGTTTCGAAAAGTTCGAAGTTCGACATAAACGGTATATCGTCTTCGAAGAAAACTATGTTGAATAAAAATTGTCAAAAAAAGGATTTCTCTTAGTTATCTTACAGACTTATTGAGTGAAGTGACAGCAATACTAAGAGTCATTAGTACAAATTTTTTTAGCCTTACAGGAAAAACGTTATTCAAAAGGTTGAGTAGCTCTTGGTCGCTTTTGAATATAGTGAAGTTATAACAACAAATTTAGTTGCGATAAGATCTGTAAGCTTATATTTGCCCTTATTTAAGGTTGATTCAAATCAGAATTTTTTCATTCAAATTTGAAAATTTTAGAGTCACATTACTAACATATCACTAACACATCACTAACATATAAACATATTATGATTTTTTCCTATATAATTACACACCTAGTAAATTATAATTGATAGAACTTTATGTTTGTAATGTATTAAGCAGCTTTTGAACTTTTTCCATATCAATTATAATTTTTATCAGTCAATTTAAAAAACAGTAGTACCAATAAATAGGGAAAAAAAGTTTGTGGAAATTTTGCCTCATTTGATAAAACTAATGCTCGGACAAAATGTATCTTTTTCATTACTTTATTATTGTTCTAAATTGTGTTTTAATAATTCAAAAAATGTATTAATTATGTTTTAATATTAAATATAATTCACTTACCTCAATACGGCGTTGCAGTGGACGCATCTGAAGCATTGCTTGTGATAGATTTTGCTGTTGCAATCAATTTTCTCCAGGGGATACACTTTCTTCTCACAAATAGCACAGTATTCGGCACAATTCGTCTGAATCTCCTATTTAATCATCACAAACATAATATTAAATATATAACAAACCACTTTTGTTTCCCATCACCACATACAATTTCATAGATAGTTCAGAAAAAACTACTCCAGTGCTATATCCATTACAATGCGATTTCAATCAATATCATTTTAACATAGAGAAATAAAAGTTAAAAGATTATTATAAATTTATAATTAGATCCATTATAAATAAGATAGATTACAGCTATTTATTTCAAATCTGAACTTTCAGGAACAAAATTTAAGAAAATGATGGATACATTTGGCAGACAAGTCGAATTTATCGAAACTAACGATAAGCAAAAACTTGCTTAAAACTTAGCAGACATTCAGTTAGTTATTTTAAAACTAATTGAGACAGTATATAGTATACAATTTTTTTATAGACTGATAGAACTTGCTGATAGATCGCTTTCGCTGAATTCATCATTTCATTCATATTTAGCAGAAATTTGCAATAGCATAATATCTAATTTTAAAATCATTGAATAGATACACATTTTATTGATAAATATCTATACAATAATATAATATAAACAAATTATAAACAATTATATCATCTTTGAGGGATTAACGAAACAACATATAAATATATCTATATTGCACATCCTCATATGTATATGTATATATATATATATATATATATATATATATATATTTTATACAAGAAAGTACAAATCATATAATGAACAATAATCCACAATGACCACAATAATATATTTATATCTTAATATTAATTTTTGAATCAATAAAAAATCCATTACAATATTTATTATATAAACGTTTCTTGTTTTCATCACTGTACTTCGTCTAAATCGATTTTATTTAACAGTTCAAAAGCGAATATAAGCATGATATTTATAAAAAAGTACCATTTATTAATGCACAAATATTTCTGCAACTTATAATCGCTTTTCACAAACCTGTAATAAATCTTTTTCAATTTTTCACCACAGTTTTTTCACAGTCCCAGAAATACACATATAAAAATGTTGCTCATATAAAGCAAATACAACATTTTGGTGCCATATTTATTTTTTTAAATAAACACTTACCTAACGATTTTTTTATTGGAACACATCCAAATAGTTTACGGTGTATTTATATATAATAAATTGGTGTACATCTTGATTGTTTATTTATTAGTTTGGCCGATTGAACTTATTTAAGATAGAATTGACAATAGTTTGGTGAATAATTTAGTCTTGAAGTGGTGCACAGCAAGATGCTTTTTAAAATCTAGACTTACTTATTATAGGAGTTATTGACCAATCAAAGGAGTAGGGGATCACTTGTTCAAACTCTAAAAATTTGTTAATATTGTTTTGGATTAAATTCACAAATAATCTCAAAAATCTTATTTAACCAATGAGGCTGATGTGAATGGCCTTACTCCTTTGAAACCATTAGCCCAATTTTAATTTTCCACCAATATTTATTTCCAAATTTTAGACATCAGACCGAGATATAGTTATGTAAAAAGATTTTGCTTGAATTTAAACCAATTATGGTAAAACAAATTGAACTTTATTCAATTGCATGATGAATATCAATTAAAAAGTCAACAACCACCTGATATATGTAAAATATCAGAACAATCGAAACGTGAGACAATTGGAGAAATGGATTAGTTGCTTTTTGGTTATCAAATGATAGTTACTAAAAACAAAAAAAGCATATCATCAAAATAGTTATGGAATAAACACAGTACAATTTTGTATAATTCTCAATCACCTGATGGATGTATATTGAAATTTAACATCTCAGAAATTATTATCATCAACGAAAACACTTGCCCAGCCTTAAGACATAATCTAATGATATAACATGACATAATAAAGATATGGTTGTGGTGTGGTTCTATTAGAAACTGTTCAACCCTTGGTGTTAATTTTTGTTAGCATCCTTATTGGGCTAATCGGTTCGAGGATTGATTACATCATGTGGAAATATTGTTAAAATTCGAACTGATAAAAAATTCAATTCCAATATCATTTAGTTTCAAAACTTACTAATTTCATAAAGTTGTTGATCCGTCTTCAACGATATCAAAGTAAACTGGAGATATTTTTTTTTTTTTTTTTTTATTATTGTTTGAACAGCAATCAGAAACTCCTATATGTTCTATAAGCTGTTGGTTACGACTTAATACTACTTTTTTTCATGAGAGGCAATCCATCGATTAACCATTCTCTTATGTGTGGGATATTTTTGATATTAGCTCTTACGTCTAATAGTTGCATATGATTGATTTGCAGCTATGTCCACGAAGGACGATTTCCACTTGGAATTATATTATGATCTATAATCTCAGTGGAAATTTGACATCAAGCTGCCTGATGTCGGGCTACGGCGGTAGCGGGAATCGATCCAGCGAGCCTGGAACTAGTGGCTGCTAGTCCACGCTCTAACCGATATCGCCACCGCCGGCCCAAACTGGAGATATGAAGTCAAAAATGCTGTCTAAAATCTAGACATTTCATGATATGAGAAACGATGAAACAATAGTTCTACAGATCCTGGAAAAAAATATCTCCATTTATTGTGCAGATACAAATTCAAAATTTATATCTCAAGACCAACAAACGATGCAATCAATCCCATATATATATATATAAATAATTTGCAAGTGATGTATAAAATTGTAAAAGTTGCATTGATACACATAGTCCACAAGTAAAACCACACATTTTTCTCAGTAATCAACATTTGTCATTGATGGACAACATGACCTTGACCTTTTGTCAACTTTTTGGTCTGACATCACGATTACTTCTTAGATGGATTATTACCATTATAATACGTTTTCTTACATTGCATCAAACGGACTATATGTTGTCTTAAATAAGTTTTGTGTATTCTATATGACCAGTAAAAAAATATAATAGAAATCGAAACTAAAAATATCAGTAAGAACAATTATCTATAAACGTCCATTATCTAGAAACCTCAAAATATTATAGACAAACTGAAGTCAAACCTTCATATCAAATTTGATCGATTCCATATTGACAACGAGTCAAATCAAAAGATTACTTTGTTGTATTGAGACAACTGAATTTGGATGATATTTAAGTTAGGATATTATTTTACAATTGAAAAAAAAGGCATCAGTGAGTTAATTTACCGACAACCAAAAGAGAAAAAATTGTCAGATCCTTTATGGATAGAAAATAATGCGTATATCGTATGAATTCCAAATTTTGAAATGCCAATTAATAAAGGTTTCATCACTATAAAATATTCAAAATATCAGCCGGATAGTCCCTTCATTTTTGTTCAAACCCGAAAACATTCGTAAAACTTCAATTATAATTTCTAAGGAAAGTGACATTAACGATTAATAGAAATACGTCTAAAAAGAAGTTGACTGAAAAAACTGAATAATCCCGAGGTAACCCATACTGAGCAATTTATGCAGCTCTACTATAATACTAATATAACCAAAAAAAAATTTTTTTGTTTGAAGTTTACTATCATTTTTCATTCCATCATATCAATTTATCGCTGGTCACATAGAATACAATATTTGTTATAAAATTTTAACCTAGATTACAAAAGTTGGTTTCTAAAACACTACAACATTGTTTTTGAACGGAACATTATCGCAAAAGACATCGATAAATGTAGTATGTGCATGATAATACCAAATACTTATTTTAGGTGTTTGCCAAGTATTTGAAATTCCAGAATCGACTTTGAAAAAATAGATAAAGACAATTTCGTCATTCTGTCGATTTTGAAATTTCCTTGTAAGTATAGATAAGTTGAAGTCCTTATAATAATATTGAATAAATAATAACATGATGAAAATATGTTTGTGGTTTCATTTAGCAGAAATAAATATGATTGCATATAGTGTTTTTAACTAATACAATCGTCTGGAATTCAAAGTAGTCAAAACTAACCGAAACTGAGCCGAAATAATAACGCCAGAATTTTGGTTCTTAAAAATTTTAGTTTTTCGAAATAATGTTTAAAGTTTTTTATTAGACCTTGAGAAAGCAAAAAGCATTTCTGTGCGGCTAAATTTATCAAAAAAGTGGAATTCTTAGGGAGACTTACGATAAAAATCGGCGAGCGATTGGTAATAAAAATGTTAAGAAGCCACAGGATTTACTTCAATAGTTATGTTATTATTTATTCCACACATAATTTGAGTTATAATTTTGATATCTAATATCGACTAATTTTTTATTCCAGCACATTGTGAAATTATTCGCTGAAATAAGTCTCGCATTTTTATCTCATTTTAGTTTTTAACAGTACAGGTCAAGAGATATAGATAAATATTTTTTATAAATTTCTTCCTTGTTATCAATTAAATTATTATAAAATATATTAGCAAGTGTATTAATAATTATCTCGAAATATTATATTAAAATTAAAGCAGCTCGACTCACAATCAGTCTTGAGACAAATGTCGGACGACATATTGCTTTTACTGCAAAAAGAGAGAAACGACATTTTATAAAAAAAAGAGCATGTAGAAAAATCCTTTTGAGTAAATATCTAGTGTTATTTATAAAACATTCGAATAAAAAATAAAACAAGACTAACACTAACGTCTAACAGCAATATGTTAATAAATGCAGATGGTGTTAAGATGAACTTTCACAGAAAACATTAAGCAGAAAACTATTATTCATTCAAATTCAAACACACAAAACATATCATTATCAAACAACAAAAGATTGTTTATTACATGTTTATGTTCTTATTAAAATGGTACTCTTAGCCGAATTAAAACAAACAGTTTAATAATCATTGTTAATATGGACTAGGAAATGTTAATGTAGAGCTTCTTGGTTTATAAATTACAGAATTGCAGATTGTAACTAAGAACATGGTTGCAGTGGATGAAACAACATAACATATGTCTGCCGAGGTGATAAAATCATTCCTGTTAA
Source organism: Ctenocephalides felis (assembly GCF_003426905.1). Lineage (NCBI taxonomy): Eukaryota > Metazoa > Arthropoda > Insecta > Siphonaptera > Pulicidae > Ctenocephalides > Ctenocephalides felis. The sequence continues at coordinate 61,187,680 of NW_020536999.1, forward strand.
TTTTTTATTTTATGCGAAAAAGATGTCATCATTTTTGTTCATAAAAACAGCAATTTTCATCCCCCTTTCAATCTTTGACAGTGACATTAAAATAATTGTAGTACTTAGCCCGAAAGCAGATACATCATGTGAAACTGACAACTTTCAGAATTTTTCTTCTTTGTATAAAATTTTGTGTTTATGCTACTAATTTCCTGCATGTGGTCAATCATTACCATTCTTTTTAATTTAATTCCTTTAAGACGGTTTACTGATCATTAGGTATAAAGAGCATAACAAAATTGTTATTATACCAATTTGTGCACATATAACTGTGAGGATCATCAGCATCCAAATAAAACGTCTTAAATATAAATTCAAATTTGATAAAATGTTCCAAATTAGTTGATCCATAAAGACGATAAAATACGCACTCATTCAAAACAAGTACAAAAGTCTCTTTCAAGATTATCTGAACTCACTTTCCAAAGAACTGTTCCAGAAGACTACCCGGGCGAGATTAAAAAAAAAGTTCATTCTAGAGTAATCTCTGTCAATTTCGAAATCACGATGGTCAGATGATGTATTTGTAAATTCTTTAATTTTATTGCCAAAGTTTTACTTGTTGACCTTTTAGAAATCTTGTACAAATTATTGTCTAATAGAAATAGATACACTAGGCCGACAACTAGTTTTTTCCTATTTGGTTTTTCCAAATCGTGCCCAGTAAAGATTTTCTAAAGTTCTGAACATCCCTCATTTAATCTACTATATGGTTCATTTCTTTCTTTGCCTCTACAAATCTTTTTACCAGTCTTCGTTATATCCAAAGTTTCTAATCCAGATTTATGTAGGTTGATGTTTTGGTGTTAAATGAAAACTCAGCTGTAGACCAATTTGTGCCAATTGATTTTCAGATCAATTCATGGCAGAGACATATTTGTTGCCACTATTCTGATTTAATGAAACCATGTTCTGCGTTTTTAAGTTTAAATATAAATACCAAGAAATCGTCTGATCTATATATAAAATGTCAAGCGAAATATAAACTTTGTTTTGACCATATTCTTTTTGCTTAAAGGCTCAATAATATTAAGAATAATATAATAATGCGTTGTTTATGAATGTATGTAGTGCGTTCTCCAAAAAAATGCAAAACTACAAATTTAACAAAAAAAAATCTGAAGTTATAACAAACTAAAATATATTTTATATATTATTCATCCATACGATCATAAACATGAATAGTTAACTTATAATACCCAGAAACTATACAGCCAAAATATCGTAAACTCATGGCATACAATCTTTTTATCCAAAATAAAGTTCTGAAGAAATCTGAGTCATTTGAAAACAAATATATTTCCAGATTTTGTTTCTAAAGACAAAATCGCAGATTTTTCAAATTATTGTTTGGAGTTGATCAAGATGGGATGCATACTTACTGAGATTATTTTTACTTGGCTGTATCATATGTCATATCTGGGTACCAAAACTTTAGCATAACTAGCTTGTCTTCGATTTAAGATTTTTTACTGATTATTTCTAAAACAAAATTAATCAACGCATTAGTTCTTAAAAACCTTTAGTTTGTACGAAAAGTAAGTATTTCTTCTCGACAGGAGACTCAACTACACACTTAATCATTATATGCGTGATCATTATATTTTTGAGAACTGTAATAGCTCCAAATTAATATAATAGCAAAACTTGTGTAAAAGTCCATTAGGTAGGTGGTATTTTTCATTAAATATAGACAGGATTAGCAACATTTTAGCTTTTTTTATATAAAACAAGAAAAAATTGAGAAAATATTTGTACAGTATGAAAAATATGTATTTGCCAGAGAAAAGTTGAATTTCATTGATAGAGGCTAAGTAGAGCTCCAGGAAAATAATAGTAAGAAATTTTTGGCGTTTATTTAGGTATCTGGGTAAGGCGTTATTGGTTACACCCACTACGAGTTTTTCAATGTGAGCAAAAACTTTTGAAAATTGTATTCAAACATTTAATATTAATTAATGTTCTCATCAGAATTTGTATTTTTTTTAATAATAAATAAATATGTTTCATTGAATATATATGTGTACATAATATTTCTCATTTCGGATTTTTACCCGTAGGTATATCATCCTTCATATTTGTTCTATCAATACAATAATAAGTATTTCAGATATACAAGTTGTGACATAATTCTGTGACAAAAAAAAGGAAAGAAAATTGATTCCCCAAAAAAAATCACTTAGCACTATTTATAATAACACATATTAACACAAAAAGGAAAAAAACAAAAGATTTATTCACTTTAAGGGAGAATATTTGTGTCGAGCCAAGTTTCATTTACCGCTATGGGTCGATCAGTATATATTTTGGCATGGCTTGATTGCCATACCAAATATCGTCTCTTGTGTATTGGCCGAGGCCCGCGATGTTAATATTAGGATGATCCCCACATTTTAGATAAAAATTTTCAGTGAGCTTTTTATAAAGTCTAGTATGGTCGGTAAGTCAGTCTGTTTGAATTTGAATTTGAATTATTTTAATATATTAAATTTTATTACCGGGACAGCGCGTACGCAGTCCCGACTACCAAAAATTACACGCCCGAGTTATCCACATTAGGGACAATCGCAGGGGTCAATCCGACCCAGGTGCAATGGCCAGACCTCGCCCTGGGGGAACCGCCTTGTTGATCACGGTAACCCCGACGCCAGGTAAGTATGCTTAGGGATCGAAAACAGGTAGACTAACTCTAACCAGACTATATTTTAGAGCATTATTTACAGCGCAAAGTACATATAGCCCTCTGTTGTCGTGATTTAAGAAATGCAACATTCACCGTTAGAAAAAATGATAACTGTATTTTGGTGCCTTTGCTTTTAAAAACAGTATTACAATTTTTAGAAAATCAAGCAAAATTAAAATTTACTATAAAAATGCAATATTTAATTTTGAGAACGTAAGAAAATTAAATTCTATATTCTAATATATATTGCATTAATTTGTACAAGTAATTATTAGTTTTTATGGTAATTGAAATAGAATTTTAAGAAACATTTCGTTGTCTAAGCAGATCTTATTAACCTACCCGCAGGGTAGGGTCATAGTAATGGGCAGAAAATCGAAAATGAAAATACTTTTATATCTTACGTTCGCATATCTTCAGAGGTTCGAAACCGATTCGAAAAATTTTAAAAATAATTAAATAAAGGTTCTAAAAATGATAATTAAAAGAAAAATTAATTAAATAATTAATTGGTCCTATTAATAGGTAGATGTGCTGATTAGTATTTGGCTAAAGCAGGTCCAGCCGTTACGGAGATACGGACCAAAGAGTGCAGAAAATAGAAATCGAGGTTTTGAGAGAACGGAGTATCCGAATTGAATGATCCAAAACTGTTCTGAATTATACAAGAATTATTCAATTTGTAATGATTGGGAGAACTGGTGATTAGTTTTTGGCAAAGGCAGGTCCAGCCATTTCAATGATTCAGAGCTACACGTACAAAAAATAGCAGATTTTGAGAGAATTAAGCATCCGATTCAAATGATTCAAAACACTTTCTGCTTGTGTTGACAAAACAATTGTTTTTGAAACAAAAATTGTATATCGAAAATAAAATTTTAATTTTAATTCTAGTTAAAATTATATTAGTGCAATATTTTTAGTAAGAAATCATTGGTGTTTATTTAGGTCTCTGGGTAAGGCTTTATTGGTTACACCACTTTCGAGTTTTCCAATGTGGGCAAAAACTTTGGAAAATTGTATTCAGCCATTTAATTTAATTTAATATTAATGTAATCATCAGAATTTGAATTATTTTAATATGTTGATTAGGTTTATTACCGGGACAGCGCGTACGCAGTCTTAACAATCTAGATCTAATAATAAAATACATTATTCAACATAGGATAAATAATCACTTCACCTGATATTCATTGATTTGATCAACGTGATATAAATAAGATACGATTGTGTAGCGTGCTTTTAATGTACACCCTTCATTTTACAGTTGCCAAAAGACAAATTTATTTCATATAAAGCCTTCAGTTTATATAATTGAAGTATATAAAGTTCTCGCAACCAAAAAACATTATTACCTAAATTTATAATTCATTTAAATAGCAAATAGTTATATTGTACATATGAAAAGGTAGTTTAATTTTTTTTTAAATATCTTAATATCAACAAACAAAAGGACATTTTTACTATTCATGCACTTACATTTACTCAGTCATAGCATATATTCAGTTAAACATTTTAAAATGCCAAGACACATGTGCACTAGATGAAATGTCCGTATAATCGAGATTTAAAATTCACAATGATAGTTTTTTTGCACAATAGCATGATTCAATCATAAGTACTTGTAGCAAAGGTATAATATTCATTTTAATTAGTTAAATATATTTAAATATGAATAATATAATTCTTATAGAGAATTAGAGAGTTAGATTATATATTTTAAATATATTAATTATACGTATGTATATATATATATATATATATATATATATATATACATAAAATAGAATTTTTTGATATAATTGGTAAATTTAAACTGACACACAAATACTTATAAATGGTGCAAATGGAAAGATCTTTTGCAATAAAAATGGCACATCATTAAGTTTATATTTATATGTATATATTATTTATTATTCAATTTATTCGATAAAAACACCGCCCCATTAAAGAAGAGTCATTCGGTTTTCAAGGCGACGTTTCACATACTGCGAACACACTAGGACGTCGTTCGAGTCGCGCCACCGCCGGTACCCGACTTGCTAGGACCAGGACCTGGTGACGTCGCACCGATACTGTTCTGATTGGGATTCTAGGCGGACGGGCTGAGGGTGTCTTTTCTTGGCGGCATGCACTCGTTGATGGCGTCCAGGCCTTTCGCTTCCGCAAACGTGGTTATTTTGTGATTCGGCGAGAAACCTTGCAGAGCGTTCCGCAGCGATGTCTTGCCGCCCCACAACGCCCCTAGCGGCAGCGCTCCGGTCGGGGTCAACCCCTTCAGCTGAAGCACCGATTCGCTCTCCTCACGTAACACTGAGAATACCTTTGCCATTTTGCCAATCGCTCGAATTTTATTACGTATCGCCTCCTTGCGGACGTTCGCTTCGAGCGCATCATCTCCGTCTGGCATTAATTCGTCATCCGAGCATATGCTCAGAACGTTTACTAACATTTGCGTTACCTTTTCGCCCACAAATGGCAACGACCACGTGAACACGTCCATGAAATTCGGCAGCCAATACGGATGAGGAGAACAATTGAACTGTCTGATGTTCATAACGTTATTTTCATATTTCAAAACAGCGGCCTTATTGTTATAAACATCTAGGTAATTCGGTGCCGAAAAGATCGTTATCAGCGAAGGAAATCCTGTCGTTTGACTTTTACGATACATTCGGTAGCCAGCGTCCTGTGCTTCGTGCGCTCTAATAATCGATAACAAATTGTTGTTGTGTAGAAAGTCGCAACAAGCGGCGTAACTGTAAAAATATGAACATCCACGAACCGAGTTATGCAAAAAGTGATCCGTATTGCGTTCATTACCAAAATCCTCCAGTGGATCGGACCACAGCAGATCGCACATTGGCCCGTAGGCAGGAGGCTCTTTGAATCGATCCAGTCGCCTAATATCTTCTAAATTATGAATTTCGGGCGACAGACCGCCATGCACGCATAAAAATTGCTGGTTCATTAAAGCCGCTAACGGTAGACAATCGAACGCATCCATACACGCATCGTAAACACGTTCAGAGTATTTGATTTTGCATTCTTGTTTAAAGGTAAAATATTCAGTTAAGTGTCGACACTCGTGATTGCCTCGTAATAGGTATAAAGTTGTCGGATGGCACAATTTCAACGCCCATAAATATAAAACGCATTCTATGCTAAAATATCCCCTGTCGACGTAGTCGCCTAAAAACAAGTACTTCGTGCTGGCCGGCGAACCGCCTACCTCGAACAGCTTCATAAGATCGTAGAATTGCCCGTGAATATCTCCGCAAACGGTAACCGGTGCTTCGATATCAATCATCGTTTTCTCTGACCGTAATAAGGCCGCGCCATCTTGTATAATACGGAGTGCTACAGTTTCATCGATCCGACCTTCCCTTATAAAGTGTTCTTTGAGTACATCGGGCCTCGGCTTGTCAGTACGCGAATCAAACACTTCCTGAACGGTAAGTCGATTTCGTGGCGGAAATGCTACGGTCTCCATTGTACGCTGTGTCGTCGACGGCTTTCCATTATTAGAAGATTCCATTATTACACTATTACACGCACTCTACACCACATACATTTGATAATTTTTTTACACTAATAACAAGTAACTGTATCACAAGCTTCGCGCCTTGCACCAAGATAGTTGTTTCCAGGCCCCGATACGAACTGCGCCTAAGTAACCTAGGTATGCTTAGGTATCGAAAACAGGTGGACTAACTCTAACCAGACTATATTTTAGAGCAATATTTACAGCGAAAAGTACACATAGCCCTCTGTTGTCGTGATTTAGGAAATGCAACATGTTGCAGGAAATGCAAATTTGATACCTGTATTTGGATTGGATGTTTTTGCTTTTAAAACCGGTATTACGACTATTTTTAAACAATCAAACAAAATTAAAATATACTATAAAAATTGCAATATTTAATTTTGAGAACGTAAGAAAATTAAATTCTATTTTCTAATATATATTGCATTAATTTGTACAAGTAATTATTAGTTTTTATGGAAATTGAAATAGAATTTTAAGAAACATTTCGTTGTCTAAGCTAGATCTTATTAACTTCCAGCAGGGTAGGTTATAGTAATGGGCCGTAATTAAATAATTAATTGTTCCTATTAATAGGTAGATGTGCTGATTAGTATTTGGCTAAAGAAGGTCCAGCCGTTACGGAGATACGGAGCAAAGAGTGCAGAAAATAGAAATCGAGGTTTTGAGAGAACGGAGTATCCGAATTGAATGATCCAAAACTGTTCTGAATTATACAAAATTTATTCAATTTGTAATGATTGGGAGAACTGGTGATCAGTTTTTGGCAAAGTCAGGTCCAGCCATTTCAATGATACAGAGCTACATGTACAAAAAATAGCAGTTTTTGAGAGAATTAAGTATCCGATTCAAATGAGTCAAAAAACCTTCCGCTTGTGTTGACAAAGCAATTGCTTTTGAAGAAAAAAAATTGTATGTCGAAAATAAGATTTTAATTTTAATACTAAAAGTTATATTAGTGCAATAAATTTAATAAGGCATCTTTGGCGCTTGTTTAGGTCTCTGGATATGGTTACACCCACTTCGAGTTTTCCAATGTGAACAAAAACTTTAGAAAATTGTATTCAACTATTTAATTTAATATTAATGTAATCATCAGAATTTGAAATATTTTAATATATTAAATTTTATTACCGGGACAGCGCGTACGCAGTCCCGACTACCAAAAATTACACGCCCGAGTTATCCACATTAGAGACAATCGCAGGGGTCAATCCGACCCAGGTGCAATGGCCAGACCTCGCCCTGGGGGAACCGCCTTGTTGATCACGGTAACCCCGACGCCAGGTAAGTATGCTTAAGAATCGAAAACAGGTAGACTAACTCTAACCAGACTATATTTCAGAGCAATATTTACGGCGCAAAGTACACACAGCCCTCTGTTGTTGCGATTTAGAAAATGCAACATATACCGCTAAATAAATTTGATACCTGTATTTTGATGTGTTTGCTTTTAAAGCGGTATTACTACTGTTTTTAAAAAAATCAAGCAAAATTTAATTTCACTATAAAAAATGCAATATTTAATTTTAATAATTTAAGAAAATTCAATTCTATTTTCTAATACGTATTGCAATAATTCGTTCAAGTAATAATTATTATTTATGGAAATTGAAGTAAGATTTTAACAAACATGTTGTTGTCTAAGCTATTTCTTATTTTGAGTCGATGAGTCATAAAGGCGAAATTTAATTATGAGTAAATGGAAGATTTCCTGAATCAACTAGTGATAATGATCAAAAATTTTAAGGTGAATTAAAATTCGGTATTAATACCGCCAAAAATTTGTATGGTATCCCAGTATTCGGTATCAAAAAATTCTACTGCCATAGACAAAAGAACGTTATGGCAACTTCAATCAAATAGTATAAGTGGCAAATAACGACACATAATAAGGGCGAGGTAAAATTTATCAAATTTGATTATTTATAATCACTTGGTCCTCGTAGGACATAAAAAACTTACTTTCCAAACAATCCAGTAATAACTTCTAAAAAGATTGCTCTAGTTGTTATTTTGTATTTACAAACATACACACTTCAGAAATTCATTTTAACACCATGCATCTTATTTCTAATCTTGTGTATATAGTTTTCATGAATGAAATTTGGACGCTTGTGGACATATTAATTTGACTATGATTTAGTTTAATTTTAAACGTCAATTTCGTGCATCAGTATCAAACAGCAACATCAAATTCACTATTTATGTGTTACATGTATCCTATGTGCACATTTGCATATACTTATTTATTTTTAACATCTAAAATTTGACAAACACATTCACAAAAACTTGTTTTTTTATTAGTACTGCCGGTGTTATCATGCTCATACACAGTATCACACGTCTCTACATCTAAGATGAAGTGATGTGATATAAAACTATCTAAAAATCATATTAACTAAACTTAAATTATAGTTGTTCGTTAATCCCAAAAATGTATTGCTTATATATAGTGGAAGTTTTTCATAAACTTCAATTCTGAAGACTAGCCAATGAGAATAAATTGGTCACTAATAAATATATGTTTTATTTTATCATCAGCCAATTGTAATTAATATTCGATATCTTCTCAGCAAATTTTATCTAACGACAACTGACAGAAATTCTGTACAGCAAATTCATTAATATTACCGTGGCCTAAGCTACAAGTTGTTATACTGTTATACTAATTTGAAAATAATGGATAAATTAATGTGCTGAAATATAATGCATAATTGCATATGTCAACTAATAATTGACAAAAACTGATCAGACTTTTATAACAATACTTATAAAAAATTTGCATAGATTTGAAGTGAAGGTATTATAAGATTAATATTGTTCACATTATTAATTGTACAAACTTTTGAAATTCCATTTCAATAATTTCAAGCCTAACGTTGAAAAGTAAGAAATAAAGAATCTTATTTTATGGAAATTATACAAATATAATAAAGACAGTTTAGAAAATCCAGAATATACGAACTGGTGGAAATAAATTTAGAAATTTGTAATCTACATATTCACATATGTGGTAATATATAATTACTATTATGTGTATACAAACAAAATTTAATTTCTATTGCTCACAATTTCAATAAAACGAAATGAAAATCATTTTTACAATGAGAATCTCCTATATTATATTCTAAAAAATCAAAAACTGTATATTTTTATGGTGATGGAATTATGATTTAGTAAATGTTTTTAATCATTAGCAAAGAAAAGACGTTTCAAACTCATGCACATCTAAACACATCAAGATTATGAGAAATTAATCAAAGCATTAATCAAATATCAAAGTTCGGCCGAACTGGCAAAAAAAACCTTGCACAAAAGTTCAGATCGCAATCACAGAATTTGTAAATGGATAACAAGACTATTTACACAATCGCGCGTTATTTGTATGTATTTGTTTAAATTTAGAAAAAAATATTTTAAATAACTTACCACAAATCGATTCACTTTTACACGTGGTGACTTGTTCATTTGATTCGTCATCTCGCGCATTGATTCAAATCTATCCCGCAGACTGAAAATAATAAAAAAAAATTAGTTGAAATCTTTTATTATTACAGACAACACTCCTATAATGTGTACATCCTCTTCAATTCAATAAAAATAATTCAAAGGAAAAAACTACCATGTTATACTGAAAAAATGCCAAAAACATTCCAAAAATTCAAATAACCTGCTATATTTATTATAAGTTTATCAAAAAGATTATACATATCAATTAAATCATCACTGGTATTTTATAATTTTTTTTTGCTATTAATTTTTAATTAATTATAAGATCTAATTAATCTTTTATTTATTACAGACAGTTTTCAAAAACTTTCCAAATGAAACAAAATATGCTGTTGTAGAAGCAATTAAAAGTTGGCTAAGACATGCCAACGAACGATACATGAAGAATAATTTGTAATATAGATAAATTACATATATATAATCATTGGATTGTGTTGTGCTATCTAGGCAGTTATCATAAAAAGCTGTAGGAAGCAACAAAAATCAAATTATGAATTAAAAAATAGTATTATATCATTAGTGCGAAGACTGAATATTGATTTCAATATTTCAGTAAAAAAAAATTGTTGCTAGTTGTTACTTCATATAAAATAATAAATTTAAATATTTCATGTCATTCTAATTTGCTTGCTAATTTGTCTTTATTATGATATTGATTTAACATGAAATAAATTAAGTTTTTTTATACTTAATGCATTATCATGATGTTATGAATTACATAATATACAAATATTAAATATATTTATACCTTTTGGCACTTTCTAATTGTGAGTCATTATTTTCAGTTTGGCACTCTTCAAGAACATTTATCGTACTTTGTTCCCTTTTGATTTCATTGCTTTCCCATTTCTCAAATTTGGCTCTGAGTTGTTTGGCTCTTGCTTCATTTCTTGCCTTTAATTATAAAACACAATGTAAATGTGGAATGGATGTGACATTAGATTAAATTAATTATTTTTGTTACTAAAATAAAATAATTAAGTTAAATATACTTTTCATTTATACTTATTTCTAGCATGTGTTATATTTGGAACAAGTTAATAAAAACATTTAATATATATCTACACCTTCTTAACCAATAATTGATAATGAATTAATATTCAATAAATGTAATATTTTGAACTATTTTTTTATATTGGCTAAACACAACAAAAATTGTTTGGCTATTTAATTCTAACCGAGTATATAGAAAAACAAAGAAATTTTTTATGACTCCAATATTAGATTTAATAAATATTATTTTAATTTCCAAATGTTTCATTACTTTTCTTATAGCTAGTTTTTTTTCAGACAATACTAATCCATTAATTCCAGCACTTACCTGTTTCAAAAATTCATCCTCACACTTGTCACTCGCTTTAACATAATCAACACCATCCCTACCGACACCATTCTGATGGTGACCATTCTGAGGTTCATTTTCATTTTGAACTTCATCATCAGTATCACTGTCAGTAACACCAGAGTTGTCACTCTGGTCATTGGTATCCAGGAACCTCCTTGGGGTCTCCTCTGGAGGAGGTGTAAACCTCTTCAAGGGTTTAGGACCTTTAGAAAAATTAAATTCATTAATTAACTAAATCGATATTTATATTGAATTAAAGTTCTGCATGACTGCATTGTGGGTTAGTATTTTTAAAACAAATAATCGGGATGGAGTTACAAATTCTTTGGTATATACCTTGTGGCTGTGTTTCCTTTCGTTCTTCCATCTGTCTGAAGATATTCAACATTTTAGTAGCGGTGTGGCTCTTTTCGGCAATTTCTGGATCATCACCATTTTCATCATTACTCTTGTTGTCAGAAGTGACAATGGATGGATCCCTGTAGACTTCTCGTTCTGGTGATTCGGTCTGTTGAAGAATTAAACAGATTAGCTTGATGCATATGACATATATAGCAATTTAGTAAATTTTAATTTACATTTAAATATTTAGAAACATGCAAAAAATATTGTTAATGTTATCATCATACAATCAAATTTAATATTTGTATAAAACAACTGGTTTTTTATTCTTTCATTACCATCTTAACACATGGAATAATTTTAAGGAAAGAAAAATGGCTGTGGTAACACATTATTCTTGGAGGTCAGTTTTTTTTCCCAATTTTTATTTAAATTATGTAAGCACTTTGCACATAAATTTCATACAATTATAAGTATACATTATTTCAAAATTAGTAACTATTAGTATATAAATAAACACAAAATATTCGTGCTTTCCAATTGTTTGGAATAAATATTTTAAGCAAATTAATTATGCAATTTAACATAATATATTAACAACTACATAAAAAATTGTAAAAGTTTCAAAACAAATTATTTCACTACTTTCAATGATTCTGATTTCTAAATTATACTTAAAATTCAAAGATGATTTTTAACTGTTTATATGACGAGCCGATGCTTTATTAAATATTAATTTAAGAAACATTGAATGAATCTAATTTATACTGATATCAGAGTCCTAAAACCATTTTTAAACATAAAGAAAATTATTTTTATCTAAATTATCACAACTGAAATGAAATATGGTCTTGTATGTAATTGAAAATTACACGATAAAAAGTAAAATAATAAAAGTAAATTATTTCATTACTTTCAATGACCATATATGTATTTAAAATAAGTTGATTTTAAATGTTTTAAATGCATTAAAATGACATTTGGTTATTTATATCAATATCCTGAAATAACTCTTAATCATTGTAATAAAAATAGAAATATCTCAAATATGAATCCTCATTTTCTGAAAGATACAAAAAATCCAAATCAAAATATTACAAAGAGCAATTTGGTTGCTGTAGTAAATTATTTCTAATCAGAAACACACAATCCTGAAAACAACACAGATTTTCAAATCAAACAAGCCAAATGTTAATAGCTCCACACAATGTCATAACACCACAACCTTAACAACGCCCTCTCTGGGAGGCGTGATTCTAAATGGCTTTCTCTCAACACTTTTAGGTTGATAAGTCTCAAAGAATTTGAATTTGCTCGAAATTTCTGCAGTCTCGATTTGATTCTCTTCTCTCGTTTCGCTACTCTTCACCACGTCTTCGGGGTTGAAAACCTTCACCCATTTTTAATTAATAAATAAATTGTAAAAACACTTAAGAAGTATATTATGTATGCAATTCTAGAATATAACATATATTCACGGAAATCTTTACTAACAAATCAAATGATCTTGATTTCGATTTCAGGAGCTAAAGGCATTCTCACACCAATTTCACTATTGTAGTTTTTCTACATTTTTGTCTAGTTAGCTTCAGTTAGCTTCAAATTATGGCCAATTAATTTTTTCCTTTTTAAAATTATTTTTTTTTATTTTTGTAATTATTTTTTTTCTTTGTTGAGCAAATGGTTTAAAATTGTAAGAGAAAGACGAAATATAAATAAACTAGGCGTAAGTGCCTTAAGGCGAGTTGCAAGACTTCCTCCTGATACGTGTAAATAATCAAGTTATATAAACAATTGAGATTTAGCTGTTTAGTTTTCAACAGTTTATTTCGAAAATAAAATTGTTGCTTTATATTGAAATGTTTCAAACAAACTTATAATATCGTACAGG
>NW_020536999.1:61202042-61265812 GCF_003426905.1 Ctenocephalides felis
TACGATATACGCATTATTTTCTATCCATAAAGGATCTGACAATTTTTTCTCTTTTGGTTGTCGTGAAAAGATTGCGACAACTCACTAGAAATTTTGATAATCAAATTTGTCGGGTACACATTTTAATACCTAATATTTATTGGAATAACTTTTTCTTTTTAGACGTAAGTCTATTAACTTCTCTTTTCTTTAAAATTATACTAAAATTTTTATAAGTATTCTTGTGTTTAGGAATAAATTTTGGCAATGAAATGTTTATTGTTTGCATACCATTGTGTGTAATCTATAGTAATATTAACCGTATTATATTAAACCCAACAAAGATGTGCCTATTTATTTTTCCTCTCTTTTGATTTTCATGAGAAGATTACGGCAATTCACTAAACCTTATAACAATCAAATTTATTGGGTGTTTTTTAAGATCAAACGGAATAAATTTTAAGCTCACTGAATGCCTTTTTTTTCAATTGTAAAATAATATCCTAACTTAAATATCATCCAAATTCAGTTGTCTCAATACAACAAAGTAATCTTTTGATTTGACTCGTTGTCAATATGGAATCGATCAAATTTGATATGAAGGTTTGACTTCAGTTTGTCTATAATATTTTTGAGGTTTCTAGATAATGGACGTTTATAGATAATTGTTCTTACTGATATTTTTAGTTTCGATTTCTATTATATTTTTCTACTGGTCATATAGAATAACACAAAACTTATTTAAGACAACATATAGTCCGTTTGATGCAATGTAAGAAAACGTATTATAATGGTAATAATTCCATCTAAGAAGTAATCGTGATGTCAGACCAAAAAGTTGACAAAAGGTCAAGGTCATGTTGTCCATCAATGACAAATGTTGATTACTGAGAAAAATGTGTGGTTTTACTTGTGGACTATGTGTATCAATGCAACTTTTACAATTTTATACATCACTTGCAAATTATTTATATATATATATATGGGATTGATTGCATCGTTTGTTGGTCTTTGAGATATAAATTTTGAATTTGTATCTGCACAATAAATGGAGATATTTTTTCCAGGATCTGTAGAACTATTGTTTCATCGTTTCTCATATCATGAAATGTCTAGATTTTAGACAGCATTTTTGACTTCATATCTCCAGTTTACTTTGATATCGTTGAAGACGGATCAACAACTTTATGAAATTAGTAAGTTTTGAAACTAAATGATATTGGAATTGAATTTTTTATCAGTTCGAATTTTAACAATATTTCCACATGATGTAATCAATCCTCGAACCGATTAGCCCAATAAGGATGCTAACAAAAATTAACACCAAGGGTTGAACAGTTTCTAATAGAACCACACCACAACCATATCTTTATTATGTCATGTTATATCATTAGATTATGTCTTAAGGCTGGGCAAGTGTTTTCGTTGATGATAATAATTTCTGAGATGTTAAATTTCAATATACATCCATCAGGTGATTGAGAATTATACAAAATTGTACTGTGTTTATTCCATAACTATTTTGATGATATGCTTTTTTTGTTTTTAGTAACTATCATTTGATAACCAAAAAGCAACTAATCCATTTCTCCAATTGTCTCACGTTTCGATTGTTCTGATATTTTACATATATCAGGTGGTTGTTGACTTTTTAATTGATATTCATCATGCAATTGAATAAAGTTCAATTTGTTTTACCATAATTGGTTTAAATTCAAGCAAAATCTTTTTACATAACTATATCTCGGTCTGATGTCTAAAATTTGGAAATAAATATTGGTGGAAAATTAAAATTGGGCTAATGGTTTCAAAGGAGTAAGGCCATTCACATCAGCCTCATTGGTTAAATAAGATTTTTGAGATTATTTGTGAATTTAATCCAAAACAATATTAACAAATTTTTAGAGTTTGAACAAGTGATCCCCTACTCCTTTGATTGGTCAATAACTCCTATAATAAGTAAGTCTAGATTTTAAAAAGCATCTTGCTGTGCACCACTTCAAGACTAAATTATTCACCAAACTATTGTCAATTCTATCTTAAATAAGTTCAATCGGCCAAACTAATAAATAAACAATCAAGATGTACACCAATTTATTATATATAAATACACCGTAAACTATTTGGATGTGTTCCAATAAAAAAATCGTTAGGTAAGTGTTTATTTAAAAAAATAAATATGGCACCAAAATGTTGTATTTGCTTTATATGAGCAACATTTTTATATGTGTATTTCTGGGACTGTGAAAAAACTGTGGTGAAAAATTGAAAAAGATTTATTACAGGTTTGTGAAAAGCGATTATAAGTTGCAGAAATATTTGTGCATTAATAAATGGTACTTTTTTATAAATATCATGCTTATATTCGCTTTTGAACTGTTAAATAAAATCGATTTAGACGAAGTACAGTGATGAAAACAAGAAACAAGAAACGTTTATATAATAAATATTGTAATGGATTTTTATTGATTCAAAAATTAATATTAAGATATAAATATATTATTGTGGTCATTGTGGATTATTGTTCATTATATGATTTGTACTCTTGTATAATATAATATATATATATATATATATATATATATATATATATATATATACATATATATGGATGTGCATATAGATATATTTATATGTTGTTTCGTTAATCCCTCAAAGATGATATAATTGTTTATAATTTGTTTATATTATATTATTGTATAGATATTTATCAATAAAATGTGTATCTATTCAATGATTTTAAAATTAGATATTATGCTATTGCAAATTTCTGCTAAATATGAATGAAATGATGAATTCAGCGAAAGCGATCTATCAGCAAGTTCTATCAGTCTATAAAAAAATTGTATACTATATACTGTCTCAATTAGTTTTAAAATAACTAACTGAATGTCTGCTAAGTTTTGCAAGTTTTTGCTTATCGTTAGTTTCGATAAATTCGACTTGTCTGCCAAATGTATCCATCATTTTCTTAAATTTTGTTCCTGAAAGTTCAGATTTGAAATAAATAGCTGTAATCTATCTTATTTATAATGGATCTAATTATAAATTTATAATAATCTTTTAACTTTTATTTCTCTATGTTAAAATGATATTGATTGAAATCGCATTGTAATGGATATAGCACTGGAGTAGTTTTTTCTGAACTATCTATGAAATTGTATGTGGTGATGGGAAACAAAAGTGGTTTGTTATATATTTAATATTATGTTTGTGATGATTAAATAGGAGATTCAGACGAATTGTGCCGAATACTGTGCTATTTGTGAGAAGAAAGTGTATCCCCTGGAGAAAATTGATTGCAACAGCAAAATCTATCACAAGCAATGCTTCAGATGCGTCCACTGCAACGCCGTATTGAGGTAAGTGAATTATATTTAATATTAAAACATAATTAATACATTTTTTGAATTATTAAAACACAATTTAGAACAATAATAAAGTAATGAAAAAGATACATTTTGTCCGAGCATTAGTTTTATCAAATGAGGCAAAATTTCCACAAACTTTTTTTCCCTATTTATTGGTCATACTACTGTTTTTTTAAATTGACTGATAAAAATTATAATTGATATGAAAAAAGTTCAAAAGCTGCTTAATACATTACAAACATAAAGTTCTATCAATTATATTTTATCAGGTGTGTAATTATATAGGAAAAAATCATAATATGTTTATATGTTAGTGATATGTTAGTGATGTGACTCTAAAATTTTCAAATTTGAATGAAACAATTCTGATTTGAATCAACCTTAAATAAGGGCAAATATAAGCTTACAGATCTTATCGCAACTAAATTTGTTGTTATAACTTCTCTATATTCAAAAGCGACCAGAGCTACTCAACCTTTTGAATAACGTTTTTCCTGTAAGGCTAAAAAAATTTGTACTAATGACTCTTAGTATTGCTGTCACTTCACTCAATAAGTCTGTAAGATAACTAAGAGAAATCCTTTTTTTGACAATTTTTATTCAACATAGTTTTCTTCGAAGACGATATACCGTTTATGTCGAACTTCGAACTTTTCGAAACCATTTTTGTAGTTCGATTTGTACTTTGCAACAAAATACGGCTATCATCTCATCATTTGGCAAAAAAAAAATTCAGAGCGAGCATTCTTTTCAGATACGAGTGGGGAAAAGTGGGTAAGCAATTCGGAGCCCAATTCATGTTTTTTTGCTACTATTTTTACGGATTTGCGACTTTGCCCTGATTAAGCAGCACGGTTTATTTTCAAATGGGGCCGTTTTTCCGATTTCTAACTTCAAATGCTCTAATAACGTTATACATTAGTCACTGTTGATGATCTGATCTTTCTCAAGATAGTTCATGAAGATCATTACTTGCGAATCTCAAAAAACTGACGCCATAACCTTGCCAGCTGATTGTTTGCATTTTTTTTCGTCATCGTTTTTAGTCCACTTGGTTGGCTTTCTATTTGACTCCGGAGTGTAATGGTGAAGGCAGGTCATAACCATGGTAACATATTGATGCAAAAACTCAGTTTTACTTTGATTGAACAGCTCCAAATACTCTTACAAATCATCAACTCGTTATGCTTTTGGTCAAATGTGAGTTTGCGCGGCACCCATTCAAATATTCGTGAACGATATGTTCAACACTTTCTATTGATATCTTTTGAATTTGTATAATCGATTCAGCCTCTTCTGACAAAACTTCGACGAAAGTTAAACTTTGACTCATCACATCATCAAAGCGACTTTTGACACAAATTTCGAACTTTGAATTTTTATAATTAAACTATTTGTCGTAGGGTCATAATATTTGTGACTTAATACGTAGAGAAAATAAAATTGGCAGATCGGATATTATATCGAAAACAAATTTCTCATTCAGAGAAATTACATATAACTAAATTATTATAAAATTTTATTGACTTATATAAATATAAATATATAATATATATATATATATATATATATAAATATAATACACTGTTATTAACAATTACATCAAAGTTATGTAAACTGGAATCTAGAAAATTACTTGTCATTGAAATGCATCCTTGAAATTGAAATGGAATAAATAGTATAGCTCAAAGAAATATTTATCAAGAGGGAATTTTAGTCTAAAAGTTTTAAGAAATCAATGACTTTTTGCCTCTTTTCACATTCTGAGCCCGGCGAAGATTGGTGAGGATATGTGATTTGTTCCCTTTGGGCTCATGCGTTATGTGTCGATGACCCACTATGATAAAACTAAAATTTTGGTTCGTTAAATTAATATATGAACTTTAAAATTAAGTATTAATATATAATAAAAGCTTTTTTATCTTTTTGTCTAATAAACCAATACAAAATTTCGTTTTTCAAAAACTTTCAGTAATCTTTTCATTTGAATATTAAATCGGATGACAAGCGACCGGCTTCATACGATTTGATTTAAATCTAGTAAAATCCGATTCCAATGAGATTGTTAAGTGCTGGATTTTATGAATTCATTTCATTGTCATTCGAATTGGCACATCAATAAAATATTAACAAATTTGCTAAATGTTCATAGCTGGACTGTTGTAAGAAAAGTAGTGAATAAAAAACAAATAAATTCATCAATAACAATATTTTGTTATATGTAACAAACATTAGTTGCAAATGAAACGTGACTTTTCTGTTAAGTAGAAATTCCCAAAAGAATTGTTAATGGCCTTTGGCTGGGCCGTATTTTTAGCGTAACACTATGGATACCAGACCAACCTATCATAACTTGTATAAAAATTAATAGTACACTATCGCAAATAGTAATTATTATATTTCTTCAGAATGGACACTTACACCCACAATCATGGAGTTCTGTATTGCATCCCTCATTTCAAGCAACTCTTTATCTCCAAAGGCAATTACGAATCCGGATTTGGTTTGGATCCACACAAGACCAAATGGGAGAAGCAAGAAGTCACTGCCAATGAATAGGAAACACATCTGGAATTATAAAAAAAAAATTAAACGACTAAATAATCGTTTTACAAATATCAGGTTAGAACTCCGAAGACGGTAACAAAAATAATGAGCAGAAATTATGATTTCAAAAGAGTTTTGCATATGATGGGATAAATTATCGAAAAACATTTATTGTTCAATGGTAAGCATAACATACAGGTCTTAGTGTCTTTGTTTAAAATTTTACTATTTTAGTCGAAGGAGTGCTTGATTTTATAAACATAACACGATAAGTTTTACTTTGACTTTTAATATTGTTTTAATGTGTACATATTTTAAATTTTATTTTTCTGTATCGATCATTGATTAAATCAAAATAAATTTTAGATATTATTGTTAATATATTTTTGACACATATTTAATTTTTTAAGGAGCGCCATTATTATTAACAATCCAATGACAGACGTTTTTTAGATTTGTGAAGAAATTTCGTAAAATTAATTTTATATTGATCGACATAGAATTTTTGCTGTTTTATCAAATTTATAGTTATACTTTTAATAACTAGCAACTTGTATGTTAAGTTAAAGTTTTTTTTTATGTTGCATCTTAATTTTTTTTTTAAATAGAATAGTTTTTTGTTATAGTGTACCTTCTGTATAATGATTTTATATAATTGGTACAGTTTGTTTTATATTGTCTTAGCATACATGTCTACTAGAAAAAAGAAAGAAATAATAAAATTTCTTTACCTTATATTTTATTTTTTTAAAACAACTCGATGAAACACCTTAATGAAATGCTTATTTTTAATTGAATATGACAAATATATAATGATTTATGTTTCCATTTTCTATCAAATCTGATAAATATTTTTAATTGATTACTCCAAAATATAAAAACTAAGCAACTTATCATAATCAAATACGACTTACTAAAAGTAGATTAGTAATAAATATTATATGAGGCTACTTACTGAGGTAATAAATACTTAATTACACAGTCTAGCTTGCAAAGCTATATTTTCAAACATCACAATTATTTTCAATCTTTATTCTATTATATGCAAAAATTTCAAAATGTCATAATTGTTATCAATTTTACTCCTAACGCATAATTTTTAATATGTTGATTGTAACAAAATTATTGTACAAATGCCAAAATTTTAAGATTTTTTTAAATGAAGATGCCAAAATTATAATCACGCCTATTAAAATTCATATCCGAGAACAATTGATTCAAATGATTAATATTCTAATCGATAATTAATATTGAGATTGTATGATATTTTATAATAATAATTAGTTGTTAGGTGCTTTCATTGTGTGTAGTCGTTTTCCTAAAAGTACTATTTTATGTTTAATATAATTTTAATTAATTTTTATTTTACATATATTTTATCTTGCCTGGTAATTATTATATTAATATGCAACTGTACTGTTTGGATACTTAAATAATTTTAAATTAAAATTTTAATGATTGTTTGGACTTTGAAAGATATTTTATGATGTGATAAAAAAATTTAAATAATTTCTGATTTGCTTAAACAAGAAAGGCATTCCTTATTACGAATATTTCTTAAAAATACTACAGTATTATGTACTGATATATATATATATATATATATATATATATATATATATATATACATTAATTTTAAAAAATTATGCTGTACTATATATACATATATATATTTATAGGGTCGTAAGATATTTTTAAGTATTTTCAAAAAAAATTTGATATGATTAAGACTTTTACCATAAAGACTTGTACCACAGTATTTATACTAATTTTGATATATATATACACAAACAAATATATTATACATAAAATGAGCTATTTTTTTTAATTTATATTATATAATTTATATTATATAATTTATATTTAATTTTATGTGTAATCATTTTTTCAGATGGTTAAAGGTATATTGTTGATAACAAAACGCTTTTCAAACA
The DNA here is from genome assembly GCF_003426905.1 of Ctenocephalides felis. Lineage (NCBI taxonomy): Eukaryota > Metazoa > Arthropoda > Insecta > Siphonaptera > Pulicidae > Ctenocephalides > Ctenocephalides felis. The sequence goes on from NW_020536999.1 coordinate 61,209,874, forward strand.
GTCACCTAGATAATAAAAAGAAAAATAATTATGTTTCTAAATAATTATGTTTCTTTCCATGTATAAGATTGTTTATGATAATACCCTAATGAAAGTTGTAATGGACTAGCGGGTTAAAAGGATCTGGTTGAAAATGTCAGGGTAGCATGATCAAGACATGAATGAACCTTTTTTCTTTAAGTTTCATTCATGTCTCGATCGTGCTACCCTGACATTTTCAACAAGATTCTTTTAACTCGCTAGTCCATTACATCTTTCATTATACACGATGAAATACTAGTCATTCTGCCAGTTATTATTAAACATAACGAGACGGCGCCAAACATAAATGCATTCCGCATTGATGCATACCGCACGCTTCGAAATGCCCAAATTTTTTTTTACCAAAAATTTTTTTGCCCAAAATTTTTTTCACAAATCCATGGGAGGAGTGTTTCATTTCACACCATTTTCAGTGATATATATTAGAAACACACCGTACTGGTACAAGTATTATAAACATAAGCATATTTGCTGATGTTTATATAAACATTAATATACTCATTCTTCGACTCAGACTTCGACGAGGTTGATCAATAAAGTTAATGTAGTTATGACTTTGACCATTTTAAATAGACTAATCTATGGTTTTTCACTCATTTCAAACATGTCAAAAATATTAATATCTTTCACTCGCTTTAATCTATACTATTATTCAAAGTGTTAATTAGTTCATTTTAATTAGAATACTTTAAATATTGGTCAGTTTTACTTAACTTTGGACTTGTACAATAAAAATGAAGTTTTCAACTATGTTCTTTTTGCATAAGGACATCCGCATTATTATTAATATATCTTTAATATTTTACGTTTATTGACGTAATTATTACATCAATTATAATTAACATTCCTACCACCTCCACGCTCCTATCGCTTTCCTTTACACTACCTTACCTAATGCTTATATCTATGTTAACAACTGATACGCTTACCTCGCTTACCTTACTACGTCTCGAACCTGCTACCCTGTTCCATCGACTCCCACCTCCTAACGGGCGACGCCACGCCGATCACATTAGTAAACCGTTACAAAGTAGGTGATATTGTATATTTTAAACGAAGATAAACTAACACGTCATATGGCCAAAAAAAACTTGGGTTGGTATGGCTTGTGTTGGCGTATTTGGTAGAGTGATGGCTTCGTACCAAAAGGCTACCGAGTTCGAATCATACCTCCAGCCATAAAATGGAATTCAGCAGTACGACTAACGTTGTGGTATTCGTTTATTATTGAATAACACAAAGTTAATATTTAGATATAACAAACTAACAAGTCACGAGGCCGAAAAAAGCAGAGTCCATGTGGCCTGTGCTGCGTAATTGGTAGAGTGACAGCTTCGTACCAAAAGGGTACCGAGTTCGAATCATACCTCCAGCCATAAAACGGAATTCAGCAGTACGACTAACGTTGTGGTATTCGTTTATTGTTAAATAACACAAAGTTAATATTTAGATATAACAAACTAACAAGTCATGAGGCCGAAAAAAGCAGAGTCCATGTGGCCTGTGCTGGCGTAATTGGTAGAGTGATGGCTTCGTAACAAAAGGGTACCGAGTTCGAATCATACCTCCAGCCATAAAACGGAATTCAGCAGTACGACTAACGTTGTGGTATTCGTTTATTGTTGAATAACACAAAGTTAATATTTAGATATAACAAACTAACAAGTCATGAGGCGGAAAAAAGCAGAATCCATGTGGCCTGTGCTGGCGTAAATGGTAGAGTGATGGCTTCGTACCAAAAGGGTACCGAGTTCGATTCATGCCTCCGGACACAAAACGCAAAACAGTGGATCGAGGAACGGAATCACATCCGTTCGAATTTGGGACCCTAGGTATGCTCCTAGGGTTCCCGCAGCGGGTTTACAGGAAAGAGGGGAATGTGTGGAGTTTGCGAACCTGCGCCACCGTCGCTGAAAATGGGAGAAGGGAAACCATATGGGTGAGGGTTTCACGCGACGACCACTCCTGGGTCGACCCCGGTTGAAAAACGGGAAGATTCAGTGTGCGAGTCCCCCGGCGCACCCTGAATGCGCCGATGGAAGGAGAGTGGGTGATGGTGTGAGAGGGAGAGAGCGAAGTAGAAGTATGAAGAACCCCTAACACAAAATTTTCAGTATTATTTTGCGATTTTCGTTGCCTAGCGACCGTTGCTATGTAACCTCTAACCTCAAATACAAAATTTTCAGTAAAATTATTTTGCGATTTTCGTTGCCTAGCGACCGTTGCTATGCAACCGTTAACCCCTAACACAAAATTTTCAATAAAATTATTTTGCGATTTTGGTTGCCTAGCGACCGTTGCTATGCAACCGTTAACCCCTAACACAAAATTTTCAATAAAATTATTTTGCGATTTTGGTTGCCTAGCGACCGTTGCTATGTAACCTCTAACACAAAATTTTCAGTATTATTTTGCGATTTTCGTTGCCTAGCGACCGTTGCTATGCAACCGTTAACCCCTAACACAAAATTTTCAGTATTATTTTGCGATTTTCGTTGCCTAGCGACCGTTGCTATGCAACCGTTAACCCCTAACACAAAATTTTCAGTATTATTTTGCGATTTTCGTTGCCTAGCGACCGTTACTCTGTAACCTCTAACCTCAAATACAAAATTTTCAGTAAAATTATTTTGCGATTTTCGTTGCCTAGCGACCGTTGCTATGCAACCGTTAACCCCTAACACAAAATTTTCAATAAAATTATTTTGCGATTTTCGTTGCCTAGCGACCGTTGCTATGCAACCGTTGACCCCTAACACAAAATTTTCAATAAAATTATTTTGCGATTTTGGTTGCCTAGCGACCGTTGCTATGTAACCTCTAACACAAAATTTTCAGTATTATTTTGCGATTTTCGTTGCCTAGCGACCGTTGCTATGCAACCGTTAACCCCTAACACAAAATTTTCAGTATTATTTTGCGATTTTCGTTGCCTAGCGACCGTTGCTATGCAACCGTTAACCCCTAACACAAAATTTTCAGTATTATTTTGCGATTTTCGTTGCCTAGCGACCGTTACTCTGTAACCTCTAACCTCAAATACAAAATTTTCAGTAAAATTATTTTGCGATTTTCGTTGCCTAGCGACCGTTGCTATGCAACCGTTAACCCCTAACACAAAATTTACAATAAAATTATTTTGCGATTTTCGTTGCCTAGCGACCGTTGCTATGCAACCGTTAACCCCTAACACAAAATTTTCAGTATTATTTTGCGATTTTCGTGGCGACCGTTGCTATGCAACCGTTAACCCCTAACACAAAATTTTCAATAAAATTATTTTGCGATTTTGGTTGCCTAGCGACCGTTGCTATGTAACCTCTAACACAAAATTTTCAGTATTATTTTGCGATTTTCGTTGCCTAGCAACCGTTGCCATAGCAACCTCCCTACCGCTAACTCCTTCTACCCCTCGCTTTCTCCTATTCCTCTCTGTTTTACCCCCCCTACTTTCCACCCCACCCCATTTTCCTCATACCGACACTCGAGGGCTTCGGGTACTCGCACACTGAATCTCCCCGTTTTTCAACCAGGGGGGCCCGGTCGCGCAGGTTTGCGAACCCGCTGTAGGGTTTATTAGGTATGATTCGAACTCAGTACCTTTTCGTACGAAGCCATCACTCTACCAATTACTCAAGCACAGGCCACATGAATTCCGCTTTTTTTCGGCATCATGACTTGTTAGTTTGTTATATCTAAATATTACCTTTGTGTTATTTAACAATAAACGAATACTACAATGTTAGTCGTATTGCTGAATTTCGTTTTATGGCTGGAGGTGTGATTCGAACTCAGTACCCTTTTGGCACGAAGCCATCACTCTACCAATTACTCCAGCACAGGCCACATGGACTCTGCTTTTTTCGGCCTCAAGACTTGTTAGTTTGTTATATCTAAATATTAACTTTGTGTTATTCAACAATAAACGAATACCACAACGTTAGTCGTACTGCTGAATTCCGTTTTATGGCTGGAGGTATGATTCGAACTCGGTACCCTTTTGGTACGAAGCTATCACTCTACCACTTTCGCCAGCACAGGCCACATGGATTCTGTTTTTTTTTCGGCCTCATGACTTGTTAGTTTGTTATATCTAAATATTAACTTTGTGTTATTCAACAATAAATGAATACCACAACGTTAGTCGTACTGCTGAATTCCGTTTTATAGCTGGAGGTATGATTCGAACTCGGTACCCTTTTGGTACGAAGCTATCACCTTACCACTTTCGCCAGCACAGGCCACATGGATTCTGTTTTTTTTTTCGGCCTCATGACTTGTTAGTTTGTTATATCTAAATATTAACTTTGTGTTATTCAACAATAAATGAATACCACAAAGTTAGTCGTACTGCTGAATTCCGTTTTATGGGTGGAGGTATGATTCGAACTCGGTACCCTTTTGATACGAAGCCACCACTCTACCAATTACGCCAGCACAGGGCACATGCACTCTGCTTTTTTTCGGCCTAATGACTTGTTAGTTTGTTATATCTGGATATTATTTTTGTGTTATGAACAATAAACAAATACCACAACGTTGGCAGCAGTGCAGCTTTTCGTTTTCTGTCCGGAGGTATGATTCGAATTCGGTACCCTTTCGGTACGAAGCCATCACTCAACCAATTAAGCCAACACAGGCCATTTCAACCCAACTTTTTTTGGCCATATTACCTGTTAGTATTTTGTCGTTTAAAATATACAATATCACCTACTTTGTGATGGTTTTGTAATGTGATTGTCGTGGCGTCGCCCGTTAGGAGGTGGGAGTCACTGTAGAGGACTGGGTAGCAGGTTCGGGCCGTGGTGAGGTAATCAAGGTTGAATATTAGTTCTTAACGTAGGTAAGCATTAGGTTAAGGTAGTGTAAAGTAAGGAAAGAGAAAGTAGCGCGAACAACAATAAAGATATATTAATAATAATGAAGATGTCCTTGTGCAAAGAAAAAATATAACACAAGGCTCTCTGAGGATTTAATTAATTTTTTTTATAAGTTAAAGTCAAGTTAATATTTTTAACATGTTTGAAAAGAATGAAAATCCATGTCCATGACTTTCACGATATTGAAATAAGTAAAAAATGTTAATATTACTGACATGTCAAAAATGTCGAATTAGGGATGCGACATCTGTCGCATATTTAGTAAACTTTCGAAAATAAGGTGCAGTTCGAACATGTAAATATATTTATTAATGCCGAATGCATTTTTTCTTGACGCCATCTGGTTATGTTTAATAATAACTGGCAGAATGATTAGTATTTTGCCGTGTATAAGATTGTTTATGATGATACCCTAAAGAAAGTTGTAATGGACTAGCGGTTTAAAAGGATCTGGTTAAAAATTTCAGGTTAGCACAAACGCGGGTTAAAAAAATCTGGTTGAAAATGTCCATGGATTTGTCAAAAAGATTTTGAAAAAAAATTTTGGGCAAAAATATTTTAGAAAAAAAAATTTTTGGTCAAAAAAATGTTGGTCAATTATATATATATATATATATATATAGTAATCCTATATATAAATATAGTAATCGTATTTAGAATGTTCTAAAATAATCAGGTGTATCTCATACAAATTCTAACAATATGGTTGCCATAAACAATACCACAGTTGAAGAAACATTTATTTCGATAAACATGTTTATTAAATTATTAAATTATTTACAATTTCACATGTGTTATAGAAAACATTCGAAAAATGATATAGAATAAATACAAATAGTGACATTGAAATTAAGGATAAGAAAAGAGAAGAAATGATAACTCGATTTCTATTTTCTGCATACTTTGCTCTTTCCTTCAAAATGGCTGTACCTGCCTTTGCCAAAAACATTCGATTTCTATTGATAGGAAGATGTATTGATTAGTTTTTGTCAAAGGCAGGTCTAGCAGTTACGGAGATATAGAGCAAAGAGTGCAGAAAATAGAAATCGAGTTTTTGAGAGAACGGAGCATTCGATTTGAATGATGTAAAAAACATTCAATTACTAATGATTGGGAGAAGTGGTTATTAGTTTTTGGCAAAGGCGGGCCCAGCCATTTCGAAGATACAGAGCTAAATGTGCAAAAATGGCAGTTTTTGAGAGAACTAAGCGTCCGATTTAAATGATTCAAATAACTTTTTGCCTGTTTTAACAAAATAATTGATTTTTTGTATATCGAAAATAATTCAGATATAATTTTGAATTCTGACTAAAGTTCTAATATACTTTAAACAAATAATTTCAACTCTGCATTTCAGTTTATATAATTCTTATAAATATTAGACAATGTTATAATATTTATAATAATCTATTTGAAAACATTCAATATTTCTCGAACATTTCGATACGGTATGGGAAGTTCCAGCAATTTGCCTTAAGGCACGATGCCATACACCCCACTAGTAAATTTTTAATTGAGTACGATTAACATTGTGTATATATTCTAACAATATATTTTTCTAAAATTTGTTTTTAAATCGGATTTTATAGGGATAGGAATAGATAGTATATGTATCTCACGGTATGATAGATAATAGTATGAAATTATCTATTATCTATTGTAATAAATCTTGAGTACTTTTAGATAAAAATGAGGCTTACATATCAGGGACGTGGATATGTGCAAGCTTCTGAGTCAGCCTTGACACCGAGGGCATGCAAAATGTATGATAATTTCATTATTTGTTGATGGAGGTAAGAAGGATGACAAACTATGCAATAGTTTATGGGATAAGTTGCAACAGAGTATAAAATGCTCAGAAAAGATTCCTAACATCCAGGAAACAATAAATATAAGGATAGCCGGACTCCGGACCCGGTCTTCCAAAGTCGATGAAAAATTATTTTAACATTAATATTATCAAAATTGAGCTACTAAAAATTGAAAAAAATAGTAAATATGCAGAATAAATAAAATATGTTTAAACATTGAAATAGATGTCACTATTCATGGTTGTAATTAAACGTTTATAATTGCTTATAATACTTAAATGTATAATTTTATTTTAGATATTTATTTACCGAATAATTTGTAATCATAGCAGCTTGCCACTAGGTAGTAATTTCAATAATAATATTATCCAATGCACTAAATTAATTTCTTTGAAATAATTATTATAATATATATGTATATTGAATTTGAACTACACAAATACAAACAATATATCTATCTTAACATATCTTTGTTTTTATAATAACTATAGCTCAATATCATATGATATTAATATATAAATAATCATTTTATATAATAATTAATTTTATAACTATTCCTGCACCACCTATAGAATATATTCTTTTATATATTTCGTTCCATTTTATACTGTATCTTCATAAGCCGTTTTCAAATACTTCAACATTTCTTGGCACAATTTTTCTGAAATAAAATGAAAAAAGTTCAATTAAAACTTCTGAAATAAAATAATTAAAATTCAAGTAAGACATTTTCAATAAGTTTTCTAGGAATTTGAATTATCACTTGGCAATGAATAATTGAATATTTTACTACTTTGTAATTCGTTTCTTTTAAATATGAATAATTGTTTTGCCATATTTTACTTGCTCTTCAATTTTTACCACCTAGTGCTATTGGATTGGAAATAATTTGATTAATAATATGTTAAAGCCAAAAGTAATATGGAGCATTTTTATCTGAAAATTTAACTTTTAAAAATGCATAAATTTCTAGAAAACCTAATCAACAGTTTTTAATTCGCTTATTTAGTTAGTAAAATAAAATTACTGGTCGAACAATCATATGAAATTTTCAAAAATTTAGTGCACACCAATCTACATTCTTTAAAATGAAGCTACTGCAGGACATTGTAGACAAAATGGGTATTTATATTAGGAGGAAATTGTGGGTTTTCATAAAGCCCATAAAAATATAGTCCATACCATACAAATAGGTTAATTTTAAAATGAAGCAAATTAGCAGTCAAATGAGTATTTATATTACAATTTAGAAAATTGTAATTTTTTAAAAAAAACCTAAATGCAAAATAATTTCTTTTAAAGTTATATCGTTCGTTTACCTTCTGAATCTGTAAGCCTTTCAGTCGCGCATCGTATAGCAAAATACTTGGGCATGTCCGAGCTATTTAAAATTTCTGAAGAAGTTTGTTTTATACCCTGAGATATAAAATATTTTTAGCAAATATTAATATAATTATAATTATAAATAAAAAATATATAATATAAAAATTGTCAAGCATTATAATGTGCCATGTATTTCTTGCAGTCGAATTTTTTATAGATTATGGTAATAAGTGTTACTAAGAACGTGAGTGCAAAAATTTTGGCTCGTAATTTGTCTATCAAATTTTAAATTTATTACATATTGTAAAATGTGATAGTCCAGCGAGAACCACGTGGAGGTTCCGAGCCATTCCCGCCTTTTTGTGCAAATAGCCCGATTGATCAATATTAATACCATAAAATTTTTATGTCCGATTGATAATTTTATAAGTTTCAACCGGCTGCATTCGACATCTGAAATGGCCACTCTTCTGTTTCTATACGACAGCAAATAATTATCTCTGAAAAATCACTTCGATGCAGCATCGACGATGCTCGTATTAGCCTAATTGTCCAAAGACTAAAAATATCATTATACAGATAAATGCAAACATATAATATTTTATTATCCAAATTTGAAAAGTCTTCTTCAAATAACTTTTTTTTGAAGTAAAACTCCTTTACGCGCGACTAGAGTGTAAATTCGTACAAATGCAACGGAAATGCGTTACGGCAGAACTGTGCGTCATTCGCTTTCGATGAAATCATTTCTATACGGGTCGATTCTGATTAGTTACATCGTAGTACAAAACTTGATTTAATGAAAAATGCCTGAATAAAAAGAATATTTCATCCTGTTCCTTGAAAATATTGATTAATAAGATTAATGATTTAAGTTTATTGATTAGAAATTATTTCTATATTATTCGTAGATTCTATAAATCTTTGAAGTTATTAATTGGGAAAAAATTTTTAGGCAAGACAAATATTACAGCTCTTCAAAGAATGAGATTATATCGCCAGCGAAAAAGTAAAAAAATACAAGCAGTCAATGAATGTATGATAATTTTAATTACATGAAGTTCTTCAAGCACAATTGTTTGATGAGGAAAGTTGCGAAAACAATATTTATTTAGGCGTTGTTTAATATAATCCACTGTGTAAACGAATGGTATGAAGTATGGCTTTAATTACATGTGTATAATTAAGGTGACCATATTTTTTTGCATTAAATCCGGGTCTGATTAGAATATGTGTGAGAGCGGGCGGAGGGGGGGAGGGGTGTTGGTGAGCTAAAAACTTATATGCACATTTTTTCGGTTCAAATTTTCTAGTTTATATATATATATATATATATATATATATATATATATATGATTTATTGGCTTTATAAGCTAGTACATTAGCCATATACTAAAATTTTCTAGTTGAAATATATTTAAAAATATATTGGCAATCAAAACATTTTTAAAAATCCGGGAGAATCCGAGACAAAACACCTAAAACCGGGACAAATATTGCTTTTAGAAAAAGCCGGGACGCAAGGCGGAAAATCGAGGCTGTCCCGGCTAATCCAGGAAATATAATGGTTCACCTTAGTATAATGATTGACACTAATAAATGTGTGCACCACGAGTGTTACCATATTACTAATAAACTTAATTCAAAATGGTTATATGATGTATATATTTTTACTTAAATGCCATCTTGTATAGTAGCAAAGAAGTTTTACTTCAATCGCGTGTGAACCCTTCGCGCACTCTTTTTTTTTAATTGCCCTAATACAACTTACCTTAGAAAGGCAATTAGTAAATTGTAGAAATATAAATTAAGGCTTTAAAAATACAGAATCATATGACCATCGACAGTGACAAAGGTCAATATAGAATAAATTTCCTTTGTAATCTAGATCTGATAGAGTTCAGGCGGTGTTCTCTGGTAAGTGAGAATGGATGATTTTCGAGACGACTTTTGTTTGATTGAGGTAAAATTTCATCCTCTACTGAGCTGATGTCCGTATCTTTATATCGGTGATCAACTAATTTGGAACATACTTTAATGCATTCAAAATTTCTCATAACAATTTATCATGACATCTTTGAATTTATGGTACCTTTTATTTAGAGGTTGATCCCATAGTTGAATGCCGTATGCCTAAATTGGTTCAATTATGACTTGCCCACATGCAGCTCTATGATCTATGCGCCTGTAAAAATTATTACAGTTTAAGTGAATTTATAATTAATTTTTATATTAAATAAGTTGTAAATTACAACACATTATCAAGAGCCATTTGATATAGCTTATTGTAAATAAAGCTTTCAAAAAAAATGTAAAAATAAAATTTCAACTTACTATAGAAAGTTGCAACCGTTCCTAGAGTGCCACGTTTTAATAAAAAAAAAAGTCCGTTAGAAAACTGAGCTGTGAAATTAAAATGGAAACATGTCTGGTACTAATCTTACCTGATTCTATTTGGAGTTGCTAGTTCATGACCTGCCATCAGACATAGCACTTATAATTATTTTTCATAACATTCTTATATACGTATTTTAACATTACATTCATTTTTACTACTTATTTATCAATAGTAGCATTATTTAAAACAAAAACTAAATTGTTCATAATTCTGTGTTTTTGAGTACTTCAAATTCGTTTGCTTTCTATTAGAATGAGACTATAATATGCTTCGACGCCTTTTATAAAAGTTTCATAGCTCTGATAAAATCAAAATGCTGGTACTCTACATAACACCGGAATTAAGTGAATATGTGAAATATGCGGGTCCTTCGTCAAAGTTTTACGTAATTAAATAAATTATTGGTTTATTTAAATTTATCTAATCTGAATTGGACATCCATTGCATTTAAAACATTAGCCTCAAACTTGATATTTACGGAATAAACCCCCCCCTCCCCACCAAACATCACGTATATTTTCAGTTATGTGATAAAACTGTAATTTTTTTAATTTTTTTTGAAAATAATTGTTTTTTTTAAAGTCAGTTAAAAAATAAATACACGTGATATCTTACTATACCCCTCCCTCCCCCAGGTGATATTTCGTGATTTTTTGTCAGACCTCCTCTCCCACTAAAAACCGCACGTGATTAATTGCCCCCTAAACATATTCAAGAAGTATTTTATTGAACAATTACAATTATTAGGGGAAATACGGACAGTGGACTTTTTTTTTAAATTGACTCGCAATAATGATATATTTGATAAATTTTCATTATTTATTAATTTGTGCTTTACAAAACTTTCAAGCAAAATGTACAAAACAAAATACATAGTGCTATTTCGTAAGCACCACAAGGCAGTTCATTCCTTGCAAAATAAAAAAAAAATTGGAAGCTATCAAAGGTGATTGTTTTTTAACTTTTACTCTAAGTACTTCTTCAAACAGACCAAAGGATCCACCGGTAAAGAAAGGAAAATTCCATTTATGGCAAGGACCTCTTTTCCTTCTCCAAGCCTGGCAAAGGTTGGTATGTTGGTAATGATTTATTATATTGTATTTTAGAATTGTATCGAATAGAACCAAACAATTTATTTGTGAACTGCTTTCGTACAAATTAGCATCTTGGTCTTTACTCTATATGTCATTTTGTCCATACTATATCGACAAAATAATTTTTATAACTAGTTGAATCTTTCCTTGACAAATAAGTTATATAGTTCTTACTTAAAAAAACTATATTATTTGAAGTTAATGAACCAAAGATAAGTAAAAATGATCGAGACTGGTTATAATATCATTGAACAAATAAATATCATTAACTAGTGGGGTGCATGACATCGTGCCTTAAGGCAAAATTGCTGAAACTTTCCGTACTTTAATTAAAAATCTTGGTGCAAAACCCCCAAAAAAATTACACAAAATGTGTACACATTATTAAAATCTCTATAAAATATCTGATAATTTGATGTACATATGCCCAATAAACATTTTTGACCGCCAAGCCAATTGACATTATTTGAACTTAATTTTATTCAGAGTCCATAACCGCTGGACCTGCCTTCCCAAAAATGTAATCAGTTCTTCATCTTGTCAATACAAGTAAAATGTTTTTTGAATTATTCAAATCGGTTGATTGGTGTTCCCAATATAGTTGACGAAAATTTGTATCCGCGCGCATACACACATATAATACACACCATAATATTCAGAAACCTTTGAAACGTGAATATATATAAAGTATGTGTATGGCAAGTTGCTGTAACTTCCCTTACGAGAAAAAATAAATAATAATTAATGGTAGTCTGCCCGAAGGCAGGTCCATGGTATGAGAGCCACCACAAATAAATGATTCCTTTACCCTTCACCCTATTACCACTATTCCCCTTCCCCATATTTTTTTTATTTCATGTATTTTCCTTTCCGACTTCTGCTTCCATGCTTCTCGATCCCTTGCTTCGGCTTTCAGTTCCCTGTATTTTCTCTTCTCGCGTAAGTCGTCAATCGTCTGCATTTTTCTTCTCCCAATTCCTTTCATTCCTTCAATTTTACCCTCGACGACGACATGCAGGAGGCACTCTTTTCGCAGAAGAGTCCGATCCAGTTTGTACGAGGAATATTAAATGTTTTTAAATAGATTATTATAAATAATGTAACGTTCATTATTCTTATTTTATAAAAAGTAAATAAACAAAACTTAATCAATCGGATATAAAATTAAAAACATTGTCTAATATTTCTAAATTTGTCTAAACTGAATTGCAAAGTTAAAATTATTTATTTGAAGTGATGTTTATAACTTTAGCTAGAATTAGAATTAAATTTCAATAACTAAAAAATTTTTTTTTTGAAAATTAAAAAAAAAATATATAAAAAAAATTATTTCCTCAAAAGCAATCGTTTCGTCAACACAAGCAGAAAGTTTTTTAAATCATTCACATCGGATGCTTAGTTCTCAAAAACTGCTATTTTTGGCACATTTAGCTCTATATCTCCGAAACAGCTAGACCTGCCTTTGTCAAAATCTAATCACCACTTTCTACAATTCAATAGTTTCTGGATCATTCAAATCGGTTGATCCATTCTCTTGAAAAATGACATAGAGACATCAATCGTCTGGGATCAGGCATATTAGATTTTGGTATTTGTTAAAATAATTACCATCAAATATTATAAACGTTCTGTATTTGTACACGTTTAAATATAATATTACATAAATTAAAGCATACAAATGCGTTATGTACAATAATACTAATCCTAGATAATATAATATATTTTAAGATATAAAAAACCTTTCGCACTTTTTGGTTTAAAAATATACAATTCTTACAAAAATATACATATCGCGTACCTAAGACAAAAAATATCAATATGAAATGTATAATTTGACTCTGATATTAATAAATTATATTAAAATAATAATAATAATTTAATATAGATGATGATTGTACTTTAAGTCTAAAAGAAATCCAAGCTTTTACATCTCAAAGTATCAATTTTGATTTTAAAGTGATTTAATTATTTTATATAATTATATATAAAGAAACTGTTTTACAATCAGTGAATATTTCCACAAAATTATTAAAACTATATAAATATAATACAAGTCCATCATAGGTATGACTACTTTTGACGAAATATTCATAATTTTGACCAACTACCCTCTTTCATAATTTTGACCATATTATCAAGTTAACCCAAACTTATCTTAAATATGCGATATGTACTTCAATAACTCTTAATAATACTATTTAAAATTAATAAAAATATGCTCTATAAATCATCACACATTCGTACATATATACATGCACATTTACACACGCGCCATAAAATAAATGTGCTTTGAAATTGGAAACAATGTCTAAAATTTTTAATATAAATACCTTAATCACATTCCAAGCATTCCAAATGGTATATAGGTTGTAAAGAACTTCTTACGACGTCTATATGTATATAAATTTACCTTTTCTCTTGTATCTAATTATAAAAAATTTAATTTTGGATCTGAGTAATCGTCATTCATCATGGGCACCACCAAAATAAAAATATTATCATCCTGTACGATTGTCAAACAACTTTAAACTAGTTTCAGAGTGTCAGTTGCAACAATGTTTAAAAAAATTGCAACTTCTGGCATTTAATACAAATGGTTGAATTTAATTTATAAAGTTACTTGCATGCATTTTGTCTTGTCTAAATGCAACACCAGATTCTTCTACTTGTTTCCATTTCAATTTACAAGTTCTGAAGAATTTCCATTCGCACGTACACCGTGATTCGTTATCTTTAGTTACCATTAAGAATTTGACTTGTATAATTAATTTACATATACATTTATTACAGGATAATTTCTATAACTAGTTGAACCTTCCGTAGGGTCGGTCTGGTATTTTCGGTGGCACGTTTGGTACAGGTCGACTGAAATATAAAAATATATGTGTATTAGAAAAAATGAAAATAATGTGTTAAAGGCAAAAAGTAAAACTACTAAAGGGTTCGCCATATAACTGTTTTTTAAAGGTAGCAATGTAGAATTTTTTGACAGTCATTTAAAAGTTAGATAGCCATTTCAATGAAAATATTTTCGATTATTAACCAGGATTGCACTTTCAAATAGAAAAGATTTAGATTGAGAAAATATTCAATAGTTTATATATAGCATTTCAAAAAAAAAAAAAAAAAAAGTTATCTGACGGGCACTATATTATGGACACATTAGAAGTAATGTGTAATGTAATAATTGTAGAAACAGCACAAGTCGAATTTTTTAAAATTAATATTAGTATCTGTAACTAACAAGATTTCGTGATAAAACATCAAAATATATTTATTTAGTGCAAGCTGAATAGTGGTAAGGAAAGTATAGACAAAATGACATGCTGTTTTGTTTTTGAAACAAACTTCTAGAAGCGCGACTAGGGAGTAAATCTGTGAAAATGCAACGGAAGTTGCGTTACGCCCGAAGTATTCGCCATTCGCTCTCGATGAAATCATTTCTATACGGGTCGATTGTGATTAGTCGTCGTGTCCAGTGAATAGAGATCTGTCGTTGTATGCGTATCGATAGCAACAAGAAAATCGGCATAGATAAATAAACATTTTAATTTAATTTAATGAAAAATATTTTACCCTGTTCCTTAAAAATAATAAAACAAATTGAACATTTGTGCCGTGTACTAAACGTAAGATTACTGACTAAGAATTATTTCTATATTATTCGCAGTTTCTATAAATCTTTGAAAATATTTTTATAGGCAAGACAGATATTACAGCTGCTTAAAGAATGAAATTGTATCGCCAGCGAAAAAGAAAAAAAAATACAAGCAGTCAATGAATGTATGTTAATTTTAATTACGTGAAGTTCTTCAATTAGTGATAAGTGAAATTGTAAAAAGCATATTTCTTTAGGCGTTATTTAACAACAATCCACTGTATGAACAAATATTATAGAATTTATTAATCAGCAATTAATTCATTTCTCTAATGAAGATTCAAATCCAAAAGGCTAATTACAATGACAAACCGATCATGTCATATTTGAAGTATGATTTTAATTACATTATTGTTTTCAAATATTATAAATATTTTTATTGCTATTATGAATATATAATTTATAATTTATTAAAATATAAACTAATCGCAATTTGTGCTGTTTCAGAAGTGTCGTAAAAAAATTCAAAAACTTCTATGAACGTGTGAACTCAGGACTTGCAAATATTTTGAAAATACTCATTTATTTGTATAGAATCGCAAATTTACGAAACAAAACTTATGTTCACTATTAGAATCTCTATAAACAAATCAGTGAATTGTATATGGCCAAATAAAAGGCTAAACGATAATCAACACCGAAATATTATTAATTAAATTTTAGTTATGTCAATTTATTTTAACGACATTTGGAATAGTTTTTATTACAGAAGTTTTCCCACCACCCACTCTTATAGGAATATATAACTATCAATTCATAAATTTACAGAGACACATACACAAAAATAGTCAACCAGCACCTCATAAAAATAAATGTATTTGAAAATGAAATTGTGCGAGGAAAGAGTGAAATATTTTTCAAAATAATACATTTATGAAGGATCAATTAGTTCGTTTCATTTTGTTTCATGCAAGGTTAATAAACATATTTTATAAATCATTTCGTGGAAAATTCCATAAAAATTACATCAAGTTTATTTTAATATTCAAGATATATAATATTTACAAATATTAATTACCTGCTTAATTGCTAGACTGAAAATACTTGAAGCTGTCAGCAAAGCACAAAAAAA
The DNA here is from genome assembly GCF_003426905.1 of Ctenocephalides felis. Classification (NCBI taxonomy): domain Eukaryota; kingdom Metazoa; phylum Arthropoda; class Insecta; order Siphonaptera; family Pulicidae; genus Ctenocephalides; species Ctenocephalides felis. The sequence goes on from NW_020536999.1 coordinate 61,226,152, forward strand.
CCAAGCACCAAAATTGATTAAATTAATTAATTAGTAATAACTGATCCAAAACCATTTTATTTCATTATCAGCCCATTTCTTTTACTAGAGTTATATGGTTTAAGAGAAGCTTAAAAAAACTGATGAAAAATTAAAAAAGAAAACGCGGGAAAGAAAGGAATGGATGAATTTTTTTACTAAATAACTAATAATGAATTAACGTAAAAATCAAGTTATTCAAAAGCTTATTTGAAGTAACTAATTAAATATCAAAACAAAAACGTTTTATTTTTGTCGATACTTGTTAAAGCTGGGGAATATTTTTAGAAATAATCATCACAAAAAAACTTAAAAAAAAAAATCATAACTATTAAAAATATGATTTGTTGGTTTGAACTTAGTTTATCAATATAATAAATCAGTATATATATATATATATATATATATATATATATATATATATATATATACATATCCATATATGTATTCACATATATTTTATACACATATAATTTTGAAATTCTTAAAATACTTTCAACACTTACTTACAATGCGTTATATTTAGTTCAATTACTAAATACAACCAATTACTAATAATTCCTTATTGATATTATAGTTTAATATACAATTAATTCAGCACTAAGAAGCTACTGCTAATGTACATGATATTCAGAAGATATCTCTGCCAAAAAAAATAAATGTTATGGTTACAAAATATGTGGCATCTAAATAAAAAAACAGAAATTTGTACAATTGAATAAAAAAAAATTGAAGACAAATTTGATAGAAATATATTCATTTATAATAGAAATATACATCACAAATGGCGAGAATAGCTCAGTCAGTTACATGCCCGACTCACACGCCAGCTATCTTCAGATCGATCCTTGGCAATGACAGAGTTTGAAATGTTAAGTTAAAATGTAATAAAATTTAAAATAGTTGATTTGAAATTAAATAGAATTTGAATTATTAAGTTGAATTTGAATAAAATTAGAATTAAGAAGAAAAGCAAGTTTATGATTTGAAGAATTAGAGAAAAAAATAATGAAGAAATCAGTTAGAGACCAAAAAAAATAGATTAAATTATCAAAAGCACTATTGAGTTTACTTGCAGTAGATGTTACAACTAGCCCCAAACACCACCGCACTTTTTCTAGAAATTGATTAATTGTGAAATAATGAACAACATTTGTGAATATAATTTTATTTGATTTGGTAGAAAAATAGTTACAGCGACCATCCATCTTTATTTTGAAGAAATATAATCAGTGGATTTCATGATATAATAAAAGGATTTCATGATATAAAAAAAAAACTGCCGCAACAAGCCCTTAGCTCCCCTATAGAATAAAAAAATAGAATATTGTAGATGGCTAAATGTTCTAAGTAAGTGACGTCAATAAAGAAACATCACAATGTACATTAAATTTATGATATAGAATATTAAAATTGTCATCGTCATTGTCATTGCCATTGCCATTGCCATTCAATAAATTATTGAAGTTGGTAAAAATCTCATCAAGTGACACAAAAAATGCATCTTATGATGCAGACTAATTCTTGAACAGGGAATGTTATTTAAGAATATTTCAGTTACTCGAAATAATTAAATAAAAAAACTTATTATCAATGAGTAAAAGAAAACATGAAAATTTCAATCGGATAATGGAAGTTACGAATCGTTGAATAGTTTTTTACCGATGACCATAGACCTGTAACCATAACATCTAAAATTCTTTTTGATAAATTGACAAAATATGTATGCTTTATGAATTTGTACGCACATCCAGCACCAAATAACACAATCCGAACAATAACAACAAACTTAATGCATTTATTGATAATAATTTAATAACAACTGCCGAAGGAATATTTTATCTTACGCATATATTCGGAATGTAGGTTTTCTTATGATTTATTGAAAATATTTCCTTTTATTTTAGACATCTTAAACTTTATACTCTTAAATTTTATCTAAAATTTCTTTCTAACCGTGCACTTTTGTAATGAATTGCTTTTTCGTTCATGATAAATAAGCACATATGTATATTGCTTATAACTTTTAAATACTACTAATATTTATAATTATTACAAATGGAATGTTTTAATAGCGAATTTAGTCGTTCAAAAATAAGTAGGCCAGCGATTAGCTTTAGAAATATGTATAAATCGTTATTGTAATTGTCGAATATAAACTCGAAGGGTAGGTCCATTTCTTCATCTATTCAAAAAAAAAAAAAATCAGCAAGGATGTGATCCTAGAACTCAACGTCAAGCCGAAACGAGATAATAGTAATAATCATAACTGTCATAAAAAAATTAGAAAAAAATTATTTAATGTAGTTGAAAATGATGAGCTTTTAGGTGCAAAATAGAGCAATAGTGAAAATGTGACCATTTTTCGGTTATTGTGGTTAATTTTTATTAATTTTATATCATCATTTTAAATATCATTTTTAGGATCACAGTGAAAAATATTTACAAAATTACTCCAAGTTTTCAAACCTTAACACTTTTTGTTGAACTATAAACTTAAAAATTTCGAAATTGCTCAACTTTGAGAGGCCCTTCTTTAAAAAAATGTACCAAAGTTTGCTGGCACGTTTCATTAAAAGTTGGCACTTTTAATCAGAATTGTAGATTGGTAAAATACTTGATAAGTTTATTTTTTAAATTTTAGAGTAAAAAAATAAAAACCTAAAAATAACACAATTACGACTAACGCATTTCGCTCACATTCAGTTCTTGAACTAATCATGAGTAAATGCACTAGAAAAATCATGTTATTTTTAGGTTTTTTATTTAATTTTTTTTTTTCATTATGAAACTATCAAATATTTTACTATTTTACAATCCTGATTAAATACGCCAACTTTTGATGAAGCTTGCCAACACACTTTGTGAACATTTTTTGAATAAGGGTCCTCTGAAAGTTGACCAATTTCGAAAATTTTAAATTCAAGTTTAACAAGACGTTTTAATGTTTCAAATCTTGGGCAATTGTGTCATTAGTTTTGAGTACTTACTTAAAAATTTGAATTAATTATTTTTAAGAATCCAAAGTTTATATAAACAAACATTTTAAAAAATAACTACAATAAACGAAAAATGGTAACAAATTGATCAAAGCATTGGGTCACGTTTAAGAGCTCAAAATATTCAAGCTACATAATTTCTTTTTTTTTTCTTAATAATAATTTCTTTCATTTTTCATTTTTTTCAACACTATCACCTCGCTTCGGTTTGACGTTGAGTACTGAGTCACCTCAAATTATTAGCAAGAACACCTTTGGTATAGCATAAGATCGTATACAAGGAATTTACTAATGTTTAATTACATCATAGATATAGTATCATTTTTTGTATTTTCAACAGAATAATTCGATACATCCTTCAAAAAATATTTTGTTATCTGCTCAATCGCTGGCTCAAAGTCACATATATGTTTTCATTATATTAATTTTGGATTCAAACTGTTACATTGTGATTGACTGTCATCGCAATAAGTGATAATAAAATGAATTTAAAATAGTGCAAAAGAGTTCTTTTTTAGTTATAATTAGGTATATATTAGGAATTATTCAAACACAAAGAAACATTGTTTTAAAAAAAAATTGATTGAGTTGTACTTTGCAATGACGAAGTAGATTTTTATTTAATTTTATGAAAATAAAAAATACATAATTGAAAAATCAAAAAAAAGAAAGATTCCAGAACAATTCAACAAGATTTAAAGGTTGTTATTTTAACCAAACTAGGAATTTGTAAGCTTAGTAACTTAGAAGTCCAAAATTAAAGAAAATTGTTGATATCGATTATTTCAAACTTTTAATTAAATCCAAAAAAATCAAATTTTCAAAATAATTTTTTTAAATTTTCAGTATTTTAAACCGTAATTTACAAGAGAAAAATGCCTGGAGCTTAGATAAATAATTGATTTTAGATCTCGTAAATTTGAAATTCTATAAATCGTTTTTTACTAGTCATTTAAAATCTCTAATTAATTAATTAATTAAAAACTTAAATTTTAAAACCTCGCATTGAACTATGAAATTTAAAAAATACATAATAATAACACAAATGCAAGGTTTAAAATTATCATTATTAGAAGTTCCCGAAAGCTTGAATTTAATTCCATGAAAAAATCAAAACAAGTTTTATGTTTCTGAAATTCTGTCATCGCAAGATCTCTAAAATTCGAAATTCCAAAATTATTCTTCTGCTAAAAAAGAAATTTTTCCATTGGTAAGATTGAAAACAAAAAAGTTATAGGATACAGCATCCCGGATTTAATTAAAAATTAAAGTTATCAATTATAAGCCCAAGTTTAAATTTTAAGCGAATATTAAAGCGATTTGTATGGAATAAACATATTTCATCAATACCAAAATTTGTGTTTTTTCTTCTAAAAAGACACAGAATTTCGGAATTACTAAATCGCAAGGCTATAGAATCAGAAATAAGCGACTTGATAATATGATAAAATTGATAAAATATAATAAATTCCTTATTATAAATCATAAGAATTGTAAATATTGGAGAGGAACTTAAATCTGAGGTATTTTGTATTTATCTGTTAAGTTTCTGATATAAATCAGAATCAAACCAGGTTAATTGCAATTTCTAATCAATAAAATCCCAATGCAACAGTTAACTATAATATATACATTATTTATTAATCAATTTAGTTTTGTTAATTCAACTCAACTACAAACTATTAACAATATTGCTCAACATCAACTAAGCAAAACTACTAAGAGTTTTAGTACGGATTATTTTAGTATAATAACTGCTACTTACTAAATAATTATTAATTTATAAAATATTTGTTAATGAACTTCCAAACTAAATCAGTCCTTAAGGCTAGAAAATATTCATGATCAAATTCAAATTGACTTTAAAATTTTAAGAAGTCTTAATATATGATGATATGGTTTCATAACTCATAATTTTCATTTCTTTTGAGAAGAAACTTTTTTCAAAATTATAACATAATAGTTAGTGTAACGAATTACACTGATAATATATTTAGATTTGATGAGGATAATCATGAATATTATATAAATGAATGCCATTCAAAGTTACAGATGTTTTTAATATCAAAACACAAACTTTTTAAACTTAACTACACATACACTTTGATTTAACTCAAACCTATGAAAAAACTAAAACCTTGATTTCAGATGATATAGATTTTGGAAAAATTGACAGTTCAATTGAATGATGAAATGTAATTAAAATTTATTCAACTACAACTGTATTTTTATAATTAGTACTTTCAAGAAGCAATTTCGTGTTCAAAAGGTTTGTTCGCGGATTTAATAACTTTTAATTATATTGACAATATAATTTTCTAAAATTTATAAAATTAGAGTTAAATCCATATACATCAAAAAACCGTTCTTGATTTCTTGTATCACAATAAAAATTAAAAAAATATATAATTTTTATAAACGTCAAAATTTCCATAATCTATTACAGTGACAAATTCCACAAACATGATGTTGTACATGATGATATTATTACATTTCGAGATATTTTTAATTGATCTCGATTGGATATAAATTTACTTGAATTTGCTGGCAAAGACATTGGACAGCTCGTTCATGGCCGCATTGGTGACAGCCTGGCCAATTTGCTGATTGATTTGCTGCCTCATTGCTCCTGCTGCACCACCAGGAACACGGCTGATACACAAATACCATGGTGATAGGAATTGTTTAAATTTTACAAGGTAAGATAACACGAAACCGAAAGTTGGATACGGTGAATAGATAGAAGATGTATTTGGAACATTTATCATTACTGAATTGTTAAAATTTTAGAAGTAATTTAAATCGTTTTTTCTAATACTTAACTAATTAATAATTTAAACCTGACTTTAATCCTAACGATCACCAGTTTCGTTTGGGCAAATTTTGTCTTAACTAGTAACTCGGTCGAGAATTTAATGTACAGCTAATAATAACAAATTATTAAATTTCCTATATGACATAAACTGGATAGCTGCAAATATTTATGATTATAAAAAGAAAAACAATAATATCAATACAGTACATGAACATCGATTTAACAAAATTAAAATACTTCGACGGTATTTCTTCCTATGAGTCGGCATTGCCTAACATTTTGTACTATAGCAGTTTATTTATTTATGCTGAACGATTTTCACAAATAATTAAAACTAAAATTTAATCAGAAATAAAAACCAAAAAGTACTATAAGAAGAAAACAATAGTGGCAAACCGAAAGTGTTTCTACATGGAACAGACTCAAAACTCATTTCCAATTGATTTAAATCAGATAGTGACAATTTATGCAATGAATTAATTTCACTTAGACAATGCAAAGTATATTTACCACTAAAAAATTTGAATATAAAAAAAATTCTAAAGGAGACAACATATCCCGAATGCCATGGAGCAATTTGATTTTTGAATGTTTCAAAATATATCATACAAAAACTGCACATTGAGTAAATGATTGATAAATGAACAAAAAAGTAGCAGTATCCAAAGTGAAAAGTATCCGGAATGTTATGATAACTGTATCTTCGTGATGCGCATTTATAGCATATGGTTTTATGTTTAAAACGCCTGATCGTATAGCAATTAGATAGACATTTCACAGTTTTTACTACCAAGAAACAAGCATAACATAGCATTGCCATCTTATCGTCTATGTTACCGCATAATTTGTCCATGAATCATTATAAGTGGTAAAATAATTGTAAATTTTGATTTAATTCAAATACCCGCCAAAATTTCCTAATTATTTTTTCTAGCTAATTATAAGCATGTAATGTGTTTAATTTTTTCAGATCCAAAATTGCAGCAGCTACTTGCAGAGTACCACAAATTCTACGTGCCATGTGAGAAAACCTGTGCCATCATTTTTAAATAATTAAAAAAAAAGTTACTTAAGTAACTTCTTACGATATTAAAATTTAATGCACTCTCTTACAACCCCAAAAAACTCGTTTTTTGAAAAGATTGTAACAGTGGTGTTAATCCTTAAGGTAGTTGCCCAAATGAATCAAGCGACCAAGCCGCAATTATTGCTTGGCTAAATTTTGAATATGAAAAAAGTGCATGTTTTAGTATCATGTTATAGAAAACAAATGTAAATATTCAATTGGTTATAAAATTATACAAATAACGATAAATATAAAAGCTCATTTCATATTTGCATTTCACTCTATGAATTTAAGTCACATTCTGTCTAACGAAATTTCATCATTGCTGGAAAACGATGTAAATTTAATGTGAATGTCTTTAGTAACCAGTAGAAAACTATACTTTTTCTATAATTTAACAGCTATTCTTCCCCGATATATAAGTACTATGAATTTATTTTGTAATATTCATTTTCATAATTCATTTTTATTCAATTTATGTCAATAACAAACGCAATTGAAAATGTGAAGCCAGTAATTTCAATTCTTAATACATAGTTGAAATTGGCTATTTTTTATAGAGAGCTTCTTTAATACTTCGCAATTTTTGTTCCATAACAAAATATTATTTTTATATACGAAAAATATTTTATCCAACGCTCGATGTGTTATCTTAATCTATTAGTATATTGAGAAAACAAAATAAATCTTGCCATGCACACACATTATTGTCTCAATGAAACAATCGCAATTCCGCTCATACAATTTTATTGCTTTGTGAAAAAAACAAAATCACTCAAAATTCGACAATTGTAATCGGGCTTCAAAAACTGTCACGTAGCCCTCGGCGGCTTCAATTTCTTTAGCAACCGCTTCAACAATCTGCTGTCGGATTTCTTGTGATATCGTTCGCTATTCTAATACGAAGACTGCCATTGCTTCTTCATTTTACAATCTAAGGGACCGATTCTGCTGCAATGTTATGATAAGTTCATGTTATGAAGAATTTTCCATAGTAATATAGACAAAAGTTATGCGGTTGGTGTTCAGTCAAGCGAATTTCTCAGGTTTTCTCATACAAAACATAACCTAAAAGCCGCACAAATGTCAAAAAAACGATGTTAGATAAGTGTGTGTTTCTGATTCCTCTTAGGTAACATACGAGTGACGTTGCAGTTTATGTTTAAAACGCCGGAATGAACAGCAAATACATGATATTTTGACAGCATTCAGTATGATTCATTTGCATAATGTATGGGGAGTCGTAGCGTAACATAGCTATCCCGTAACATTTCTCTGTTATGCGCAGAATCGGTCCATAAGTGTATATTAACTAACACATTAGAAGAAATTTTCACTTTATTTGTTTTATGTCGATATATCAATACTGAACGAAAAGTTGTGAAGAAACAAACAACACAGACCTTCAAAATAGAAAAGTTGTCTGTATTGCATGTGCAACATATGTTTTCCAATGTATTTTTACCGATAAATAATTAATCTTAAGTCAAAATTGAAAGTTAAATTGCCAACAAATAAAAAAATAGATAGTCTCTGATCTGGAATTTTTCTACATAAGAATCAATTTTTTTTCAATTTCTATCGCATTCTGGCCCTTTTCCGGAGCAACGGATTTCTGCAAAGCTTTTTTGTTGATCTCTCTGTTGTTGTTGATCTCTGTTGAGTATCATCTTGTAGCCTCTAGCAGTAGTTTTCTAACTATACTTCCTATTATCTCTAGATAATTTGCAAACATATCATATGTTACATATGAGATATGTTTGCAAAGTACTGCTAGAAGCTACAAAAAGATGCTCAACGAAAATGAAAAAAGCGTTCAATGTCCTTATCATTTAGGGAAAAAAGGGCCAGAATACTATAAATAAAGTTTTATTTACCCTGCAGAAAAATTCCTAGATCGGAGACCTTGCCGTTTTTTTTTATAAATTGTTCTCCGTATTTTGCAGTTTAATCCCCAATTTTGACTTTTTGACAGCGGTAGAAATACATTGGAAGACATATCACACACCCATACAGCCAGTTTTTTTTATTTTGTGGACCTGCGTAATTGATCTAGAGATTCTAACGAACGCAAAGAAACTAAAGCAACGTCGGCAAATTCTCGCATAAATAGAATACTTTTTTTCAAAAACCAAATTTGCCTCAAACCAAAATGATACAAAGACGTATTTCATCATTTCTTTTAATTTAATTTGAGGTGTATTGAAAAAGGGGGAAGCGGTTTTTCAACTTTAGCTAGGAGTAAACATTTGACTACAGATTTTTTAAATTATTTTTTCCTAGCTCCAAACAGATGTTTGAAGATTCAAGTATATATCATTCTTATTTAGTTTGATTCTGATAGGCCAAAAGATTATGCCAATTTAACAAAATAAATATACAAAATAGAGTATCAAATTGGAGTCCCTTGCAAAAAAAATACAAATGATGCAAAAACTCTTAAAATTTGCTTTGCACTGAAGAGATATGATAAAGCCATAGTCACAGACAAATGATATAACTTTGAGAGGAACATATATAAACTGAGTTGGATAAATAAATATTATTATTATAATAAAAATATAAAAACTTTTTCAACACACCTCGCGCTATAATCATTTTAACACGCTTAACACCTTCATTGAGACAACATATTTCAAAATCAGACTAAATAGATTGAAATATTATTAAATTCACACAGCTTTAGTATAATATATCACAAGTCCATTAATTTAAAATATCATCAAACATATCAAGCAAACGAATCGAAGAAAACAAATTCATAACAAATCAACTTCAATCAGAAAAATCAAATGCAACTTGAAAACAAACCAAAAACGCAAAAGATAAACAACAATCCAAAATACAAACCAATAAGGTAATAAATAATAGCAAACATACATGATACAGCTATATGCTTGTTAATTTGAGACCAACAACAGTCTTGTTCCTAAACAACACCAATCAAATATTTAAACAAATCTGATTAACACTGCATTCACATTCAAGTTGTATACGTTATAAATTTACCAGTTGCTTTATCAGAAATTGATTGGAATTTGCTTAGGACAAATATGTTGAACGCCCCTGGTTTCTGAACAATGGCTGTATGTTATTAAAACTCCACAAAACTAATAAAATTGAAGAAGAAGCAGAAAAAAATGTGATGGAATGTCCAAGAAATTACTAAAAATAATGTCACAACAAAAAATAGAAATAATGAACACAGAGAATTGACTGGATATTTTCAAATTTTAATCATTGTATGTATTAAATATATAATATAGTATGGTGTCTTTATTTAATATACATAGAATTAATTAAATTCACAGACCAATTCATTCAGTCGATTCTCTGTTACATCATTAATAATAAGAAAGTCTTTTCAAAACAAAGAGTCATCAATTTTTGCGAACTTAAAACAATTAAAAATCTCATTTAATTATATTACATATTATATATAGTATTTATTTGCTTAGTTTGTTTGATTTGTTGCTTAAACATATATATTTTGGTTTCAATGTACAACAATATAATTATTTAATTAGTCACATATTTATATAACATATTGATAACGATATTCATTTTTCTGCAATAATATTTTAAAACAATCAAAATGTAATATTAATTTTAAACAAATCCAAATAGATATTATGAAAAATCTTTGAGTTGATTTTTGTACATGTTTACGCAGCATCTCACGAAGATTTTTTCAGGCAGATCATATATTTTATCTTTTAATAAAATATTGTTCAATAGCTAATTTTTCTAATTTACATTTTTGTATAACGAATATTTTTATATAGTATATCTACACATTTAAAGATTTTATAATATCCGCATTTATATTTATATGTATACTAGAAGACTCGGTAATCCAACATTCAGTTATCTATTTCAGTGTATTATGTTGACGTTAAAATAAACTAATTTAACTTGTAGAGTATACCTAATTAAAGGTATTATCATAATATTATTATGCGAAACACATAAGACAAGATTACAATAAAAAATAGTTGCTGCTAAAAAAAACTGCCATACAGTGAGATTATTTAGAAATCAACTGATCTGCTAGTAACTGCTGGTCCGATTAATATAGTCTCTGTATACATTTTGAAATTGCTTATATAATAAATCACAAGGGCGCTACGCAATTCTCGTTCTACGAGGATCAAGAAAAAAAACCTTGCCGAAGAAACCAGGGCTCGAGGGTGAATCGCAAACCAGCTAAATTTTCAATATAGATTTTCCCCAATATCTAAGTATTGTTTTAAATAGTAGAAAAGTGTTGATTTACAATATACTAATAGGTATAGCCGCAAAATCATTCTATAAAATCCTAGACAATTGTAAAGGATTCTGGGAAAGTCAAGTATTAGACGAAGTGCCATTCCAAAAAGGTAAAAAATCGAAAAAATAAACGAAAGCACTCTGGTAGTAATAATTTGTGAAAATAAAATCAGATACTGATTTTTGAAAAATATTATTAAAAAAATTATGAATATTTGTCTTAGGAATATTACAAGTAAATTTTATTCAACTGTTCAACGAAGACAATTGAGAAATGACGAAAAAATCCGTATAACATTCTTGGAGAAAATTGGAATGACATTCATAGAACATTCTAGCTCATTTAAGGAAAATCGTAAGCAATCCACAGATCACTAGATAATTCAAAAGAAATTTGGTAAAGTAGAATATTCGACAAAATGCCCTTTGAAAAAGCGAAAAAATTCGAAAGAATAAACGAAAGCACTCTGGTCGTAATAATTTGTAAAAATATAGGTCACAAATTGATTTTTTGACACAAAAAACCCATACAACATATTCGGCTAGTGATTTTATTTTTTGCTTTGAATCCATCCATCACCCAAGAACAATATTTAAGAAAAACTATATTGAAATTTTCGCTGGCCTAAAATTCACTTTCGAGCTGCGGTTCTTTGGCATAGTTTCTTGAAAAAAAAAACCCAAGAACAAGAATTATTTAGTACCTCAATGGTCGTACCTAATGTATATATATATATATATATATATATATATATATATATATATTATGTATATATATATATATATATATATATATATACATATATATATACATATATACACACAATATGCGTTATGTATGGACAACTTTATACGCACATATTTGCTCGTGATAAATATGCATAGCAATTCATGCATGAGTGTATACACATTATTGCAAGAACATTATATATGCACATAAATATATGCAAATACAATTTTATTTCATACATTTATATGTACTTATATATAATCTTCAATTGCTTTCTAATTCGTAACAAATATTGATTCCAATGGCGAAACTCATTACAAACTTCGTCAACTCATCAGAATCAAAACTGCTCCTTAACTACAAACTACCACTTAATATCTTCATTGAGATTCGTTAAAACAATTAGATTTATTATAATTAGTATTATTAATTAGGTACATATGTCATTTGATTTAAGAAGCTTTTTTATAGTAAGAATTGGGTTGAAAATTTTGTCATGAAAATACGATACAACGATTTTTTATACAATAGACATTAGTTTAATATTAAGCTATTAATACTTTTATAATAATTAGATCTTGTCGATGAAAAAATAAATTATATTAAAACATGTTTATATTTATATTTTTCGAATTTACAGTTCATAGATCCTTCCGGCATATATGGTGCATATGCAAAACTGATGTGTTATTTTGAATAAGTTCTTGCATGCAATTTTTAAAAATAATGATTACCGCAATTAATGATTTTAATAAAAAAATCTTTTAAAATACACTCGTTGTCAGGTGTCTTAATCGTCGTAATTTTGGCAGTATTAGTGCTAATATAAGTTGTTATTAAATAATGTGACCTACGATTCTGATTTTTTTCGGAAAACTATCATATTGGGCCGGTAGTTTGTTATTCAAACAATTTTTAGACTGGTGTGAATTTATCAAGTTTAAAAATAACCAGCAAATAATCTAAATTTAAATAACTTTGTCTCATTGATAATTTTTAATTTTGTCTAATTGATAAGGTAAGCTAAAACAATATTTTTTTTGTAATTTTTGTAATAAAAGACATGCAAGAATTTAATTCATACCTATGCATTGCTATTTAAATAACTTTGCTATTATGTAAAAAATATCAATTTTAAAAGCATACGATATGTTACCGAAATGCACTAACAAAATTGAAATAGCAAATGGATAAAATTGGTTTGATAAAAAACGACTTTTTTCTAGGAATAAATCATAGCTAGTAATGTAATGTCTTAAATGAACTTACAAATATATAAAATTAGTATGAAAATAAAGTACTCTCAACCCATCGATTTCAATATCTAATTAAGTTTAAAAAAAGACACCGATTTAGTTTGACAAAATCACATCAATTTTTTAAATTTAATCACAATTTGGATCATGATTAAACAAGAAGGTACTTTAGTCGATTCTTCTATAATTTACATAAAATTAATTCAAAATTAAACCATCATTCTCAGTCCATTGCTTTCGTTTTGGACTATCATTACATTTGTATCTTTACATCTTTATATCTTCACCACTTAGCTCGCACCTCATCAATCAAATATTTCACCCAATTTAGAATAAAAATATAGAAACAAAATTTGAAAAGAATAAAAAAAAACGATTTTAGTTTGACAAAAACACTTCAATTTTTGAGCTTCTACATGTTCCAATCACAATTTTCAAAAAAAAAAAACACTTTAATTGCTCTCCCTTAGTTTCAACCACAAACCCCGTATAAATTATAGTAAAAGTAATATAAAAAATAATACCATTGATTCACTTAAATAATAAAATAAATGTCAAACAAATAAGCGCTTTAAAAAGCAATAAGGAATAAAATCGTTAAAAGCTTTGCTTTTGCCAATCTCTACACATTGAAATATTATCTTCCTGAAGATGAAAACCTTAGACTGAAAAACGTCTTGATATAGCACTAACACTAATGAGATAATCCTAACAGAGAAGACGACTATCCTAAACAGTGAAATTTGTATTTTGTATCGACAATCTTAAAATATAATATTTTACTTTTAGATAAATTTAATTTGATGCGCTAATAACCTATTCAACTTTCTAAAATCTTTAAATACACCACACACACCTAAGCAAGTGCAATGATCATATAGATATCTTACTTTTGCATATTTGTGTTAACAACGATACTACTAGCTACAGTTTTAATTAAATTAGTTAAAGCCGCTAATAAGTAATTAAATCAACAAATATCTCAACTTTGTTACTATCTAAGAGGCAAGATTTGCAATACTAAACTTATGCCTTTGGTAACATTTCATAAATATACCATCAATTTTCATTAATTACTTGAAAGATGTATGCAAGAATTTTTACTGGTTTAGAATAAATCAAAAATAAAAATCATTGAAAAATATTCGACTTGAATAGGCAATAACGCTGCTATTTATATCCCGTATATGAAAAAACTGCTGACAGAAAATAACAGATATTTATTTTGAATTTATTATTTTCACTTTAGGGGACAATTGGCATATAAATGATATCTATAACTTTACACAAAGCTAATGTTAGCAAGTATATCTCAAAATACTAATACTAGCATTATGATGCTCTCAAATTTTATCGGTCAGGGAGTATGTACCATCTCATTGTTTTATTGGCAGTTAGTTAATATAATTCATCTAGATTTTCTTGTGAAGCAATCAAAATACAGCAAATATCAAATCTAATTCATATAGATCTTAATAAATAGTTTATAACATTATATATGAACAAATAAATAAACGGATTTCTTTAAACAATGAAAAAAACTACTGATTACTGCTCGAGAAGTAACTGATGGATCCGCAAAGACCCCAAAAATATTTTTTTATATGACAAGATATAACAGAAATTTTTTTTGGTTTGTTACTTGCATATTTATATAAAATTTTATGTTGGAATATTAAAATTTTATATAAAAATTCATCAATGTTGTCGTGATTCTAAACCAATAAAAATTATTGTAGACAGCAAATCTTTTTCATACATTAATAAATTAGTTTATAAACTAATAAACAGTTATACTTTTAACAAGAAATTTTTGTTACATTGGAATGTGGTATAATATATATATATATATATATATATATATATATCTTGATATATATATATATACCTCTTTAATTATTAATACCTAATACATACAATTTTTAGGAGAAATGCAATTTAACATTTTATCAATATTTGCAATTGTTTTTCAAACATTCTAGTTATTACTAATTAATTGATGATGTTCTCTTTGTAAATATATTTTATTTTTAGTTTTTGATAATTTATCGCCTCCTGTAAAGGAAACAAAATACATTCCATCACATTTCCATAGAAAATTCTTTCTGATTTCTACAATCGTGCATAAAACCTTATAGTACAATTATATAAGAAAGTCTTAAGAGGAATATGTTGTTTTAACCAGTTATCTGAAACTAATGTTGATCAGGAAATATGTATCTATTTCAACGACAAATGAAAAATAATCGACAAATGCCAAACAAGCAACTTAAAAATATTTATATTTTGTAAAATTTATATTGCATCCTCAGTTAACTGGTTAATATTTACAAAATCAAATAAATTAAGGAAAACTCAAAAACAGAATTTGAAAATTTCATAGCCAATTGTGTAAAAAATAATGTGATGAAATATATGCGTCTAAAACAAATTATAGGTAAAATATTGTAATTAAAAAGTGATTTTAAAGAAGATCTTAAATGTAAAACTTGAATGGGCAAAAATAAGATAATAGCAGTGCTTAACATACAAAACGAACAAACAACCAAACCAACAAGAAAGCATAAACTTAAGGAAAAAATATAACACAGACAAAAATTGCTGCAAACCTTGCTTCAAACAAAATTCAAAAACAAAATAAAAAAATATTGAATAAAATATAATAAGAAAAAATCATTTTTTATAGCAATCAGTCACTGTTAGAGAACAGCAAATAAAGTGTTTCATATAATGTTAATAAATTGTAAAACCTAGATTAAAAAAGCAAATTGAAGAAGAAACAAATGCATAAAATATATTACGAACAAAAAAATAAACTTTAAATATATATTCGATGCATACATATATGGTTACTAAGAAGTGGGATATACAAAATGCCATCTAAAATCACAAATTAATTTTCAAAGTAAGATATGGGAAAAGTTGTAATTTTTTATTGAAATAAATAAGTCTATGTACTGAACAAGAATTAGTACAAATACTAGGATTTGATTTTACTTCACAAGTAATAGTGTTATGATATTAATAATTTATAAATATGATTCTTATTTTTTTCAATAACAAATAATTTGTGTACTAATTTATTTAAATAAATTATAGGACTGTATATTAGACAAGAATTAGTACAAGTTTTAATTTCAAATTATGCCTTCAAATTTCAATATATCAATAATAAAGCATTATCGACAGTACAACTTGAATGATAAAAAATGAAACAAATTAAAAATGGGTAAAATATATATATATATATATATATATATATATATATATATATATATCCAACTTCTTAGAATTTGCATATACATGCCCAATACAATTGTAAATTAAAAATTGTGCAGTACTCACGATGGTATCAGAGGAGCGGGAAGCGCTTGTCCGCCAGCGGGGCGTCCTTGTGGAACTGGAGGCGGTGCTGCACCTCCAGGGCGATTCGGCACTGCTGGAGCAGGTCTGCCACTTGCTGGTGCCGGCGGTGGTGCGCGACCTCCGCCTGGTGCTCCACCAAGTGAACCCTGTAAATGTATAATATTATAATATATAATATAAATATAAAAATACATAAAAATCCAATCCAAAAAATAGCCATCTAATTTTAGGTTCTAAAATTCATATTTTGCACATATACTTCTAATTTTGGTATCAAACGATATAGACTAGAATTAAATCAGTAATAAAATGATTTCTTCAAAAAGTTAGAATCAGAAACAGGATAAAGTTGATGAATATTTGGATATAGTTGATGATTTAGATAAAGTTGATGAATATCAACTTGATTGTTGTATTATTTTATAGTATGGTATGATGTTTTTTATTACTTGTGCTGATACAGGAGCTGCTCGTCTCGGTCCTCCAGGACTTGGAGGTGATAACCTAGGATTATTTTCTAATGTCCCCGCCAGCCAATCATTTTTAACCGGCGGTGGAACTGGCGTCGTCACAGTCGCCATAGATACATCACCTGAAAATGACATATTTTTAATAGAGAATAAAAAAAAAATACCTATTTCACCATATTATTCATTGAAGGTATTAAGTTAAATAAAACCATAAAAAACATCATAATTTACATAAAAGAGTTTTTCAGTAGTTAAGCTAAGTCAATAAAAATTGTCCAGAACACGTATATAACCCTCATAAATTAATTTAAATGGTGATTTTTTTTTGTACTTTTGTACTTTGTTTAAATAATCTATTAATAATATCAAATAACCTATGATCCTCAATGATTCCTTGCAGGCATGATACATTCGTAACATTTCTTCTCGTTTTATTGCTTCTTCAGGACTTTCCTCCATCAATTGTGACTGTATTAAAAAATTCAGACAAATAAATATTTTGTTATTTAGCTACATAAGAGCAACAGTAAATAAACTGATAAATACTTAGCATACCAAACATGAAAATAAGGTTTTGTTCAAATTTTAATTCTTTGTAACTCCAGTAATAAAATGTAGAAAAATTTATTATTTACTGCTGCTGATATTAATTTTTCTTATTATATTCAATATCTATATTGGTCAATCCACAAATTAAATAATGTGAATATTATTACATACCTGGTCTCCTGAGGCATATAGATGTGCCAACAGTTCACTATTGATGAAATCTTTAGAATTGTTGATGATCAACATCATAATAGTTTTTGGAACTAAATCTCTAGTGGTTTTTGTCACAATCCTCATATAAGAATCTACAAGACTCCTGATGGTCTCAACTTGTCGTTCCAGTTGAGGGTCCATGCTACTGGTATTCACACTGTCACCTGAGCTCTGATAGATAATAATAAATTAATAAAATAGATAAAGATAGATAAAAATATTAATAAAATTGCTAATAAGAAAATCAAACAAATATGTTAGAAATGTAAAGCATTACAATTTGTAAATATAATGTCAAGCCATACTGATGAGAAGTACTTTAGTACTTCAGTTTTTTAATTACATAATTACTGCACTACATATTACAATTAATTTAATAATCGCTGATTTAATGATATTTAATAGTATAAATAAATTATCAAATACTAGTCATATGAGGAACTTTTCGAAATTGCACCTGAATGCAGAAAGATCGTTTTAGATAATAATATATAATATTTTTTTCTAGATATTGAAATACAAAATCAGAAATCCTTATGAGATAATTATTTTTAAACTAATTTTTCTAATATTCATTATAGCAAATCTATAAAAATTATTGTAACTTTACATTTTCTAAAACAGATTGTGGTATATTATTGCTAGTGTTGGATTTTTGGAAAATTAAAAAATAATCATACATCAGAATAAATTCAAGAAGAACAAGCACCTTTTGAGTTCAGGGATATAAGCGCAAATGACTTAATTAAATAAACATCAGTAGATCAGTATGTCTAAAATATTAATGATTAAATATATTTAATAATATTAACATGCTTGTTTATAACACATACTTTATCACAGAAACACACGCACACACAATACGCTAATAATTCTATATCAACAAATTGTGAAAACGTTATTTAAATTAGGGTCTGTTGTCTCAAAACGAACTCACTAATATTTAGATAAATATCAATAAAAACGAACTTTAGATATACATTAAGTGCAAAACATTTATGCTAACGAGATTATTAAAAAAACATATAGTGTACTAAATGTGCCAATTTTAACATAAAAAACTGTGTAACTGTTTTTCTTTTTCATAAAAACAGAAAAATTTTGAATAGCATGTGGAAGTATCTATTAACAAACCTCATATCCTTCACCCTGGCAAGACAACAGAAAGAAGAGCAGAAAAACAGAAGTTACATTTTGTCATATATTTTAGAAAAAAATAAAAAAGCAATGCATAATTATTTAAAATTGATTAAAGTTATTTAGAAGAGGGCAAAATAAATTATCAACAATCAAACAATTAGTATTCTTCATTTCTTTATGATCATAAAAAGAACTGTATAAAAAACAATATTCACAGCATCATAATAACATGATGGAAACTCTAATAATATGCATATTGCCAAATCAGATGCTTATGAAAATAGCAATTAAAGTTTAAATTGTTTATTCTACAAGTTCTTTTAATGTCAAAATTTTTCAAACATTAGCAAATCCAAACCCAAGAAATAAACTTAATATATATATACTACCGAATCATCATTAATCTGAAAATGAAACAATAGTTCATAAATATATATCCATAAATGAATTGTTTTATTTATTATATTATTAAAAGACCTATATTTTTAATTCAAATCAAATTATGGCAAAAATGACCAAACTTATTTCAAAAGCATCAAAATTATTGACCTAATTCATATTGATTTGTAATTTTCTAGTAATAAAAATTAGAAGCCAGTCGATCATTGATTCATTCTTGAAAAGTTTGTCTAGTAAATGGAGAAATAATATGCTCAACTTATGCAATGTTATTTAATATTAAACAATTAAAAGCTTTACTAGTAATCCAGGCACCGCATAATTCTAATTTACTTTATATAACTTTTATAAATATAATATAAATTTAATCTTACATCATCTCCATTAGCTTGCTCTGTTGCCTTCTCGGGATAGACACCAGCTCGAAGGAAAGATGCTTTCCATGAATCAACATCATCTTGATTTTCACAAGACAATTCCAATTGTTTATAATCCTTCGAAATAAGTATAATATTATAATGTATCTATATATAAATATATATGAACAATGTATAATGTGTACATTTTTTGTTATAAATTATTGTTACTATTCATATAGTTTTACGTTAGAGATAAATCATTATTAACAATGTGTAATTACAAATTATATTATTATATTACACTAGCTGACCCGGCAAACGTTGTTTTGCTAAGTAAGGTATTTCTAAACAATTTTTATCTTTTTCAATTTGTAGAGTAATTTAATGAAACATAAACCATGCCTGACTGTGTCTAAAATGCATAGCTTTGACATATGGTTTTGAAAGAATTTCTTCAAAATTGTATGACTCTTGTCATTTTTCTACTAAACTCGTTCTAATACTGGAACTGTTGACACATTTTATAGAATGCGTGCTTACTAATCAATTTTCAAAATATTTGATTCCAGAAAACTTGTATTTTTGTGCAATGACATTTTTGCATGTGTGTGTTCCAAAGTTATATATTGTCAACCACCAAATTTTCTTATTTAAATTGTCATCTGTTAGGGGCCGTTCAAGTATTACGTAAGCACTATAGGGGGGCGGGGGGTTGTTGATTTGCTTATTTTGGGTTGACATGGGGGGACTGGAGAGTCTGGATGATGATTACGTCATAGGTAGTATTTTTATTTTTTTACATTAATTGCAAAATGTTTACGTAAGCATGGGGGTAAGAGCTTTGCTTACTTTTGCTGACAAGGGGGATGGGGGGTAAATAATTGTAATAAATCTGCTTACGTAATACTTGAACAATCCCTTATAACTGGTAATAAATTATTCGACAAAATGCCCCCTTTGATCGAATCCATATTTCGTTTTTTTTTTTAAAAACATAAATAAAAAAATAATCTACAAAATGTTTTATAAATACCAATGAGTATAAAATTTAACCAACGAGTTCTTCCAGAGCGCCGAGTTTTAAAAAAATATGATTTGCAAAAAAGAATGCTATAACGCCAAAAAGTGCATTTTTATATTAACATTTTAAAAAAGTTGATATTTTGAGTTTCTAATAACACTTGCAACCCGTTTAATAACGTTTTTGTGTATAAATAAAATAGCAAACAAAACTACTTACTACAATCAAATAATATTCATATAAAACTTCCTATTAAATATAATTATCATCTATCAAAACGATTCGACAAAAAATTTTAACTTAAAAAATGTAAAGTTTCTATGCGATTTTGAAGCAATTTGTCACCTTTTGCACAACCTTTAGATTTGCACGAGTATTTCAAGACTAAGATTGGCCGACTTTTATACCTAACATTTGATCGAGCTCCATTTTTATATATAAGTAGATTATAAACCTATTCCGTCACAAAAGAAAAAATTCAAACTTCACATTGGGACATTTACAAAATTATAGTTATAAGTAGCATTTTGCTGGCAAAATCAATGTGATTTCCAATTGATGACTCCCAAACATTAATTTAAACATTTAGAATTCAATTTTTGAAAAAGCGTCTACAAAAGGTAAAAAATCAGCCATACCCACATACATACATATATATTTCTTCCAAAGGCTATGGGCGCATTGCCATACAGAATCGGCCCCACCCTGGTATTTAAATAATTTATACGCCATTTTATAGGTTTAAATGGTAAAAACAGATATACCAATTTTCAACTTTGTACCTCATCTTATGGCCGAGATATCATTGAAAATATGCCAAAGTGGTCAAACTCACTTTTTCGCGTAACCATAAAAGATATCGAAAAAATTTTTACGTGATTCTACTCACATTGACTCAGACCACATTATGTAGAACAATCGATTCCAAAAAATCGTTTACTATTAGCTGAAAAAGACAAAATAATTTTTCAATTGATTATTTCGGGTAGTGCATTTATTTGGACCACTTTCTAATTAGCGTTATTCGAAAGCCCATTGTTTTTTCTTTGAGTACTGCAAATATTGTTAAAATCAATTTGGTGGAACACACTGGAAAATTGAAAAAACCGCAGCCAGTACACCCGCGCATAACGCTAATAGTACCCTGCAATTGCATAGAGTTCGTTCGGACGCAAAGCAGTGCGCGAAGCGCCCGAAACGATTCTTCAGAAATTCTGAATGCAAAAATATTTATTTTATAGTCATATGTATAAATATAAAGTAATGATAATATGAAACATTGTAGTTTCAACAAATCCAAGAAACTTTTTTTTGAATGATAGTTGTAACATTGTGAAAATAAAACCCTTATTGCGACCAATCTTTATCAGTACTACAATACTAAAAAGAATATGATAAATGGCTATCACAATTTTTTTGCGTTTTTATTATTTAAAGTTCTTATAAAATATTCGTCATTTAATGTAGAAGTTTTTTTATATAGTACTTCAGTAATTTACAAAAATTATTACTGAAAGTATATAAAATATATGTATTAATCAAATTATTTCGAAAATTATATTATTTATATAATATTTGTATTTTCTGTGTGGTTTATGCGAAAGATCGTGTTTTTTAACTAATTTTGTATTAGCTAATTCGCATCTACTTATAATATAGTGATTATAGTACTTATAATATAATGCATTTAATTTCAGTGTGTATTTTTAACTTTCCGTAGGGTAAGTTATTGTAAATAAAAAATCGCAATCAAAAATGTTTGCACATCTTCACGTTTCGAAGGTTTCTGAACATTTTGAAATACAATAGAAAAAATGGATATGTGTGTCTGTGTATTTGTGTTATATTTCGTGTATGAATGAGATAAAATTTTTCGTTCACGATTTCTTGAATAATTCAAAGAACATTCGATTCCTATTGATGGAGAGACGTACTGATTAGTTTTTCATAAAGACAGGTCGGAGATACAGAGCAAAGATAGAAACCGAGTTTTTAAAGAAACGAAAAATCCGATTTAAATGATTCAAATAAGCTGTTGCTTTTTCGGACGACAAGATTGTTTTTCAAAAAAAAAACAAAAATAAATTTTTTTTTTGTTAATTTTCTTTTTTTAATATGAAAAATAATTCGAATCGAATAAATAATTTTAACTTTGCCATTCAGTTTATGCAATTCTTAGAAATACTTTTTAGGCAAACATATTTAAATGTCATCGTCCAATTTATAAGCATTTTTATTTTGTCTACAAATTCCAATAATAAAAGTTACAGTATTTATAATAATATATTTGAAAGCATTCAATAATTTTTCGAATATTTCATTACAACGCGGGAAGTTCCAGCAATTTGCCTTAAGGCACGATACACCACTAGTTTTAGGCATTTATTTAATATAGTACAACTAATAATGTCTAAAAATTTCAAACTCCGTGAGTTTATACATATAACTATAAAATAAATATTTTTGCATTCAGAATTTCTGAAGAATCGTTTCGGGCGCTTCGCGCACTGCTTTGCGTCCGAACGAACTCTATGCAATTGCAGGGTACTATTAGCGTTATGCGCGGGTGTACTGGCTGCGGTTTTTTCAATTTTCCAGTGTGTTCCACCAAATTGATTTTAACAATATTTGCAGTACTCAAAGAAAAAACAATGGGCTTTCGAATAACGCTAATTAGAAAGTGGTCCAAATAAATGCACTACCCGAAATAATCAATTGAAAAATTATTTTGTCTTTTTCAGCTAATAGTAAACGATTTTTTGGAATCGATTGTTCTACATAATGTGGTCTGAGTCAATGTGAGTAGAATCACGTAAAAATTTTTTCGATATCTTTTATGGTTACGCGAAAAAGTGAGTTTGAAAGAAGGGGCCACTTTGGCATATTTTCAATGATATCTCGGCCATAAGATGAGGTACAAAGTTGAAAATTGGTATATCTGTTTTTACCATTTAGACCTATAAAATGGCGTATAAATTATTTAAATACCAGGGTGGGGCCGATTCTGTATGACAATGCGCCCATAGCCTTTGATCTCATTCAATTTAGAATAAGTTGAAACTTTAAGAAAACACAATCTTAGCAAATGGAATTTATCGCGAAAACAAACTTCTTCTTCGGGAACTTAAAATTAACATTATATGAATTTATAATTATATCTGTAGTTAGCAATAAAATATTTACCTTATATACATTTCTGCCATCAGGATTGAATAGAGCAAACATATGTCTACGTGACATAAATCCCTGTTCAATATCCCTCAATTTTAATCCATCTAAACTTAACATATATTTCTTCTCACGCTCTTCTTCATCTTTATACCAAGATACATTCTCAGAAGTTAGAACAAACCAATAATCTCGTGAACCACCTAAAAGAAATAAATCAGTTGTTTTAATTATTAAACTTAATACATAAAACAGAAGCGGAATTCACTGACCTTTCATTATTCCTAAATTGTGTATACACATGAAACCCTTGCGAATTACTTGATTTCCTAGCCCACCTCTCGTTGTGCCTGATTTTGCGGCGTTTTCAGACTGATTTTGAGCGCTGCAACAAAAAAAATTTTTATTGAAAAAAGTTAATAGTATTTTTATTGGTAAGTAAATTAAAATTTATCATTTTTGGCAAACCAACTTTACTAACTAAATAACATAATACATTAGTCATCACAATTAAATGAAAAGGATTGATAGGACCAGATCTTATTTCATACTATAATTTTTACTGGTAATAAATTTTAAAAAAACTCATGCGTTAACATCTTTTTAAATTTATAATATGTTATTAAAAAAAAAATTATAAAATACAATTAAATTTGGCATAAGATTTTAGTTTAAAAAAAGAATAGAATTTGCTACTTCTTTTCGCATTTTAGAATAATCCTATATATCTTAGGCAACTTATTAAAAATACGAACAAAACTTGCGTGAACTCCTTAAAAATTACCATCTCAATATATCCTTACGTTATAAGTCACGTTGACCATACTAAACAAAAAAAAAATTGTTGGTAATTAGTTGCATTTGTTCTTAATAAATTTGTCATTATAGTCCCTACTTAATTAAAAGTCTATGTTACTGATAGTCAATCAATCTAAGATGGTAAATTGTGATTGAGACTGATTAAAATATCATTAAATAAATAAACATATGCAATTTTGTTCCTACTTCCCCTATTATAAAATATAAATGTTCAACTTTTGTTTACAGTTTTTGTGAAAATATTCATTTTCAATAATTATGGTATATATTAGAAGTTCAAATTAAAAATGAAAATAAATCATATGCTTGTTTTAAAAAAGCATGATAGTGATCATTTTTATGCCTTAGTAAAAAAATTGCATTTAAAAAAAAAAATAATAATTTCGTATCAAATTGTATAAAATAAAATAAATTTAAATTACTCACTTTGCAAAGCCAATAAAATCTTCATGATTTGTATTCATATAAGCTAATTCACAATCTATTAACAATATGATTTGCTCTTTGCACATTTGTTCCCTCTGCCTGACATGGGTTGTTATAATGCGTTCTGTTTCTTCTCGCAAACGAGGATATCGTGACATCTATGGGAAGAAATAGGTTTTATATAAACTGAAAATTACTAAATCAATAAATACTTTAATATTTAAGATGCAATAAAGGTCATCAATTGCTGAATTCATAGCTTAATAAAAAAAATTAACAAATTTCTTGAATATATAGAAGATAAGATTTCTTATTACTGTAATTTTGTTTGTTTTTTTATAAGAAAAGTTTATTTCTTGGGTTTTGAAAACAACTGATGCAAAACAACTGATGCGAAACCAATATTTTCATGATAACAAATAATACTTACCCTATCTGTGCAAATTCTGACAACATTTGATAATTCCTGCACTACTAAATCAATACATTTCAAGCAAGGTTCTTTTAACCGTGCAATTTGTTTCTTCACTATTGCCTCAAAAGCCATGTCCGGCGTGAACAAACCGACCTAATATATCAGTCATTACAAAATTATAAAGTTTTATGCAATAATCAGAACTGGGAAAACGTTATAAGAATTTTTAACACTCACTCTGATACCATGAATATTTCTAATGGCAAATGCAATCTCCCTCCTCAACTCTTTCTCGTCGAATTCCATTTTGACAATTTCAAAAGGAAATCGTTCATGAAACAATCGATTTATTTTAGCTCCTCCTGACAATTCCATTGTGTTTATTTGAGCTGAACCTGAACCCTCTATCGTTCTTTCAAAGTCTGATGTTAATTGTTGAACCATCCTGAAAATAGTAATGATTATGTAAAGTTTTGCTAATATAACAAAAATCTTGAGAGTAGTTTATAAATAAATTATATTTTTAAAAGAAAGTTGTACTCACTGTAACATAGCTTTGGTTTTAATGCTAGGATCATCTGGCCTAAAATGCTTATATTGGTCCACATCTTTTTCAAGAGCCAAGAGTTGTTTTTGTAATTTATCCCGCAAACCAGGCAGTGTATCTCGAATATGATTTGTAAGTTGCTGATTCAGAACCCGCTGTAGATATGGAGTGCCTAACCTATCAGCTATGTGTCTATAACCTGGATGACTGAAATAAACAGTAAAATAATAAATAAAAAAATTGGTCTCATTTGATTCAGAATGGCATGAAACGTCGAGAAAACAAAATTAGCGAATATATATATATTAATATTGTTTCATTAAAATCTTTGTTTTTAGTACAAAAAATGCATACAACAGTATTAAGTAGCCAAGTAAAAAAAATCAGTAAATTCCAGTTTATATATATTATGGAGTTACAGATTTACTTAGCTTCGACTTTGCCAAGTTATTTGATTAATTGTATAATATATTCGTAAATGGGCGTAGTTTTTATATACTATTTTAATTGCGTTTTATGATTTTGAATTTTAAATATGAGGGTGTAAATGGCATTTTACCTTAAGGGGTTATATACACTTAGGATTATCTAATTTTTTTTAGTATTCTCTCAATGTACATATATTTAATAATACACACAAGAAAAATAATATCATTCTGATGAATATTTTGAAAGTTACTCGCAAATTTGAAAAGGAAAACACGGCTGAGACTTCACTAATATACATTTCAAAATCGGTGACCAACATAACTCAAAAACGGCTAATCCGATTAGACTCAAATTTCATAACAACCTCTCTTAAATATATTTTTTAGTGATTAATCGAAGATTTTTCCTATCCGATAAATATTTTGGTTTTTATGAGCAATTTAAGGTCAAAATTACGGCAAAAAAAACGATTTTTATTATTTTGCTTATTGCTTGGATTAAATACTAGATTTATCATATTTTATTGAAATCTTTTTGGTTTTTTAATTTCGGATGATTTTTTTTCAAAGACAGTGGTCACTGCAAAACGTGTTTTTCGAGAGATGCTCCCGCAGATCTGCTGCTGTTACTTTTTTTTAATAGATATTTTTACCTGAAATTATTTTTTAAATATAGCTAAAAGATGCCTTTTTTGTGTATAGATTTTTGTATCGATACATTCAATGATTCAATAGTTCTCACAGGAAAAATTCTAGAAAAATGACTTTTTTCGGCCGATTAAGTGAATATAACCTCTAAGGTAAGTTGCATGAATTTCCAGATATGTGGAAATAATCGACTTAATCAATAAGAATTGATAATTAGCTGTTTAGATAAAATTTTCAACTATTTATTTTGAAAACTAAGTTTTCGCTATCACTCAAAATTCATCAATGCGATTTTTAATTAAAGTACAGAAATACAAGTGACTTATCCATACTCACAATTTTTATAATTCAACCACTTTTCGCAGGATTAGGATATCCATTTGTATATAGATGCCAATCTATTGTCATTGTAATTTTCATTAAAAGGCCAAAGGAAATTTAATTACGATGAAATTTACCACTGATTTATAAAGAAAATCTTGGCCGATCGATCGGCCATGCAAAACTAACTACCAAAATTTACATAGAGTTTCAAATAATGACTTTTAAATTTTTGACATCGGTTCAACCGTTTTTAGGAAAACGTCACACACACATTTTTTGAAATTTCGTTTCAAGCTATTAAGAATAATTTTAAACGTCGAGAAAAAATAAAATTAGTAGGTTTAAGATAAATAATTTTATGTCTATTTTACCTTAAGAAGAATTTTCTTTCAGCTGCCAAAGCAGCATTTATGTCTTTTCTGCCGTCGATATCCTTCTGAGATCTATTGACTACACCAATATAGCCTCGCCTTAACGGCAAAAGTTTATTTTCCAGGATATCACGTGCATCTGTACCTTCGTCCATCAAATCTAATTTTGTTATTACACCTATTGTTCTAATACCTGAAAAATAAACAGTTTTTCTTGTAGAATTTCAATAATATCTAGTACGTTTTATTTGTATTAAAGCATATTACTGTTTTCTTCATCTATAAACTAATATTAAAGATTAAGATTTGATAACTAAACTGAAATTTGAAATTCTCAATTAATGATATCATAAATAATAACAATTTTGGAAATCTATGAGTTGAATCATAATTATCGAGCACGAATTATTCATATAACAATCAACACAAACTGTAAGAATAACAATTTTTGTTGTTATTGTAGAAATTATGATCGTTAAACGAGTTTATATAAAGAAAATTATTATAATTAGATTTGATAAACCATTATGTTTTGCAATAATTTCGCAGAAGGAGTTAGCAAACAGATTAGTCAGAACTTAATTAGTCTTAGAGGTTATTGTATTGACTTCTTAAACCACGTGGGTTTTTCTTGATGGCAACCCTATTAGTTGTCCTATGTCTATGTAATGAATTTACTATTACAATTCATGTAATACTGATGAATTTTATTATTGGTGCATCAATGGAGGGTTAAAACCTTTTTGCTCTTGTATACATATTGCTATC
Organism: Ctenocephalides felis; assembly: GCF_003426905.1. NCBI lineage: Eukaryota > Metazoa > Arthropoda > Insecta > Siphonaptera > Pulicidae > Ctenocephalides > Ctenocephalides felis. The sequence goes on from NW_020536999.1 coordinate 61,254,736, forward strand.
TATATTTTGAAATGAAAACCGATGTCACTGCTGCTTGACTTCAGTATGTCTGAGGTGGGCACCGAACTTGAAACTACTAGACCACAGCAATAAATAAATAAACGCATAAGTTGAAAAAATTATGAAAAATTCATAAAAAATTTACAGTTTTCCCAGTTGCAATGATATCTTTCTGAATCATATTAGATTCCAGATAATTAGAAAAATTATAGCTTAATATTATTATTCGTTTAATCACTGATTTATTGCGTGTCGTGGAAAACATACGTCTCAATTCTCGCATTGTTTATAAACAAATCTGGAATATTTTCATAAATCTAAAGTGATTATGTACGGCAAAAATTTATAAAATTTAATCGTTTCGTTTAGTTGCTTATTCAATGGAAATATTTATTTTTACAAAACATGCGATTCTGATAATGAATATAAACAAACCATGTTTATTTTTACAAATCTGTAAATAGATTATATAATGGAAAATATTTATAAATTCCTTCAATTATTTATATTAGAAAAATATTTATTTAGATCTCCCATATCTTTTCGTAGTTCATAAACAACTCACTTAGGATAAAAAAATATTTGACGTCTCTAATTTCCGAATTGTCTAATTTACACCCGCTCTAAAATCCCTATACAAATTGAGAAACAGATCTGGGAGCGACAAAAGTGTAAATATTTTTTAAAATTCCAATATGACTAATATAAATGAGATAGATATTAAACTGGTTTAGAATCAAATTATGTACAATTATTCATAATACTGCTAAAAAATAAAACATAACTTTCCACGATATATCTTTAACTTTAACCCATTTTATTTATATGCATGTTTTTGGGAAATGTATGAAGAAAATAAATAATCTAAAGAGTTCTAATTAAATTATCTAATATAATTCGTTTATAATTTACTTAAAATAGTGAATTATTAAAAATTGAATTGATATCGATTAATAAGACGGAAAATCTCATTATACGAAAGACAAGTTGATATATATAAACAATTGTTAGAAAATTAGAAAAGATACAAAAGATACATATAAATATTATATAGCATTGTATAAAAGCCGTGAAGTTAAATTTTTATTGTAGTTTTGTAAAACTGGAAATTTGATTTTACTGAATCCAAATTCTAGTTACTTGTACTCTTTCGATTCTTCTACCAGGTTTTACCATGTTTATCTATAATTATTTTTATCGATGCATTACGTCAAAAAATTAGGATGTAAAAAAGCATATCTAAATATGTACACTTATCTTTTATTATTACGTCGGAAAATGGTTAAATACGAAACCATGGCTAGATACAATTATCTTTTGGTTACATAGAAATATTGTGACATAAAAATCGCAAAGTTCTGTACGACGATTGTATCATCCGCAAACAAAAGCAAACTTCGCAAAATTTGATTTTATGAAATTAAAAAAAACAATCTTTTACCTTGAGGATCCACTTCCTTTGCCAATTTCAGGGCATCTGAATTAGCCAAATCTGTATTAGCTGGAGTCACAGCCAATATAAGGCATGACTCGCGTTTAATAAACTGGAAGATCATTGCTTTGATTTGATTTTCTATATCTGGAGGCTGGTCGCCAATTGGAACTTTGGTCAAACCAGGCAAATCAATAAGGGTCAAATTCAACACTGAAATTAAATAAGTCAAAATTAATAGCAAAATATATCTATATTATAATATAATTATACGCAAGATTTTTTTCTATACATGACTCGTTTGTATTGCAACAAATGATAATGGAATCTCATGAGAATAAACTTTTTCATTTATATATTCATAAATCAACCCGCAAACCCATAAATATGTATGGCAACCCATTAATATGCATGGCGTTTCACAAACAAATATTGTAGGACCTATGTCTTATTATTTTGGTTCCTATTTTCCTGTTATGATCAATATACAAATCGTTGTAAAAAATGAAAAATAACCAAGAGCAAGACACAAAAATAGTAGTAAAAAGTTGCAGAATAAGATATTTAAAACAGTATCTTATTTCTTTAAATATATCGTTATTATCAAAATAAATACTCCAGTCAATAGAGCATTTTGAGTCTGAATTTTTTTTACTGTGCTCCGATTTGCATGAAATTTTGAATTAGGTTCATCTTACCCTCAACTTTAAAAGTGAAACCAATTTGGACTCCGCCGCCACCCCCGGGGGGATAACACTCTTTCTCTGAAGTGTAATTTTACTTTTTCAAAATAACATCGATATCGATAGGAGAACTTATTATAAAAAAAAGATGTTTTATAAAGTTTTTCAATATAACAAATACTTTTCAAGGTACTGGCTACTAAAAATTCGTTTCAAAAAATATTTTACAATTTTACCATTTAATATTAAAAACGTTTTCAAGCCATAAAATGGCTCAATGTCAATTTATACATAAAGGGATCTTGGCGAGAAACAGGATAGTGGCAGAGTGCAAATTGTTTTCACTTTTGAACTTAAGGGTAAGATTAGCCCATTTCCAAAATTTCATTCAAATTGGAGCACAGTAAAAAAAATTCAGAGGTTATACCTTTTTTTCCTCTCCATTTTCTGCACTAAAAGCACATTTGTAATAAGGAGATAGAACTCTATCAAATTGTGCCGACAAATCTAATATTAATTTTACAAAAATATCACGAACAAATATTTTTATACTTAAATTATACCTATATAGTATTTTATTTTAACTTATTGCTAATTAAATATTATACATACCATTTGGTGAATAAACTCGAAGATTTATAGGAACATTGGATATGCCTTTATTGCCCCCAGTGACCCTATCAGTTTCAGCTTCAATTTCTAATCTGACTTCATTGAAGTCTACGAACTTTTTGCCTTTGCAATGCAAAAATTCCGCAAATTCTAAAATGAAATTTAAAGCATGTTGAATAGAAAATCAAATAAATCAAATATTTTACTGAATTTTAATATATCATCAATACTAACCTGTATTAGAATTTATGAGTTGGAGAATCAAAGGCCGCCTGGTTACGATTCCAGAACCTCTGGGTAAGAAATCCCTACACAAAAAATAATAATGATAAATAATAATTTTATATAAATAAAAATATATATAACCCGTTTTGTTAAAAACATAATAACTATTATATCTAACTATTTAATAAATTAAATATTTATATCCAGCATAATATTAATTCAAATACAATTAATCTTTACATATTGTTCTAGTTAATTATATGAAATCAACTATCCGAAAGCAAAATGGTGTACTCGTAGATTAAAAAATATCTATTTTTATATTTGAATTATTAATGTTTGTATTTTATTGTACAATTATTAATAATTGTATTAAAATTATTAAGGTTACCTCGACAAGGGCCTGAAAGAATACTTATTGATTTTATGACCTACTTGTGATTAAATAATTAAATATTGATAAAAATAGAAAGTGCTCCGTCACAAGACAGGTCCATGACGCAAAAACACTCTTAATTTCTATTTTATCTCACTTGGTTAAAGTTATCTTTACAAATTTCCGTCTCCATGAATCTGTCCTGTATCCCAGCTTCAAATTTCCTGTTTCAATTTAAGTTATTAAGTGAACTAAAATGAAATAAATGCAAGATTTATGAGATAAAGTAATTAAATAACAGATTTTATTAACTGACAACTCAGTACAGATCTGTACAAATTAATGTTCAAATTAAATTAAAAGCTTATGGTTCAGAAACTTCAAATTTGTTATTAATATATCAGTATGAAATGTGCACTAAATATAATAGTATCGATGGTGCACCTTTTTAACCTTAATTTATAAGTATGATTTATTAATTTACAACAAATAAAATCTCTAGTTGATCTAGTACCAATACTAGTAGGCATATTAAATTTTTTTAATTGTATAACTGTAGATTTAAAAAACTGATTCTAAATAGTGTTTTTTCTCATTTTATTGATATGGTTTGGATTACTTCTTTCGCGATCTAAAATAACGTTTCAGTGCTAATTTTCTATAAATAAATAGTGTATTCAATTTAGCGATATCTCTCATAAATAATGATAATAAAAATTCCTGACTTAATTGAAGTACCATGGACTAGGATGCTTTTAGTAGCACAACTTTTAACCAACATTAGCCTCTGGTTTATTTTTTGTGATAGAGCTTTATTTAATAAACAGAGATTATTATAGAAATGTTAAACTAAGATAAGATTTATTAATTTATCTTACTTATTGTTTGCGATTTAAGTTACAGATAAATTTGACCAAATTAACAAATAAAAAATAACAAATCTATTATATGCAATACAAATATTATAGAGCAAAGATGTAATGTGATTTTACTCAAGGAATAATGCTTTGAAATTGTCATAAGCACTAAAATAATTATTTCAATGTAGTAATAGTACAATGTTAAATCTAAAATATCAACAAACATAAAAAAGTATGATTAATGATATAAAATATCTATATAAAAACATTATATATAATATGAAAGAAACAAGCAAAGTTTCTTCTAGATTTTACTAGACCCACAAATCTAGTGCGTGAAATCTTTTTTTTTTTCTAATATGCTTCTACAAAATAAGAATCAAAAAATATAAATTTAGATTTAGATAATTGTAGAATGAAAAATTAATGTAGCCGAAAAATGTAAATGAAGATATTTCTTTTGATTTTAGCTTTCAAAACATTTCTTAAGCATAATTTAATGTCCTTGGTTTACACATTCTTATTCTATCTTTACCTTTTTTTTATTTTTTATAATTATGAAAAACGTATTATCAAAACATATTTTAAATAAAATATTAAATAATAGTTTAAAACTTTATATTCTAAATTTTCAAATAGAAAATTTGTTTTTAACAATTTTTTTTTTATTAATAGTTGGTTTAACTTATATCTTTATTTCAATATGTATAACTGAAATAGTTACCTATAAATAAATTTACATTGTTATATTGTAGTCTTTAGAATAAATAGAAATATAGTATATTATTTACTCAAAAAATTAAAATACATTAAATAATCTTCATATTAAATATTGAACAATAAAAATGTGGTGTACTCCATATATATACATTAGGGTGGTCCTTAATACGGACATTTTCGAATGCCCACGCTCCCAAAGACTCAAATGGTTCCAAATTGATAAAAAACAATTCTCTGAAAATTTTAGCTCTTAATATTAACTTTTAGATAGTGCGCAATTCAATCAAACTTCGTATGGAAATAGTATGAAAAAAAATTGAAAATTAAAAAAAAAAAAATTTTATGTATATCTTAGCGACAAATGAATTAAAAGTGAAAATTCGTGTCATTTTTTATTGAAAATTCGACGCTCTGCAAAATTTTTTCATGCTATTTTTATACAAAACTTTGATTGAATTGCGCTTTATCTAAAAGTCAATACCAGCAATTTGCCTTAATTAAACAGCGTAGTTACCTCATTGGGTAATTTCTATTATATACAAATTACTATATAAAATTAATTCCAGATAATATTAAAAAGCGATTATAATTTTCTATTTCCTTCCTCTACTGTAGATTAATTTCAAGTCTGTGTTGATAATAAGAATCACAATCTAATTTAAAATTCAATTATTTTCAAAACCCACAGCTGGGATCAGTGTTATATGTATGTTATGTAGTAAGAGAAATATTGAACCAGTATGCTGAAGTAATATGTACGCAATATTATAGTCCAGAAATACAATTTTTCTAAGAGTATTAAAATGATAAAGAAATCAATATATCTACTATTTATGGAGATAAGCCAGAAATAGCATTATCTAGGCTATTGTATTAAAAGAAATACCAACGTATACGATAAAAAAATGTTTTTGATAAATAATAACTTGCATTGTTTTCTTGAATTGAATGATTTGAGCAATTCAACATAAGGAAATAAAATTTTGACTGAGTATATAAACATAATTTTAGAGCAACTTTCAAAGCAAGCCTCCAGATGTAGGAAATTTATTTCCATTTGATCGATATATAAAATGAACGACAGAAAGTTTAAACGTAATTTTTGGCACCAATTTGTTATTATTTTAAAATGGAACTAGTGGTGTATTAAATCGTGCCTCAAAGCAAATTGCTGGAAAAATATTGAGTGTTTTCAAATATATAATTATAAGTGATATTTCAAGTATATAAGTGAGCATTAGAATTTCAGCTAGAATTAAAATTAAAATCCGAATTATTTTCGTCATTCAATTTTTTTTTTTTTTTAAATAAAAAAAAAATGAAATAATTGTTTTTTTTTTGCTTTCCCCGAAAACAATGGTTTCGTTAATACAAGCAAAAGGCGTTTTGAATTATTCATCTTCGTTCTTTCAGAAACTACCATTTTTGCACATTTAGCTCCTTATCTCCAAAACGGTTGGACCTGACTTTGCCAGAAACTGATCACCACTTCTCCCTATCATTACGAATTGAATGTTTTTTTGAATCACTCAAATCACATGCTCCGCACATTCAAAAACTCGATATCTATTTTCCGCACTCTTTGCTTCGTATCACCGAAACGGCTAGACCTGTCTCTGCCAAAACCTAATCAGAACGTCTCTCCATCAGTAGGAACCAAATGTTTTTTAAATATTTGGAATCTGTTGACCCGTGTCGCCCAAATTGTACCCACACAAAACACACACGCACACATACAACACACACACATTTTTTTTTCAAAATGTTGAGAAACCCCTGAAACGTGAAGATATGCAAAAATTTTCTTTTCGATTTTTGGATTTGTAGAATAACAACCTACGGGAAGTTAAAAAATGCGGTTGAAGCCAGAAAGGAACTGGTTTCCAAGATTAATTTGTGCTGGATTTTGTTGTTGCCAAAAATTTGAATGTTTTGATTGCCTGTTTATTATATATTAGGTGAAAAAAAAGTTCGTTCATAATTCAGCAAGTGCAAATCGCAGCGGCATCAGTAAACGTTTGTTAGAAAATGGATAAAAAGTTAGTTTTGGAAAATTATTATTATAAAAGAAAAAAAGAAAGAAACTGAGCAGACTTGTAAAATAAATTATACTCTAAGCCTTAGAGTCTAAGGTGAAGAAACTTTGTCAAAATCTACTGCTCTGAAATGTTTCACGCGCTTTCGTTCTGGTAATTTTGATGTGAAGCATGTGCCATGCTCCAATCAGTGAAGAAGTTGATGAAATTCTGAAAAAAAAAATCCTGCAAGGTAAGTATATAAGCATGTCGACATTGATATAGAACCATCCATTGACCAGAAAACTGTTCTGAACCAATTATATAAAGTTGGCTACAAAATTAAGCCTAGTTGAAGATTGATTTTTTATACCGTATAGTCCAGACATAGCAACCTGTGACTAACACTTGTTCCAATCTCTGCAGAACTATCTTAATAGAATTAAAATGATTTCAAAAAGTTTGTAAAAAGCACTTGATTCAGTTTTTCAACAAGAAACCATATAAGTTCTTTACCGATAGTATCATGATTCACCCCGAACAATGGCGAAAAATTGCCGATAATAATGGAGCATATTTTGTGAGAAAAAATTGATGAAAACTCGTTGAGTGTCATAAAGTGTCTAAATAAACAAAACAAATGTGTTCGAAAAATAATTTCATTTATTATAAGAATCTTATATTTTACCAAGAACTTATTTATTTTTAAATTTTGTGAAAGCAATAACTGAGGAAAAAATGTGGGTGGTGCGTATACTATAATAAAACTTTGCAGCAATATTGATCTTATGTATACAAAAGTTATAGTTCTTGTTCCAGTCTGCCTTTCGATAAAGTTTGGCATCATGGATTACTACACAAAATCAAACAATGTTTACCGATAGTAAACTTCAGATTATTCGAATAATCCTGAACACAGAATCGCAACATTCGGTGAGAGATTCTCACTTAAGTTAACAAAATAAAAGTAATTTTTCCACATTGTAACTAAAAAAAAACAGTATAATAAACTAAAAAAAAAACAGTATAATAGACTGAAAAATCAATTTCGTCGAAGTTCGTGTATTTATTTACTATATAACTACTTCTGTACTAAATTAAAAAAATGAAAATTTCGAAAATGACCGTTTAACAATATTCCATTCTAATAAATTATTCATAAAGAGTTTAACTCGCTCGTTGCAGGAAACGGACAATCCTTGAGAACGTGCTCAGAATATTAAAAACTTACATTTGGGTTGATTATAGATATAAGTTATAGATGCTTGCTTTACTCATCAAATTTGCTTGAAAATTTTTGTTTCTCCTATAATTGTTAATTTTAAGATTTACGATAAAAATCAGATTATTAAAGCTTTGAAAGTCTAATAATAAGTATTCATCTAATCACTTTTATCATGTGTTTTGCCATATTTTTAATTCATATTAGACAATCTTATTAAATCAATTTATTAATTGTTTTCAAAGGTTACAAAGTATATATTTTGATTATTTTTCAGTAATTTTTCAGTAATCGTATACAAAAAATATGAGGGTGGCAACTAGGTAAGAGCGGTTTTCAGCATAGTTGGTTTTAATTGAATTTTTTGGTTTGCTGATGTAGTCCAAATGTAAAATAACTTTTGTTAATATTATAATTATACATAGGCAGTTTAGATGTCCATCACCAATAAAGGTTTTTTAATTAATTGCGTAGTTCTCGTTTGACGTTCGTTGAAAAATAGATAATCAAATAAAAAAAAATTAAAGTAAAGAGGCATCTTTAGCCCACAAAAAGTTAGGAGATGTTTATAGTGATGAAGCCTGAAAAAACAACGGTGTCAAAATTGGTTTGTCAAATTTCGTTCTGGTGATTTTTCACTCAAATGTGAAAAACGCTTCTTCTGAATAAAGTTGATTAAAAAGTAACTGTCTACATTGATTTGTTATTACCAACCGACATTGGCAATGATATTGTCTGCATTAATAAGGTGACCATATTTTTTGAAGTCAAATCCGTGACAAAAGATCAAAATACGGGACAAATATTGCTTTAAGAAAAACCCGAGACAGAAGGTGGAACTTATGGTCACCTTAGCATTAAACACCAAAAACAATTAAACAATGCGGTTGAGAAAAGCGACTTAATATGGCAAATTAAAACGGTGATTTATTCCATTACTGATATCACATATATTTGGTCACTTGGCAGAAACTATAGGAGCTTGGTTGGGATACTTTACCATGCTCACCATACTGTCTTGACCTTCTGATTATTTTTTCTTCCGATCTTTACATAACTCCTTGAATGGTAAACAATTCAATGAATATGATGGTCTCAAATTGTACCTTACTCAGTTTTTTGTTAATAAAAACCAGAAATTGATGAGATGATGATGCTTCTTGAAAAGTTAGAAAAAACATTGATCAAAACAGACAATATATTACAAAATAAAGTTAGTTAGTTCCGCAAAAAATATTTTTGATTTTCTAATAAAAATTCGCAATTACTTGGTTGCCAACCTAATACATTATTTTCAATTCAAAATGAATTGTCCAAACGACACTCAATATACAATCACAAAAGACGTACAAATTGTCGAAAATGAAATGCATATAAAACTTTAATCTGGAATTAATAATAAATTTATATTATGTATTCAAATATGTACCAAATATTTATTAAAATCATTTACTGGAACATGCTTATTGATTATTCGTATTGTTGAATCAACTAAAGAGATACAACGGCGCCAAATATCTCTGGCGTCTATATCAAATGGCTGCTCTTGTACATAAAACGCATATTTACTGCATAAAAGCAATAAATTCTTAGTAAGGATAAAACGTTAAAAAAAATAAACTTGCAACTTAACTATATGGCTTAACATTAGTATGAAAATATGTTCGTCAACATCAAGGTTTATATTGTGCAAATAATAAAGCATATTATTCTGAGCAATATTTCTGAGAAAAGAATTCAATAGTATCTTTTGCATAAGCTTTACACTATAGCAAGGTTACTAAATAGATCTAGAATGTATTTTCCTTAACAGTTTAAGGTTCCATGACATACACCCTTTTTAAAATTTATTTCATCTCAATTAATTTCAATTAATTCAATCCTTTGGATCACAAAATTGAAAATCTGTGGTATTTTTGATATTTTTCGTACGAGGAAAAGAATTTTTTTATAATAATGAAAAAGTGTATTAAATAAATGTAAATCATTATACTACTAAATTACTGAATTATTTGCTACTTTGAATGTAATATTGAATTGCAAAATTTATGAAAAACCTTTGGGACAAAAATCATATCCAAGTACTGATGCTGCTTTACGAGCCAGTACATTGTTTCACAAAATATTATCAGATTCACGCATTATTATCGATAAAAAAGTATTAATTTAAAATTTACACTTCTAAATAACAAACAAACCATTAGAAAATAAAATTCTCCAAACCAATAACAAAAATGGAATCAAAAACAAAATAAAATTCCCAATAATTTGACTCAGTGTGACAACTATTAAAGCAAAATTCGTCATATTTCATCTATACACCTTCGTACACAAGAAAGGATTAAAGACAAAAAATTTCAAATTTTCAAAACAATTTTTGAACTTAAGCTACATGGTAAAAAATAGATACTGATTGCACACATATTGTCTGTAAAACAAAAGACAAAAATCATCCGCGAATTAAATGTATAAAAACTGTATATTTTGAATATCAATAAAAAATAAGTTTATTTATTTATTTATTTATTTATTTATTTTAACTTTTTCTACAACTTCAAGATTTTCTTAGCTAATTGAGTGAGTATTATTGTCAACTCATAGTAAAAAGTAAAGTCAAAAATAATTTCGTTAGAATTGTCATAAACGTTTTTCTATAAATCTATAATTGCATTTATATTTTCGTTGAATGAGTTTTACAGATTTAATTGTCTTCTCTAGTGACTACCAATATCTCAATTTACTGCAATCAGAAACTACGATTTTCAACTATTCACACTATTAATACCGTTCTAACTTTTATAACTCGTATTTAGAAAGTACTTGTTTGTTTACTGATTAGCAAACGAAACCAGATTATTTTTCACAACTTTCTTGAAATTGATTGATAATTTCTAATTAACATAATTACACCATTAAATAACTAATATAATAT